>NC_083845.1:493759-510702 GCF_015708825.2 Lethenteron reissneri | reverse complement strand
ACCCCCCTTCGCCCCCCCTCCCCCCACAGAAGACGACGCCGTTCGCCAGACGACGGAGGCCGCGGGGGGATTCTGCGAGGGTTTGTCCGTTACTCGACGTCACCTCAAGGGCGAAGAGGCCCTCGTTCCCTAAATCGAAGCCGGCTCGGCCCGAAACCGTTCTTAACATTTCGGCGAAGGCAACGACGGTGTCCAAGGTGCAGTTCTCCCACTCTTATTTCACTCCCGACTCTCTCTGGAACTGTCTTCTGAAGAAGGGTTGCTGCCCGAAACGTCGCTTTCGTCACATCGGTGAGCCAGGCCACCGCTTGCAAAGGAGACTCACCGTGGCCCCCCTGGGTGGTTGCCACCTGGCTACGCAAACTAGAATATCACCTGCGCGGCAGGTGGCACGGTGGTAACACTCGCCACTCGAGCGCCTCTCTTCTCGCGAGTTTGTATTCTCTCTCTCCGTCTGTTCCGCACGGGGTTTCCTCCGGGGTTCCCCCGGTTTCCTCTAAATACAGTAGAACCCCCGCTCCCTCTTAACAACGGTAATTGGTTCCAGGAAACGGGTCGTTAAGTGATTTGGTCGTTAAGCGAGTATAGGAAATGCACGTCAGAGGCTTCATTCGCTCACAAAGCATCGAAAGTTAGGATTTTTCACCCAAAAAAACGTACTTTATAATATTTAAACAATGGACATTAATAGATAAAGATGCATTAATTACTACTTACTGTACCTACAACAGCCCCTCGTTAACAGGGGAATGGTCGCTAAGCGAACACACTGGGCTCTATGGAGGCACTACACTATACACTACTATACACTACACACTACTATACACTACATATTGGGCTCTATGGAGGCCTGTCGTTAAGCGATTAGTCGTCAACAGGGGTGGTCGTTAAAAAAACCTACACATACACACACGTACATGCAGCGTAACTGGGATTGGCCAAAACCACATCCCAATTGCTGAATATTACCTGCAAATTTATAGTCAATTTGGATCCCACACAGCAGCAACATTGCCTCCACCCAAACTGTTAAAACTGGCCACAGGATCCCCCTGAAAATGAGTCATGCGACTCTGTGAGGATTTTATTGGTAAACAAACTAAACTAAAACTAAACAATTTGTTTTATTTTAGCCAGGTAAGGCCCCCCTTAGCTGCTCCTATAGAGCCCTTTTTCAGGAGCGACCTGGCCATCACATAAGATAGCCCAACAAAGTGGGCTTACCACGTGAAAATAGTAGCAGCCAAATACTCTAAACGCAGGTTTCTAAATGTGGAGGGAAAACCAGAGGACCCAGAGAAAAATCCTCACGACCAGGAGGGGAGAGACATGCAAACTCCGAATATACAAGCGTCGGGATCAAACGCATGACCTCCTGTATACCAGGCGAGGTAGTTAAGATCTCACTACGAGTAGAGCAAGAACAATAATAATATTAATATCTAAATTCAACATCGTCGCCTCCCTGTGGGCGGTCACCTTTGGTGGGCAGGCCGATCCAGTTGAGGTACCGCGTGAGCTTCTTTGCGATGTAAGTCTTCCCGCGGGCCGGCAGCCCCACCATGACGATGACCATTGGGGAGAGGGTCATGTGGGGCAGGCAGCCTGCGAAAGACAGCGAAAAGTCAAAGGAGAAAATGTAGTCAAAAGGTTGCTTTCGCTCGTTAACATTTCTCCTCCCTCTCGCTGCCCCCGACGTGACGACGTGAATTGACCGGCTGTCGGGTGGCGGAGGACACACACCTCAAAATGTGGCACCATACCCCACGCGGCGACCCGTAACCCAACACAGTCGCGAATTGTGAATCGCAGCCTCCCGATGGCTGCGAGCCGCTAGCGCCACCAACCGCGGCCGCGGACGTGCTGCTGTCGGGCCTCGCGTCGCCGCTCCCAAGCAAGCGGCCGCCGTCTCTGAATGCACCGCGGCGAGCGGCGTCATGGCACGAGCGCTTCGTCACCCGCACGCTGGCCGTGGCGACGAGCCCAACGTCCGTTGAAGACGTTTCTCCTACTCTCGCCGAACGTGCGGTTTTACGAACCCCGCGTGGCATGGCGTCGCGTTAACACATTCCTGCGGAGGGAGCTGGTAGGAACGTTGGGTTGCTCGGTCAATGGCCAGGGTCAACGGCAGCGTGGTGCATTCCGCAAATATGCCCGACTGTGAGGGCGGGCATAAGCCGGCGTGAGTAGGTTAAACGTTGAGTTTTATAAGGGCACCACGGGGTGACAAGCCCCTCTCCACCCAGCCCCACCCTCCCCACCCCACCCAGCCCCACCCAGCCCTTCCCCACCCTCCCCACCCAGCCCCTCCCTGGACGGACGGACACAATAATCCCCTGTGGGCTGTTGGAACCAGGAGGTTCCTACCAATAATATTCGCGGACTAGCGGGTGCGGCTTGGTGCTTCCTTGTCGACATCACGTCACCTGCCTGCATCGCCCGAATGAATGTTTCGCGCTTATTCAGCGTTTATTCGCGGTCACCTCCCGTTCGTGTTCATTCTCGCAAAACAGCTTGCGGGCTGAATGTTCCTCACCCGCGTCAGCAAAGACAATGAAACGGTTAAATTCCGATGATGCACTTCAGAACCCAGTGGTGGCGGTGGTTGCGGTCATGGCGGTGGTGGCGGTTGTGGTGATGGTGGTCGTGGCGGTGGTGGCGGTATCGGTGGTGGTTGTGGTGATAGCAGTGGTGGTGGCTTTCGTGGCGGTGGTGTCCGCGGCGCACCGGGGGATGAACCCCGTCGTTTGTTGCCGGCCGCTTAACGTTTTTGGGGCCTTCGGGTCCTGCGCACGGCAACCGGTAGTCAGGAAGAAAACAACCCAACACAGCGTGGTCCCAAGCTCGCCGGACGGAGGGTCGGGAGACACGGAGCGAGGGGATGAGGGGCGCACAACCCCTACAGGTTCGACGTGAGTCGGACTCGGAGGGGTGGGGAAGGAAAACACACACGCCCAGGGCGCCTCTCATGGTTTCTTTCTTTTCATTTCAGGCGTGCTTCAGTTATATCCTCACCCTTGTCATCTCCACCTTCACTTTATAAAAATAACGACCCTTATTACTCCCTTTAGGTGGGGACCCGTCTGGTTCAGAGGGGGGGGGGGGGTGAACAGTCGGCGTTTGTTTCCCCGTCTCTTTATCCCCCCCACTGCTTTTCATAACCCGGTTTAGTTTACGTTGACGGCGTGCGTCACAACGCGGTGCTGCGACGGGCCTTGGAGCATTGCCACTAAAACATTTTTTTTTAACCCCACGTGATCCCCACACAGAGTCGCCCGTCCATGTGTGCATGCGGCTGCCCAGGCGGGGGGGGGGGGGAAATTTGGTCAAATTACTCGCGCTTCAAAACGAGGCATCCCTTCGCGTTCTCAATGCTCGTCGTCACTCGGTGACCTAAACGTGGCCCTAGTAGAGTCGGGCTAATCGGCGCCACGGGTTCACCGAGGGGACAGGCGAGGTGTCGAGGAGGCTGCTTCTGTTCCCGTGGCGAGGCCAGGGGGAGCGCTCGTGCGTGTGCCCGGGCGTGGTGCTGGCCACCCACCCCCCTCGTGTGCTGTGTCGGCCTTCATAGGTTCTGCTCGCTAACGGCACTTGCCCCGACAGTCTGTCCAGGCTATACGGGGGGATCTTTGTCTTTGTTGCGTGTGTGTGTGCGCACGTGCGTGCCTGCACGCGGGCGCTCAATGAGCTGGCATTTCCTCGCGGTGACTCAGCGGGACAGTAAATTCAGCCCTGGCCACGTGACAGCAGGGCCACGGGACTCTGACCGTCTCACCGCAGCAGCTGCCCCACGTGTCTCAACCTCCGTGACGAAAACGCTCACCTGGGGGACGCTCACCCGGGGGACGCTCACCCGGGGGACGCTCACCCGGGGGGCGCTCACCCGGGGGACGCTCACCCGGGGGACGCTCACCCGGGGGACGCTCACCCGGGAGACGCTCACCCGGGGGACGCTCACCCGGGGGACGCTCACCCGGGGGACGCTCACCCGGGGGACGCTCACCCGGGAGACGCTCACCCGGGGGACGCTCACCCGGGGGACGCTCACCCGGGGGACGCTCACCCGGGAAACGCTCACCCGGGGACGCTCACCCCGGGGGACGCTCACCCGGGGGACACTCACCCGGGAGACGCTCACCCGGGGGACGCTCACCCGGGGGACGCTCACCCGGGGGACGCTCACCCGGGGGACGCTCACCCGGGGGACGCTCACCCGGGGGACGCTCACCCGGGGGACGCTCACCCGGGGGACACTTACTGAGGGTTTTTTGTTCCTGGGGCCCCTACAGCGTGGCGCTGCACAGGGCCGCGCTATCAGCGATTGCCGATTTGACGGAAGGCCAACTCGTCGGCCAACCGGTAGACTAACAGGGTAGACTAACAGGGTAGACAATCACACCTGCTCCACAGAGGCTGTTCGTTCTATGCAGACACTCATTGTAAGAGCAACCTGAAGTGTAAAAGTTGAGGGGTTGCCTGCTGTACGTTGCTGTCAAAAAGCCGGCAACTTTCTCCCGTACCAGTCCAGGCTCGAGGCCTCCCTCTCCTCCTCTGCCGTCTCGGCGAAGCTTCGTACGGCTGTCCCTCCCTGCCCCACAGCCTCCTCCTCCTCCCTCTCCTCCCTTCCAAAATAATCCTCAAAACATTACTCCCTGTGAACGTCCTCGCCTTCTTTACAGAAGGAGGTGCGGACGCCGCGGCTGCGCCTCGCAACCGGTCTCTCCACGTTAACGACTGAAGTTTTTACCCAACATCCCACTGGCTCCAACGGCGGCCTCCTGGGAGAGATTATGTTTTGTTAGCAGCATGGTTTAACATAGCAAAACTCTGGACCAGTTCGGCACATTTAGTATCTCATCAGAGATATTCAGTGTCTCATCAGTGGCCAGGCTCACTTGAAGAAATGCTGGTGAACTGCCAGAGGTTTATAGGTAGGGAGCCTCTCGTAGATACGGGTCGGGTCTGACACAAAACTGGAGACTATACAACGCAAAGCAATTGATCTGCGAAAGTAAGAGACGACGTCACCGTTGAAGGCTTTACAGATACAAACTGCATCGTTGTGTTAAGTTAATTACCGCCTGCCTTAGGAATGTGGAATTTGCATCACCCTGGTTCAGGGCCCGCGATCGATTTTTTTTTCCGCCACTGTTGGCGCTGCAAAAAACCTTGCACTGTCAGCAACAACAAATGGAAATGTGGACACACTGGAACGAGCATTTCCCCCAACGGATTAGCGCAGCAAAAGCCTTCCCCTTTCCCTGTCAGATCCCAACGAGGCGTTTAAACGGCGAATCGCACGGTTCAAGTGCGGCGAACGTCTACGGCCGGGACTCCGCGAGTGACGCTCTCTGTACGCGGGCGAGAATCGACCGACACTGAGACTGTCGCGACTGCGGCAGTCGTGAGCCTCCTCCAGTTGACGGGAACGCGTGGAGGGCCCTGCGTTGCCGAGCGACGCACGGAACGAGGAATGCGGCGGTGGGCAAACCGAGGAACAATTCCTCCTCCGGCTCATGGAAAAAACCCGCGCGGATCTACCCTTGGTAAGAGGATTACTGTACGAGCTTTGAAACTATGAAACTAGTTGTTTTACTTTACCAGGTAAGGCCCCACTGAGCTGCTATGTAGTAGCTATTTTCTGATAAGCGACCCCGGCTATCACAAATGATACTTCAACGAAGCGGCTTATCACGTGGATTTGTCTTTTATACATCAGCCGAATACTCTCAAGACGTGATGTCGACTCTAAATGTGGAGGGAAAAAAAACTGGAGGATCCAGAGAAAAATCCACACGATCATGGGGAAAAACATGAAAATTCCAAATATCGAGATGTCAGATCGGGAATCGAACCCACAACCTCCTGTATACCAGGCGAGATAGTTAACATCTCCTAGCCACCGTGGTGCCCTCTTTGCGAGGGCGTGGTGGGGGACCTGGGGAGCTCTTCCTCTATCGCTCCACCCTCGTCACGACATCGTAGCCGGCGAGGGAAGGGCGTTTGTCGCAATGCCGATTGACGTACAACAAGCGGACGGACGATGTGGAGAGATGGGTGGGGCGACGCCGGAGGTTGACTCCCCGTGTCTCTCCTGGGAAGGTGAGGGAGCGGGCGGGGGGTGGGTTACCCATCGCATGGCCCTTGCGGAAAATGTGGCTGGATGGTGTGGAACAGGTTGACTGCAACGGCCCAACATTTAGTTCAATTCCTGGCCACATCATTATCATACGCCCATGGTCAATACAATGGGTTAGCGCTCTGTGGAAGGTGAGCGATTGTTCCATGCGTACAGTCATTATCCTTTGTTTAACCAACAGATGACACAGAACCACCCGAGGCCCGGAGAATCACACTGGAGCACACGTTGGGCAACCACGGCGACGGACCACAGTGCATGAAGCACAGGCAGATCCATCCTCGACGAACCGTGACGACCCATCGATTCCCCGCACGCCTCCTCGGACACGCGAAGGCGATCTCGCCGTTGGCCCGGCCCGAACCGGGTACGCGGGGACGTGCACGTGCCTGCATGGCTGCTCCGCATTGATATTCTCTTTATAGGAGAGACTCTCCTCGCTCTCGAGAGGCCGTGCCAGCCCTGAGGGGCTTCGGCGTTGACGTGGAGAAGCATAACGTGAGGCAGAGGAG
Organism: Lethenteron reissneri; assembly: GCF_015708825.2. Taxonomy (NCBI): domain Eukaryota; kingdom Metazoa; phylum Chordata; class Hyperoartia; order Petromyzontiformes; family Petromyzontidae; genus Lethenteron; species Lethenteron reissneri. The sequence continues at coordinate 504,051 of NC_083845.1, read as the reverse complement.
GGACATTACGAAAACAAATCAAGCCGACTTGCTTTGGTCAGGAGATTAAATGATTTAGATGATTTGGCTGCTGCTGCTGTAAATCCAACGTGTGATGATAAAAGCCACTTCAATGAGCTATTATGTATGGCCAGGATGCCTCGGAAATAATAGCTAAGAGCCCAGTGGGATTTTCCTGGTTTGAAAAATAATTTATTGACAGTAGACTCTCGATTACCCGCCGCCAATGACGGGGAGGAGGACAGCCGCGGATCATTCAAAAAAATAACCAAATTTCCGTGGATCTCGATGCCAAAAAAACACATTCGCCCGCACAGACGACTCGGCCCACTAGTGGACAGCAGCAGAGTCATGCCATCAACAATAATCAAACTCCGCCACCCACTGTTGTAAAAATATTGCAAGTACTGTACTGTCGAGGCGATCGCGTGGAATTTCGGATTAAAGGAGCACCACATTTGGTCGGGTTAAGCGCATGACTTGTAACAAACATTTCCAAGAATAACGATGTGTAACTGATTTTAGATTATTCCACGAGTTATATAAATTTACGTTGAAAATCGCAAGGTGCGTGGCTAATCCACAAGTCGGATAAACTGCACGCGGACAATCGAGAGTCCACTGTCAAAAGAAACAATTGTTGAATCAATCCGTGCGGAGCTCTGCGCGCCCCCACCCCCCCCCCGTCCATATGGCGTTGCTGTGTTTTCTCCAGGAGTTCCTCGCTTCGCCCCTTCCCCCTTCCAACGCAAAGGCCAAAGCGCTCGTTTGTGGAACTGGCCGAACGTCATCGCAGCGCAGGCAGCAGGGTCCTCAGTGGACACCGAATCGTGCGGCTCGGTGAGGCTTTCCTGGCTGACGTCATTTGTTTTACTTAACCAAACTATTTTTTTTTATTTTACCAGGTAAGGCCCCACTGAGTGGTGTAGCTCTTCTTCAGAAGCAACGCTGGATATAAAACATGATAGTCTCAGCAAAGTGGCTCATTATTTCGTGGAAATGTGGAGCGGCCAAGTACTCTCAACGCGTGAGTGTCGATTATAAATGTGGAAGGGAAAACCGGAGGATCCGGATAAAAATCAGACGCGATCACGGGGAGAGAGACACGCAAACTTCAACATACAGTCTTGGGTCGGGGACAGAACGCACAACGTCCTGTATACCAGGCGAGGTAGTTAACATCTCGCATCATCATCAAGCTTCGTATGTAACTGCAATGTGGCAAACAAATATCCTCGTGAATGTGATTAAATTATACAATCACTGAAACGTGAATAATTCACTTAATGGGAGGAGGACCATTGACGACATTTGCTTTGGTTGTCTTATGGGCTGACTTGCCCATGACGAAGCAGATGAACACTGAATCTGTACGTCTACAAGAGTTGAACAACAATGCCACAATAACAACAATACCACCTTCATATGAACTGCACGTACAATAATATCCATTCACCTTGCCGTTCATCACACAGCCATTGTGCGTAACGTTGCGATGCATCGCCGCGAGATATAAAAAATCGGCAGCGCTTCGCCGAACAGGCCTGGGAATCAAGAAACAAGGTAATTATCGACGACACAGCACGACTCTGGAAATGCTCGAGGCTTGTGATTGAATCGCACGTTCGCACACACTCCACCAAATCCAAATATCCCCTCCCGTTCGGTTCAACAATCACTCTGAAATGCCACATTGGTGGGCAGCAGGCCAGTGTGAGCGGCGGTGGGTTGGTGGTGGTGATGGTGGGGTTGTGCTGTGATGAGTGAGCTGTGGTAGTGGTGGCAGGGTGTTTGTGGGGGGTGCGCATGATGAGGTGAGCGGTGGTGTGGTGGCAGTGAGCTGGTGGGGTTGGTGGTGGGTGGTGTGGGGTAGCGCATGAGTGAGCGGTGGTGTGGTGGCAGTGGGTTGGTTTGTGGTGTGGTGGGTGCGCATGAGTTAATATGCAGGACGACTCCCCGTGCTCTCCCTCGGGTGAAGACATTGTTTCAAGGACAGCAGCTGCGCTGGGGTCGTACGGGTTCGCCGAGGGGGGGCGGGGTGGAGAAGGAGGAGGGAGCTTGGGTCGCAGAAGGTGTCACTTAAGAAGAGCGGGGCTTTTGCCGATCGATTTGGCCAATCAATAAACGCGCATTGACGCCGCACGTTTCCGTTATTTCTCGCCGGCTCCGCTGCCCCCACCTCTGTCAGTCCGGGACGCGGTGCGCACGAGGCGTCCGGGTGGCTCGGAGGTCACAGCGCTGACAGCCTGGGTTTGAACCCAGGTGCGAGCCGCCCGGGTTTGAACCCAGGTGCGAGCCGACCGGGTTCTCGAGCGCAGCGAGTTTGCTGGCCTCGGCTAATGAAGGTGGCTAAATTCCAGCTCTGGAATTTAAATATCGGTTTGGCTGTCATGGGACGACCATTGCTCTCAGTGCAACCCCCTACTGTGTGGAACAGAGGTTACTTGAAGAAGGGGATATCAGAAGAAGCTCTGTGATATCCGCTTCAGTGGGCCGTTCTCAACACAGAGGGTTGCAACTCCTCTGAATGAATTCCACGTCTCGTGCTCCATTTTCTAGAATAAGAACAGGGTTACAGTAACGCTCCCAGTTGTGAGATGATGAGTTAGAGCTCCAACCGGGGCACAATTTAGACTCACCGTCATCATCACCACCACTACACCAATACCCGCCATTCCCCACGAAGTAACGGTGACGTCACCACAGCGCCTGTGCCAGGCCAGAGGCCACGAGAAGTGTCGAAGGCTCGCTGCTGACAGGAGGTCTCGGGACAGACCCAGCAGGTGCCGTGGCTTGGCTGACGGAGATGACTGGTAGATGCACCAGCAGCTGTGGCCCCTGCTGTGCCAGTCGCCACCACCACCGCTGCTGCTAACTCATCATCGATACATCATCACTGCCGTCACCAATCGTCGACCATCGTCACCAATCGTCACCCATCGTCACCCATCATCGCAAAGATGAGAGACCTTTCATCTCGGTGAGCTCTCAGCTGGCTTCAAGAGACATTTGATGATGAGAATGATGATGAGAATTGAACCCGAGGCGGCTGGAAAGTTGCTGGCACAGCGAAGTGCGACACCAACCTCCCGGCCCCCGGCCCTGCCCTCACTTGCTCCATCGGTCTGTCCGGCCTCTCTCCATTTCCCCGTGGTCACGTGGATTTTCCCCAGGTCCTCCGATTTCCCCCTTCCATTTAGAATCGACATCACGCGTTCAGATTGGTTGAGATATCATTTGTGAAAGCCGGGTCGCTTCCGAAAAAGAGCGACACAGAAACTCCGTGGGGCGTTACCTAATAAAATAAACAAACAGTACAGTAGAAGTACGTTCGCTTTGCTTGCTCCCAGAGCCACCGATGTCACACAGAGTGCCTGCTCAAGCCACGCATTCCGCCTGCCCCATTGTATCAGAATGCGACGCCACTCGCCCAGCCTCCGCTCCCAGCACGGTGGGGGAAAGCGGCAGACGACGACGACGGAGCCACCGGCGGTCGCCTTCCACTCAACTCAAAATGCACGTTAACGCCACCCCCCCTCATCACCCGAGACGGGAACAGGCCACCCGCCAGCAAGAGAGGTCAACACCTTGTCGGCAGGAGCATCGCGGGGGTCTGGGATTCCCTCCCCGCCCTGTGCGCCGCACTGCCGAGACCGCGCCCCCTCCCGTGGAGATTCCAGGCTTGAGACCACCACGACTGCCTCAACGAGAGTCGCTGATCGGACCCCGTAGTGCCGCTCCCGGACGGCGAGAGTCGTGTTTTTGATCGAGCCGCCGCCCTCCGTTGCCTCGGGTGTGGGGAGGGGGGCGTCTCGGAGCGAATTTGCGTGTGATGAGCGACTTGCGTCATCTCATCGACACATTGGAAGGGGCACCCCCAGTGGCAGCCGTCTCTAAGTCTGGCATGAGGTGATCCGACACCTCGCCTGAAAGCTGGCACAAGTCTGTCGGTGGGCAGCGATGCAGCCGTGTGTAATCCTAAGCCGTTTGCGGGAAATCTTTTCAAATTTGGACCACGACGCCGGCACGCGACGGCCTACTTGCCGATAATGACACCGCGGGATCTTCAACAAGTCAACAGTGAAGAGGACGGCGGCGTATTTTGACGGTCACCGCAACCGCAGTGATAACCAGGGCGGCCCACCGGAGTCGAACCGCGGAACCTCCGCAACAAACGTGCAACCGCTGGCCATGCGAGCGCGCTGCCGCCGCTGAAGACCACCGTCTCGTTTCCCGTCCCAAAAATAAAACACCGCTTTCTCGCGAACACGACGATTTCCAATTCCCTTCTACGAGCCCACCTCCCCCTGCGCGGCGCGGGAGCCGGGGGTTTTTGTACGCTCCGTACGTTCTTTGATCCACGCTCCGTACGTTCTTTGATCCACCCTCCGTACAATCTTTGATCCACGCTCCGTACGTTATTTGATCGGTTCACAATGGGCTTGGGGGGGGGGGGGGGCAGCGAGGCCCAGCAATGAGTCACCGAGCACACAATGGGTCTCTCGCTCCCTTCACGGGGACGCCGCCGCCGCCGCCGCCGCTGCACCACGCTGGCACAGAGTGCAATGTGCCGGCGACTTCGAGGCCAAAGCGTTTGTTGACGGATGCGTTGGGTTTCTGGTGTTGTCGTCGTGGGTTGTGCATCACCACTTCTTCTGACGCATTGTGACGCGTATTTACCCCGGGAAAGACTCACCGAGTCTCACGACTCTTATTCCGAAGGGTCCTGCCAAGTTTTCACGCAAGGGAGATGCTGCTGCTGCGTGGATCCCAATTCAGTAATATCTTTTTAGCAGTGGGAAGAAATCTTGGGAGAACCTGCGGGAAAATCCTTTCCAGAGCAGGGGGAGAACATCAACTGCACGCGGAGAGGCGCCCGAGTCGGCAAGCGAACCCCAGGCCCCGTGTTGCTGCGGAGTCACGACAGTTACCGCCGTGGCGCCACCGTGCCTTGCTGTGCCAACACAGCCGGCGTCGTAGCGCCGGGGCTCGGCGCCCGCGGCTCCCCCACTCTCTGGGGACGGGGACCTCGGTGGGATCGAGAGCTGCCTGCCTGCTGCGCTGCGTCTGCCCGCCCGGAAGTCGCCGACCGAGCGACCCGCGCGGTGTCTACCGCCCGCGTGCCTTCGCGGCCGGCAGGGCGGCGGGCGGCAGCGGCGACACTCGCGGCAAGAAGCGCCCCGGGTTCGATTCCCAACTCGGGTGCTGTGATACAGAACGATTCCTAAAATGTTTGTAATGATAATGCGCAGGTGTCATGCCAAAATAAGGTGACCCTGGGCGTGTGCATGCCCATATATGGAGTTGCGGCACAGGAATCTATAGAAATAATGGCAATTTTCATGCGCGACCCGCATGCTCAGAACCCACGCTCAAACACGCAACACCTCCATTAGGCTCATGCATGCGTAACCTCTCCATATTTCACCGGACTCTTTTTCCCATCACGCCCCAGCGCCTTCCTGCGTGAAGCTTGTCCTTTGTACGTCGTTCCTCCGCCTTGTCCGGGGCGTGGGTCAAGGTACGATGCCCGGCACAAGCGAGCGTGTGAATTGCCATTCGTCTCACGAAGCCCGGCACGGGATTAAGAAATAACCTTCCTCAGAATCGCCCCCAGTACGTCCCGAATTTATTTCGCCGGCACCGACGCGGTTTATACAAACAGATGCGATTATCTCCCAATCCCCCGCGTTACACAACGCCATTAGCGGCTACCCTTCGTGGAACATAACCCACGCTGCCGAGGTCACCGGCACCACCGCCGTCACATTTCTACGGCACGCCACGTGCACAGAGAACGGCACGAGGTTAACGGAGCAAATCCGCTGAACGTGAACAAAACGGTAACAATTATTAGCGGGCAATGCTCGGTTGAGTACTCGCAATGACCGCCGCCGGGCAACTGACCACGTCCAAGCGTGACTGGCTGTGGCTCGCAGCTCCGTTCCCACGGGGCTACGCAGACCCGACCCGGATCCTCCTGCGTGTGCGTGCGTGGGCAGCGGCGGTTGTAACGGTGAGCGCGCCGCGCCAAGAACCCGCCGTGCCGAGTTTGATTCCCGCTCACGGCCACCGCCAGTGACGAATGTCTGAACCGGTTCTGGGCCTCCCCTCGGTCGACTCGGTCTTAAATGAGTACCCGGTGCGGTGTGCAAGCATCGCCACTGGGGAGACAAAGGTGGTCGGGCGTGGTGCTGGCCACCCACCCCCTTGTGTGCTGTGCCGGCCTTCATAGGAGCTGCTCGCTAGCAGCACTTGGCCCCAACAGTCTGGTAACGCTATCCGGGGGATCTTTGTTTGTCTAAGCGTGTGTGTGCATGTATAGTGTCATGTAGGCTGTATGCCCAACCACCGCATGCCCACGCAGCTTCTGTTTGGCTGGACAGAGGGGGCCTAAACAGGCACGACACCCACATCAGACGGACTGATGTGGTACTTGAGGATGTGGAGCTGAGTGGACTTGCCAAAGACTGATACCAGCGGTGTTAAGATCAGCCCCTGTAGAGGAGGCTCGTGAAGGATGCTGCTTCTGGGCAGTTGGAGGCAGAGGAGCGACGCTCACAACAACGAGCAGTGCATCTGCCGGTCATCTCAGTCAGTCGACCCATGGCACCGGGCTCTGTCCCGTGACCTCCTGTCAGCAAGCCTTCGATACTTGAAGTGGCCTCAAAGTGCACCTAGCCTGGCACAGGCGCTGTGGTGACATCACTGTCACTTCGTGGCGAATGGTGGGTATGGGTATTGGTGTGTGTGTGTGTACAGTGTGCGACGTTGTGCATTATTAATCCGCATGGCCGGACACCCACGGAGCGCCGGGCGCGAGGACGCGCATCGTCGCGGACAACGACGCGTTCGGCGACGTCGGCAACCCCGGCCCACGACGCAACACCGCCAGCGTCGCTCGCCCCAACAGTGGCGTGCGTCGATCCGTCACGGCGCGTTGCGCTGGCGCAAAGGGTTGAGGCGAGGTAACGCTGCATTCACGGCAGCCAGCGCCGAGTGCTCGCAGCTCAGAATGGCGACAAGAGACTCGGGAGTCAGCGGGAGAAAATGGGATAGCGGGAGTGAGTTGGAGAGAGTGGGAGGAGCAGGAGAGAGAGTGGGAGAGTGAGTTGGAGAGTGAGTTGGAGAGAGTGGGAGAGCGCGAGAGAGAGTGGGAGTGAATTAGAGAGCGCGAGAGAGAGTGGGAGTGAGAGTGGGAGAGCGTGGGAGAGAGAGTGGGAGAGAGCGCGAGAGAGAGTGGGAGAGAGAGTGGGAGGGAGAGCGCGAGAGAGAGTGGGAGTGAATTAGAGAGCGCGAGAGAGAGTGGGAGTGAGAGTGGGAGTGAGAGTGGGAGAGAGTGGGAGAGAGAGTGCGAGAGAGACTGGGAGTGAATTAGAGAGCGCGAGAGAGAGTGGAGAGAGAGTGGGAGAGAGAGTGGGAGAGAGTGCGAGAGAGTGGGAGTGAATTAGAGAGCGCGAGAGAGAGTGGGAGTGAGAGTGGGAGTGAGAGTGGGAGAGAGTGGGAGAGAGAGTGCGAGAGACTGGGAGTGAATTAGAGAGCGCGAGAGAGAGTGGGAGTGAGAGTGGGAGAGAGTGGAGAGAGAGCGCGAGAGAGACTGGGAGTGAATTAGAGAGCGCGAGAGAGAGTGGGAGAGAGTGGGAGTGAATTAGAGAGCGCGAGAGAGTGGGAGAGAGAGCGCGAGAGAGAAGTGGGAGTGAATTAGAGAGCGCGAGAGAGTGGGAGTGAGAGTGGGAGAGAGAGTGGGAGAGTGCGAGAGAGTGGGAGTGAGAGAGAGAGAGTGGGAGAGAGCGCGAGAGAGAGCTCGCGAGAGAGAGTGGGAGTGAATTAGAGAGCGCGAGAGAGAGTGGGAGAGAGCGCGCGAGAGAGTGGGAGTGAATTAGAGAGCGCGAGAGAGAGTGGAGAGAGAGTGGGAGAGAGAGTGGAGAGAGAGTGGGAGAGAGAGAGTGGGAGTGAGCGGCGACTTGGGAGAGCCCTGTTCGGGGTGGTGGCTACGCTGCTCGTGGGCAGTAAATGGCGCGCTGTGGAGGTGAGGGTTGGTGGCTCACACAACGTCGTGCAACTCTCTTCCCGTTGCGTGGGCATCGAGGAGTGACCATACCCCGGCTCGCCAGGAGAAAAGCAGCCCTGTAGAAGCGTGCCTTTAGAGTATTTGGCTGCTCTAAATGTGCACGTGACAGCCACTTCGTTGACCCATCACTTGTGAAAGCCAGGTCACTTCTGAAAAAGAGCTACGTCGTAAAATAAAATAATTTCGTTTAAAAATAGATTTTTATACATCAGATATCGTCATCTCAATCACACCAGCAGCAGCCGCGACCTCCCGCACGCACAGTGTTGAGAAGGCTCGGGTGAGCTGGCCATTACGTACCTACAACACGCGTCACGGCCCAGATCGATAATCCCCGTTGATAACACTGGTCAACAAAAAATCTTTTTTCTGGCCTGGACTTTTGCAGCTGTTTAAGTCTAATTTCAGGGTGCTGATTCCAAATCTGATCTTAGATTTGCTCTATTACATCTCATTTTTGCTATCGGCATACCCCATTTTCATTGATTTACCCAAAAATGAACTCTGTCACTTCTGATTGTAAGTTGTTGCGAGTCAGTGACTGCTTTAGTATTAAAATATGGTGCTGTATTTTTAGGATAGTGTGTTTTAATAACATTTTATGTAGATATCCACATTTATTTAATATTTTTCTTCTGCAGTTTTTATTGAAAATGCAATATTTGATATCCCAAAAACCTGATGTGATAGACAAAAACTGATGCCAGATTTGGAATCAGCACCCCAAAATTACCTTATAACCGTTGGAATATCTTATGCCAGAAAAAGTGTGTTGACCAGTGTAATCAATGTCTACAAGCAAGTTGTAGTGGTAGGTGTAGTGGTAGTGGTGGTAGGTGTAGTAGTAGTGGTGGTAGGTGTAGTGTGGTAGTAGTAGTCGTAGGTGTAGTAGTGTAGTGGTAGGTTAGTGGTAGCTGTAGTAGTAGTGGTAGGTGTAGTAGTAGTCGTAGGTGTAGTAGTGGTGTAGGTGTAGGTGTAGTAGTGGTGTAGGTGTAGTAGTAGTGTAGGTGTAGGTGTAGTAGTGGTGGTAGGTGTAGGTGTAGTAGTGGTGTAGGTGTAGTAGTAGTGGTGGTATAGGTGTAGTAGTAGTGGTGGTAGGTGTAGTGGTAGGTGTAGTAGTAGTGGTAGTGTAGTAGTAGTGGTGGTAGTGTAGTAGTAGTGGTGGTAGGAGTAGTGGTAGTGTAGTAGTAGTGGTAGTGTAGTAGTAGTGGTGGTGTAGTAGTAGTGGTGGTAGGTGTAGTGGAGGTGTAGTAGTAGTGGTAGGTGTAGTGGTAGGTGTAGTAGTAGTGGTAGGTGTGTAGTAGTGGTGGTAGGTGTAGTAGTAGTGGTGGTAGGTGTAGTGGTAGGTGTAGTAGTAGTGGTAGGTGTAGTATAGTGGTAGCTGTAGTAGTAGTGGTAGATGTAGTAGTAGTGGTAGGTGTAGTAGTAGTGGTAGGTGTAGTAGTAGTCGTAGGTGTAGATAGTGGGTAGGTGTAGTGGTAGGTAGTAGTAGTGGTGGTAGGTGTAGTGGTAGTTAGTAGTAGTGGTAGCTGTAGTAGTAGTGGTAGGTGTAGTAGTAGTGAGCTGTAGTAGTAGTGGTAGGTGTAATAGTAGTGGTAGGTGTAGTAGTAGTGGTAGGTGTAGTAGTAGTCGTAGGTGTAGTAGTAGTGGTGGTAGGTGTAGTGGTAGTGGTAGCTGTAGTAGTAGTGGTAGCTGTAGTAGTGGTAGGTGTAGTAGTAGGTTTTCGTGACCAATAATAAGTGTTTTTTTTTGGGGGGGGGGGGGTTCGAGATCGCGCCAATATTAAAGTGTGTCGGTAAACCCACCACCACCCGACACAGCCAATGAGTAAGGTGAGTCACGTGCAACAAAACGTGGCCAATTAGAAACGTCACAGTACTCGAACTGTGGACGTTGGGGGGCTACTCCTCTCTCCCCACACAACCGCTGTGTGGTGCTGAAGCTGCACACTAATTGGCAAGTTTCGCTTGGTGTCAAACCCTGACTAATTGGTCGTGTCGGGTGGTGGCGGGTTTAACGACACACGTTATATTGGCGCGATCAAACTCAACGAAAGAAAACCCCCTTTTATTACGGATACTCCACGTTGTTAAGCCTGAGCAGCAACTGTTGTGAGCTTTAGAAATGAGATTGACAAATATAACCTCAGGCAAGGAGGCGGGAAACGCCGGATTTGTGAGCTGTCTTGTCTAACAGGACAGGTCCTGTTAGACAGATCCTG
>NC_083845.1:414700-493259 GCF_015708825.2 Lethenteron reissneri | reverse complement strand
GAGATTCAGGGACTCTAAAAGCACTAAGAACAAGCCAGAGCCCAGGTCTACTGATGGTATCATACGCCTTGACCAGGCCAATAAAGCAATGATGTAGGTGTAGTGCCGTAAATGGGCCGCACCTACCAGCAGTGGTAGACGGGGCCCATCTGCAGGAGGGACTGCTGGGGGCTCAGGATCCCAGACAGCTAAGCCCCTCGGCCAGAGGTCGCAAACGGGGTTTGATTCCTTACCCGTAACCGGCCGCACCAGGGTCGCAAACGGGTACCCGTACCTGGCCGGGTACGGGTAGCGGGTATCGGGTAGGGTACGGGTATCGGGTACCCGACTGCGACCTCTGCCCTCGGCGCTACCAACGGGGGGGGGGGGGGTGGGGGGGGACACTCGCTAAATAACCTAACCATCATGGACACTCGCTAAATAACCTAACCCATGGACACTCGCTAAATAACCTAACCATCATGGACACTCGCTAAATAACCTAACCATCATGGACACTCGCTAAATAACCTAACCATATGGACACTCGCTAAATAACCTAACCATCATGGACACTCGCTAAATAACCTAACCATCATGGACACTCGCTAAATAACCTAACCAATGGACACTCGCTAAATAACCTAACCATCATGGACACTCGCTAAATAACCTAACCATAATGGACACTCGCTAAATAACCTAACCATCATGGACACTCGCTAAATAACCTAACCATCATGGACACTCGCTAAATAACCTAACCATATGGACACTCGCTAAATAACCTAACCAATGGACACTCGCTAAATAACCTAACCATCATGGACACTCGCTAAATAACCTAACCATCATGGACACTCGCTAAATATCCTAACCATCATGGACATCGCTAAATAACCTAACCATCATGGACACTCGCTAAATAACCTAACCATCATGGACACTCGCTAAATAACCTAACCATCATGGACATCGCTAAATAACCTAACCAACATGGACACTCGCTAAATAACCTAACCAACATGGACACTCGCTAAATAACCTAACCATCATGGACACTCGCTAAATACCTAACCATCATGGACACTCGCTAAATAACCTAACCATCATGGACACTCGCTAAATACCTAACCATCATGGAACTCGCTAAATAACCTAACCATCATGGACACTCGCTAAATAACCTAACCATCATGGACACTCGCTAAATATCCTAACCATCATGGACACTCGCTAAATAACCTAACCATCATGGACACTCGCTAAATAACCTAACCAACATGGACACTCGCTAAATAACCTAACCAACATGGACACTCGCTAAATAACCTAACCAACATGGACACTCGCTAAATAACCTAACCATCATGGACACTCGCTAAATATCCTAACCATCATGGACACTCGCTAAATAACCTAACCATCATGGACATCGCTAAATATCCTAACCAACATGGACACTCGCTAAATAACCTAACCAACATGGACACTCGCTAATAACCTAACCATCATGGACACTCGCTAAATAACCTAACCATCATGGACACTCGCTAAATAACCTAACCAACATGGACACTCGCTAAATAACCTAAACAACATGGACACTCGCTAAATAACCTAACCAACATGGACACTCGCTAAATAACCTAACCATCATGGACACTCGCTAAATAACCTAACCATCATGGACATCGCTAAATAACCTAACCATCATGGACACTCGCTAAATAACCTAACCAACATGGACACTCGCTAAATAACCTAACCAACATGGACACTCGCTAAATAACCTAACCATCATGGACATCGCTAAATAACCTATCATGGACATCGCTAAATAACCTAACCATCATGGACACTCACTAAATAACCTAACCATCATGGACATCGCTAAATAACCTAACCAACATGGACACTCGCTAAATAACCTAACCATCATGGACACTCGCTAAATAACCTAACCATCATGGACACTCGCTAAATAACCTAACCATCATGGACATCGCTAAATAACCTAACATCATGGACATCGCTAAATAACCTAACCATCATGGACATCGCTAAATAACCTAACCATCATGGACACGCTAAATAACCTAACCAACATGGACACTCGCTAAATAACCTAACCATCATGGACACTCGCTAAATAACCTAACCATCATGGACACTCGCTAAATAACCTAACCATCATGGACACTCGCTAAATAACCTAACCACATGGACACTCGCTAATAACCTAACCAACATGGACACTCGCTAAATAACCTAACCAACATGGACACTCGCTAAATAACCTAACCATCATGGACACTCGCTAAATAACCTAACCAACATGGACACTCGCTAAATAACCTAACCATCATGGACACTCGCTAAATAACCTAACCATCATGGACACTCGCTAAATAACCTAACCATCATGGACACTCGCTAAATAACCTAACCAACATGGACACTCGCTAATAACCTAACCAACATGGACACTCGCTAAATAACCTAACCATCATGGACACTCGCTCAATAACCTAACCATCATGGGCCACCTCTCTAATACCCTAACCATCATGGACACTTTCTGCTCTCATAACACTAACCAACATGGACACTCGCTACATAACCTAACCAACATGACACTCGCTAAATAACCTAACCATCATGGACACTCGCTACAACACCTAACCTATCATGGGACACTCTGCTAAATAACCTAACCATCATGGACACTCGCTAAACTAACCTAACCAACATGGACACTCGCTAAATAACCTAACCCTCATGACACTCGCTAAAATAACGTCACCAATATGGACACTTGCTTAATAACTTAACCAACATGGACACTTGCTGAAATACCTTAACCAACGTGGGGCTGTAGCGTCACCGTGTGGTCACGTGATACAACTGCAGTGCCTGGCGCGGTGACAGCAGCAGTGGCGCTGTGTGGCGTCTTCACGGCTCATCGCAGCCAACCCGCTTGGGACTAACGCCAGGACGCCGCAGCAGAAGCAGCGACTCACAACTGCGGGGGAACGCGCGGGGTGACGTCTGACAGCGGCAACTGCTGGCGAACTGTCTTGGCCTACGCTGCACATGTCCACCACATAGCAGACTTCACCACGAATGGAATGCTTGTGGTACTGCACGTGTCCACCAGAGGGCACACGTAACACGTCAAGCGCCGGAAATAAAAACGAAACTCTCTGGCCGATTTGCACTTCAATTCTTTATTTCTTCACGGATTTTCAAGTAACAAACTACTGCATTGACATCCCAACCTGCCCCATACGTTTACACCGTTGCATATTTGGTGCACATCGGTGCTGAAATAGTGAAACGCACTGCATTCCCAAACAGTGCGCTTCAATCGGCAACAATCACAGCCATCATTGACTTCAATGCAAAATTCCGCCCCGGTCCACAAGTCACACAAGCAAGTGGTGTGTGCCCTTCGACTCTACTCGACAGGGTCGCGCCATATACAATTCAACTCATCTCGTTGAGACGCGTTTAAAGGCATATCAATTAGGGTTTGGGATTAGGGTTAGGAATTAGGTTTAGGGTTAGGGGTTAGGATTAGGGCTTCGGGTTAGGGTTAGGGTGCGGGTTAGAGTTATGGTTAGCGGTTTCGGTTAGGGTTAGGGGTTAAGTTTAGGGTTAGGGGCTAGGGTTTAGGTTAAGGGATTAGGGTTATGGCTGAGGGTTAGGGTTGGGTTCGTTAGGATTAGGGCACCTATGCAGTTTTATGCCAAAATCATCCAAATTTTCATAGCTACATTTTCCAAGAAAGAGTGAATTCCTCCCTTTGTTTAGCATTAGTATGCTTTATATTGCATTAAAAGTAGGATATTTCACCATAAACATGTAATGTAGAAAAGAAGCAAATCAGCATACTAACCAATGCCGTTTTTGGCCAATGTTGGCCAAATTTTTACAGCTTTCTTTTACAACAAAAGTTAATTCCTCCCTTTTGTTTAGCATTAGTATGTTATATATTGCATTAAAAGTAGGATATTTCACCGTGAACATTTCATGTAAAAAAGAAGCAAATCGACATACTAACCTATGCCATTTTTGGCCAATATTGGCCAAATTTTTACAGCTTTCTTTTTCAACAAAAGTGCAATCCTCGGGGTTGTTTAGCCTTATATATCCGATATATTACGTAAAAAAGTTGGAAATTTCACCATGAAATTTTCAAGTAAAAAAAGTAAATCGGCATACTAATCTATGTCGTTTTTGGCCAATAGTGGCCACACTTTTACAGCTTTATTTTTGGACAATAGTTCATTCCTCTATTGTATTTAGCCTTAGTATGCTATGTATTAGATTAAAAGAAGAAAATGTTACGATGAAATGTTTACGTCCCACAAAAAGAAAATCGGCATACTAACCTATGCCGTTTTTGGCCAATATTGGCCAAATTTTTACAGCTTTCTTTTTCAACAAAAGTTAATTGCTCCCTTTTGTTTAGCATTAGTATGCTATATATTGCATTAAAAGTAGGATATTTCACCGTGAACATTTCATGTAAAAAAGAAGCAAATCGGCATACTAACCTATGCCATTTTTGGCCAATATTGGCCAAATTTTTACAGCTTTCTTTTTCAACAAAAGTTAATTGCTCCCTTTGTTTAGCATTAGTATGCTATATATTGCATTAAAAGTAGGATATTTCACCGTGAACATTTCATGTAAAAAAGAAGCAAATCGGCATACTAACCTATGCCATTTTTGGCCAATATTGGCCAAATTTTTACAGCTTTCTTTTTCAACAAAAGTGCAATCCTCAGGGTTGTTTAGCCTTATATATTCGATATGTTACGTAAAAAAGTTGGAAACTTTACCATGAAATTTTCAAGTAAAAAAGTAAATCGGCATACTAATCTATGCCGTTTTTGGCCAATAGTGGCCAAACTTTTACAGCTTATTTTTGGACAATAGTTAATTCCTCTATTGTATTTAGCCTTATTATGCTATGTATTAGATTAAAAGGGGAAAATTTCACGATGAAATGTTTACGTCCCACAAAAAGAAAATCGGCATACTAACCTATGCCGTTTTTGGCCAATATTGGCCAAATTTTTACAGCTTTCTTTTTCAACAAAAGTTAATTGCTCCCTTTTGTTTAGCATTAGTATGCTATATATTGCATTAAAAGTAGGATATTTCACCGTGAACATTTCATGTAAAAAAGAAGCAAATCGGCATACTAACCTATGCCATTTTTGGCCAATATTGGCCAAATTTTTACAGCTTTCTTTTTCAACAAAAGTGCAATCCTCGGGGTTGTTTATCCTTATATATCCGATATATTACGTAAAAAAGTTGAAAATTTCACCATGAAATTTTCAAGTAAAAAAAGTAAATCGGCATACTAATCTATGCCGTTTTTGGCCAATAGTGGCCAAACTTTTACAGCTTAATTTTTGGACAATAGTTCATTCCTCTATTGTTTTTAGCTTTATTATGCTATGTATTAGATTAAAAGGGGAAATTTCACGATGAAATGTTTACGTCCCACAAAAAGAAAATCGGCATACTAACCTATGCCGTTTTTGGCCAATATTGGCCAAATTTTTACAGCTTTCTTTTTCAACAAAACTGAATTCCTCCCTTTTGTTTAGCATTAGTATGCTTTATATTGCATTAAAAGTAGGATATTTCACCGTGCACATTTCATGTAAAAAGAAGCAAATCGGCATACTAACCTATGCCATTTTTGGCCAATATTGGCCAAATTTTTACAGCTTTCTTTTCCAACAAAAGTTAATTGCTCCCTTTTGTTTAGCATTAGTATGCTTTATATTGCATTAAAAGTAGGATATTTCACCATGAACATGTCATGTAAACAAGTATAACCCGTAAAAACAAAGTTTTTCATTATAAATCCTTTATATGCGTGGCGGCTAGAGTCCTCTCGTCCTCTGGCTTGAGATGTCTGCCACCTATGGGTCAGATGATTGCATGGCAGCATTTAGCAATTGGTAATTAAATATAATATTTGTGTCCTAAATAGTGTAAAATTTTAGAAATTTTTTTTCACGAATATTAATTGCCACGCACAACGAGTCTGTGTGCAAAATGTCAGCTCGATTGGATCACGGGAAGTGGGTTAAAAAACGACCGAAAGATTTGCACAGTCATAAGCGCGCAAGCAAGAGAACTTAATATAAAGGATTTAAACATATATTCGCCTGTGGAGGACGTGGGGATCGATCCCGCGACCTTTGGCATGGGAAGCGAGGGCGCTACCAACTGCGCTACTCCGCCAGGGCCTGTGGAGGTGTCACGCTCTGGGCTCCTACACTGTGACGTTCAGCCAAAGCCATGAATGAGTTCTATTTGAATAAATGTAAAATAAAAAAATTTGCCTAAAAAGTGTAACATTTTGGAAAAAAAATTTCACGAACATTAATTGTCATGCACAACGAGTATGTGTGCAAAATGTCAGCTCGATTGGATCACGGGAAGTGGGTTAGAAAACGACCGAAAGATTTGCACGGTCGTAAGCAAGCAAGCCAGAGTGCTTAATATAAAGGATTTAAAAATATATTCGCCTGTGGAAGACGCGGGGATCGATCCCGCGACCTTTGGCATGGGAAGCGAGTGCGCTACCAACTGCGCTACTCCGCCAGGGCCTGTGGAGGTGTCACGCTCTGGGCTCCCTACACTGTGACGTTCAGCCAAAGCCATGAATGAGTTATATTTGAATAAATGTAAAATATTTTTTTTAGCCTAAAAAGTGTAAAATTTTGGTAAAAATTTTTCACGAACATTAATTGTCACGCACAACGAGTCTGTGTGGAAAATGTCAGCTCGATTGGATCACGGGAAGTGGGTTAAAAAACGACCGAAAGATTTGCACGGTCGTAAGCGCGCAAGCAAGTGAACTTAATTTAAAGGATTTAAAAACGACCGAAAGATTTGCACGGTCGTAAGCAAGCAAGTGAACTTAATATAAAGGATAAAAAAATGGATATGTATTTCCCCCTTTCGTCCCCTCTGCTTTATCAATGTTGATTCCTGTCACCAAAGTACACTGATTTCACACTCTCTTCGATCGGCACAGTACCACCTTCGCTTCTCATCGTCAGATTCATAAACTTGACGTCTACAAAATTAACAACTTTTTCTCAGCTACCCCAGGTGGGACTCGAACCCACAATCCCTGGCTTAGGAGGCCAGTGCCTTATCCATTAGGCCACTGTAACTACATGTAGCATGATGAAAACCTGGCTTATATACAGACTTCTTTAATAAACTCGCAATAAATTAATAGAAATGAATATGTATTTTCCCCTTTTATTCTCTGCTTTATCAATGTTGATAATTGTCACCAAAGTACACTGTTTAAAACTCTCTTGATTTGAAGCTTTCGTGACTTCAGGAATCCATACTCTTTGGTTCTTTCGGTAAATTCACGTAGGTATAAAATAAAATAAATCACGACGTTTCGGGCTCAACACAAGCGTCTATCATCAACACAAGCGTCTATCATCAACACAAGCATGCATCATCATCATCTGATGATGGACACTATACCGACGTAACTTTACCGAAAGAACCAAAGAGTATAATTGAACACTGTTTTAAAACTCTCTTCTATAGGCACAGCGCCATTTTGGCTTTTCATGATCAGATTCGTTAACTTGACTTTTTGATTTTACAAAATGACCAGCTTTTTCTCCGCAACCCAGGTGGGACTCGAACCCACCATCCCTGGCTTAGGAGGCCAGTGCCTTATCCATTAGGCCACTGGGGCTACATGTAGCATGATGAAAACCTGGCTTATGTACAGACTTCTTAAATAAACTCACAATAAAAAAATATGTTTTTCCCCTTTGGTCCCCTCTGTTTAATTCATGTTGATAATTGTTTTTTTCCTAAAAAGTGGAAAATTTTGGAAAAAAATTTTCACGAAAATTAATTGTCACGCACAACGAGTCAGTGTGCAAAATGTCAGCTCGTTTGGATCACGGGAAGTGGGTTAAAAAACGACCGAAAGATTTGCACGGTCGTAAGCAAGCAAGCAAGCACGCAAGCAAGCAAGCACGCAAGCAAGCGAACTTAATATAAAGGATTTAAAAAAGAAAATCGGCATACTAACCTATGCCGTTTTTGGCCACAATTGGCCAAATTTTTACAGCTTTATTTTTGGAAAAAAGTGAATTCATCCATTGTATTTACCCTTAATATGCTATGTATTAGATTAAAAGTGGAAAATTTTGCGATTAAATGTTCACGTCCCAAAAAAAACCCGAAATACTAACCTCTGCTGTTCATGGCCAAAATGAGCCAAATTCCCATAGCTTTATTTTTCAACAACAAGTGCATTCCTCCATTGTGTTTGCTGTAGTATTCTACATATTACGTACAAAATTAAACATTTCACTATACATTTTCAACTCAGAAAATCGGCACACCTTTTTTAGCCAAAAAGCTAATTGGCATACTAATCTATGCCATTTTTGAACAAATTTGTGTTAGGGTTTGGGTGAAGGTTAGGGGTTAAGGTAAGAGGTTAGAGGATGAGGTTGGGGGTTAGGGCAAGGGGTTTGGGGTTAGGGGTTAGGGTGAATGTTAGGGGTTGGGCGTAGGGATTAGGGTTTAGGGTTAGGGTCATTTAGGGTTAGGGCTTAGGGTTAGCGTTAGAGTTTAGGGTTAGGGGTTAGGGTTAGAGGTTAGGGCTAGGGGATGAGGTTCAGGGTTTAGGGTTAGGGGTTAGGGGTTAGGGCTAGGGGATGAGGTTCAGGGTTTAAGGTTAGGGGTTAAGTTTAGGGTTAGAGGCTAGAGTTTAGGTTTAGGGGTTAGGGTTATGGCTGAGGGTTAGGTTTGGGGTAGTTAGGATTAGGGCACCTATGCAGTTTTATGCCAAAATCATCCAAATTTTCATAGCTACATTTTCCAAGAAAAAGTGAATTCCTCCCTTTTTTTAGCATTAGTATGTTATACTGTATATTGCATTAAAAGTAGGATATTTCACCATGAACATTTCATGTAAAAAAGAAGCAAATCGGCATACTAACCTATGCCGTTTTCTTAGGTTTTTTCGGTAAAGTCAACGTAGGTAAAACATTAAAATTAATAAAAGTAAAATAAAATAAAAATCACGACGTTTCGGAGGCAACACAAGCCTCCGTCTTCAGGTGGAACCGCCACAGCCACGACAGCTGTATCAAGCAAATGAGAGATTGCAGGAGCTACCACTCCGTTTATATAATGCTTGGAGAGGGGGGGAAGGGCCAAGTACAGCACACTTTTTATTCATATGGTAAGGTGAGGCTTAAGAGGGTGAGCCTTTGTTATGTTATAAAGTGTGCTGTACTTGGCCCTTCCCCCCCCTCTCCAACCATTATATAAACGGAGTGGTAGCTCCTGCAATCTCTAATTTGCTTGATACAGCTGTCGTGGCTCTGGCGGTTCCACCTGAAGACGGAGGCTTGTGTTGCCTCCGAAACGTCGTGATTTTTATTTTATTTTACTTTTATTAATTTGAATGTTTTACCTACGTGACTTTACCGAAAAAACCTAAGAATATGAATCCTTGCAGTCACGAAAGCTTCAAATCTAGAATTAACCTATGCTGTTTTTGGCCAATATTGGCCAAATTTTTACAGCTTTCTTTTTTAACAAAAGTGCAATCCTCGGAGTTGTTTAGCCTTTTATATCCTATATATTACGTTAAAAAGTTGGAAATTTCACCATGACATTTTCAAGTAAAAAAACGAAAATCGGCATACTAACTTATGCCGTTTTTGGGCAATATTGGCCAAACTTTCACAGCTTTATTTTTGGACAATCGTTCATTCCTCTATTGTATTTAGCCTTATTATGCTATGTATTAGATTAAAAGTGGAACATTTAATGATGAATTTTTTACGTCCCACAAAAAGAAAATAGGCATGCTAACCTCTGCCGTTTTAAGCCACAATTGGCCAAATTTTTACAGTTTTCTTTTTGGACAAAAGTTAATTCATCCATTGTATTTACCCTTAGTATGCTATGTATTAAATTAAAAGTGGAAAATTTTAGGACTAAATGTTCACGTCCCAAAAAAAACGACATACTAACCTCTGCTGTTTATGTCCAAAATGAGCCAAATTCCCATAGCTTTATTTTTCAACAAGTGCATTCCTCCATTGTGTTTGCTGTAGTATTCTACATATTACGTACAAAATTTAACATTTCACGATACATTTTCAACTCAGAAAATCGGCACACCTTTTTTAGCCAAAAAGCAAATTGGCATATTAATCTATGCCGTTTTTGGACAAAATTGTGTTAGGGTTTGGGTGAAGGTTAGGGGTTAAGGTAAGAGGTTAGAGGAAGAGGTTAGGGGTTAGCGCAAGGGGTTTGAGGTTAGGGGTTAGGGTGAATGTTAGGGGTTGGAAGTAGGGGTTAGGGTTTAGGGTTAGGGTCATTTAGGGTTAGGGCTTAGGGTTAGCATTAGAGTTTAGGGTTAGGGGTTAGGGGTTAGAGTTAGAGGTTAGGGTTAGGGCTAGGGGATGAGGTTCAGGGTTTAGGGTTCGGGGTTAGGGGTTATGGTTAGGGTAGGATTTGGGGAGGATTAGGGTCAATGTTAGGTTTAGTGTTAGGGGTTAGGGTTACGGGTTATGGTTAGAGGTTATGGTTATGGGTTAGGGGATGTACGGTATGTACGGTGTGAAGGAAGTTCAACATACACACGAACATGGACACTCGCTAAATAACCTAACCAACATGGACACTCGCTAAATATACTAACCAACATGGACACTCGCTAAATAACCTAACCAACATGGACACTCGCTAAATAACCTAACCAACATGGACACTCGCTAAATAACCTAACCAAAATGGACACTCGCTAAATAACCTAACCAACATGGACACTCGCTAAATGACCTAACCAACATAGACACTCGCTAAATAAACTAACCAACATGGACACTCGCTAAATGACCTAACCAACATGGACACTCGCTAAATAACTTAACCAACATGGACACTCGCTAAAATAACTTAACCAACATGGACACTCGCTAAATAACATAACCAGCATGGTGCTGTATCGCCACCGTGTGGTCACGTGGTACCACTGCAGTGCTTGGCGCGGTGACAGCAGCAGTGGCGCTGTGCGGCGTCTTCACGGCAGAGGTCGCAACCGGGTACCCGATACCCGTACCCTACCCGATACCCGGCTACCCGTATCCGGCCGGGTACGGGTAGCCGGGTACGGATACGGGTAGACCGTGAGTCACTGGTGAGTAACCGTTTGTCACTCATTTCGGGTAGGGTACGGGTAGGGAACGGGAATCAAAACCCGTTTACGACCTCTGCTTCACGGCTTCATCGCCGCCAACCGCGCTGGGGACTCACGCCAGGACGCCGCAGCAGCAGCAGCGACTCACAACTGCGGGAACGCGCGGGGTGACGCTGACAGCGGCGTGCTGTGTTGGCCTCTACACTGCCCACACTTGATGTGAAGCTTTCGTGAGTGCAGGAATTTCTCTCTGGTTCTGTCCGTAAAGTCACGTAGAAAGAAAACAAGTTAAATAATGGAGTACGACGTTTCGATTGCAACACAAGCAACCGTCATCAGGGTAGAACTACATTTGAGAGAGAGACAAAACACAGACACGGAGACACACAGACAGACACACACAAGCAGAGAGAGACACACAGACACACAAGCAGAGAGAGACACACAGACACACAAGCAGAGAGAGACAACACAGAGACACATACAGAGAGAGACAACACAGAGACACAGACAGACACAGAGAGAGACACACAACATAGACACACAAGCAGAGAGAGACAACACAGAGACACACAGAGAGAGACACACAACATAGACACACAGACACAGAGAGAGACACACAACATAGACACACAGAGACCCAATGCCTCTATCGAGGCCTTAAATAGAGAGGAGGGGGATGGGCAGAGAGAGAGCGGTGGGTGTCTGCTGGGGCAGCTGCTGGAGCAGGTAAATGAGCGTGTCAATGAATCCACCCCGAAGCGACCGAGGGAGAGAAAGATCGAATGGCCCTATGAGAGAGAAATAGGCCTGCCCATGTCCACCAGATGGCAGATGTAACCTCGAATTGAAGACTTGTGGTACTGCACTTGTCCACCAGAGGGCACACGTAACCAACAATTTGAATTTACACGATGAGACCTCCTTTACCAGTGGCAAAATATAGTGATAGGTTTTTACCCTTTCAACTGGTACTTTTGGCGTAATCTGGTCCAACACCAATGGAGACTAGGCTCTAAGAAAAGCTGTCTCGGGTGTGGACCAATCAACTTCAAGGACAGTGCATATCATTATCAGAGTTTATTTTTGTTTGCATTTTGACTGCTTGTGTTGTGGTTATTGCAAATATGATCCCTTGTATAAAGGTGTCAGTTTTTGTACCAGTTGAAAGGGTAAAACCCTATCACTAACAATTTGAATGCTTGTGGTACTGCACTTGTCCACCAGAGGGCACACGTAACACGTCAAGCGCCGATAAAAAGAAAAAATAAACTATCTGTTCTTTGGTTCTTTCGGTAAAGTCACGTATAAAGATAAAATAATAAATTAAATAATAATAGCATACGACGTTTCGATTGCAACACAAGCAATCATCATCAGGTATAAAAGAAATAGCAACAAAATCTAACCAGAAAACTATAGACAGACATATAAGCAGACAGATATCACAAAGATACACAGAGAGAGAACACGTATCGGCACAAAGAGAGATCGTCTCTGTGACGAGGCCTTAAATATAGAGAGGGGGCGGGGGCGGAGAGAGGGAGGGGGCAGAGAAAAAATTAGCATGTCAATGAGTGGACGACGTGGTACGGTACGCAAGCTTGAAAATTAGGAGAAAGATATAGTTTTCTGGTTAGATTTTGTTGCTATTTCTTTTATACCTGATGATTGCTTGTATTGCAATCGAAACGTCGTAGTATGCTATTATTATTTAATTTATTATTTTATCTTTATACGTGACTTTACCGAAAGAACCAAATAATAATTCCTGCAGTCACGAAAGCTCCAAAATTAAGATTGAACCACTTCTTCGGGGAAGTTTTAAGCTTCTTTTTTCTCTCTCTCTGGTTGTTTTCTCTCTCTGCCTGTGTCCTCTCTTTGGAATTTTCACTTAAATTCTAACTTAGCAATCTTTGAAATACGTAATCAACCAGGCTATGCGTTAATTGTGTGTTGATCGACTCTGTGTTGCATTACATTACATTTCGATATTTTGCTCGGTTATTTAATTTTGGTGTGTCTTTCTCCTAGACACGCGATTGCTGCAGACACACAACACAACGTTCAGGGTGCGCGCGGCAGTGAACGACTGAAGTGATAGGGCAGCAACGCTGCGTGAAGAACGCCCGAGACTGCGTAACGCAGCGTGAGCGAGGTGTCGCCGCTCAGCTCTGGACCAATCAGGCGGCCCGGAAGATCAGGGGCGGAGCCGGGGGGGGGCTAAGCGAAGGGCGTGATCTGGAAGGTTCGGCAAGGGCATGGTGGAGGGTGGAGACGGGATGACGTGCGAGGGGGATATCAGGGGGAGCCGGAAGAGGCTCGTGGTCAGTCGGCGTAGTCTCGGAGTGGGACCACGTTGGGTCGGGGGACACCTCCTGCGCCATCAGCCACGTGGCTGGAGACGACTCCAAGCACAGCGTGAGCCAGCGGTGTGCGGGAGCAGGAGGAGTGCGACTGACAGGAAGGGGGCGCGGGGCGCGCAAGAGGAACAGCCGGTCCACTGTCGGGACCGGCGGAGTGTGAGCGGCGTAACAAGAATACGAGAGAGACGGAGACCAAGCTGCGTGTCGTCAACATCCTTTATTACACAAGCAACACTGACACCTCCTCCACTCCTCACCACCTTCCACTCAAGCCATCCACTCTCCTTACTGTAGGTAAAGTGAAGTTCAATGTTCATTTGTTCTATTAATTAGAATTGTTTCTTGCTTTTTGTATGCTTTTATGTACTGGACTGTTTTTTAACATTGTAAACTTTGTGCAAAAATGGCCCATAATAGGAGCATCCTTGGGTGGGGAACCAATTGATGCTATTTCCATTCATTCTTATGGGGAAAATTGATTTGGTGTTCCAACAAATCGGTGTTCGAACACAGTTTTGGAACGAATTAAGTTCGATCTCCGAGGGACCACTGTAAATGCAATTATAACATAGTGAATGCTTGGGAGCTTATTGAAACTCGCTCCTGGTTAGAGATCTACCCAACACACAGGTCCACAAAGACTGGCCGCTCTTACCCTGCAGGTTGAACCTAGCAATTGAGTGTTCAACTTCACATTCTAGTCATTAAAGGCCTGTGACAAAGGTGTGTTTATTGGATCGACATCGTTTCAAGCTTACACATCTAACGAGTCTCCATTTGACTTTGTATTGTCTCGGAGGAAGTCCACCCACACCTCCACTTCAACAAACTGCTGGAAGTTGCCTCGCTCTGACTCGCAGTCAGAATTCTCCTCCTGCTTCACGTTGCCTCCATCGATGTGAAGGTCCGATTTTGGAGTGGAGTCTTCATCTTCACATTTTACCTTCACTTCTTCGCTCTTCACCATCACGTCTTCACATTTCACCTTCACTTCTTCACATTTCACCTCGGTACCTTTAAAAGCGTCCAAGCTGGGATTTTCTTCCGGTTCTTGTTTCATGAGGGATGGGCTCATTGCGGCACTTTGACTTTCACAAGCTGATTTCAGACTCCACTCCTTGTGGATCTTCTGATGCTTGCGTGTTCTCTGGTGTCTGTGAAGATTTGATGAAAGTGTAAACGCCTTCCCGCACGGAGTGCACTTGAAGGGTTTCTCTCCCGTGTGTGTTCTCTGGTGTATTACAAGATTTGATGAAAGTGTAAACGCCTTCCCACACACACTGCACTTGAATGGTTTCTCTCCCGTGTGTGTTCTCTGGTGTTCTACAAGAGCAGATGAACGTGCAAACGCCTTCCCACACACACTGCACTTGAAGGGTTTCTCTCCCGTGTGTGTTCTCTGGTGTTCTACAAGAGCAGATGACTGTGCATACGCATTCCTACACACACTGCACTTGAAGGGTTTCTCTCCCGTGTGTGTTCTCTGGTGTGCTACAAGAGCAGATGAATGTGCAAATGGCTTCCCACACACACTGCACTTGAAGGGTTTCTCTCCCGTGTGCGTTCTCTGGTGTGTTACAAGATTATATGAATATGCAAACGCCTTCCCACACAGAGTGCACTTGAAGGGTTTCTCTCCTGTGTGAGTTCGCTGGTGGGTCTTAAGAGCTGATGACTGTGAAAATGTCTTGTCACACACACTGCACTTGAAGGGATTCTCTCCTGTGTGAGTTCTCTTGTGTCGTGTCAAATTTCCAGGACGATCCGTGCTGTTTGCACGCTGGTCGCATTGTTGCCTTTTTGCACCGAGCCGTGCCGAGTGCCTTTGCTCCATCAGACCAATTCTGCGGAGGAAGCAACAGCTGCAGACAGGAGAAAAGAATATCCACACCATCTACACGTCAGTATCAATGCACAGAGGAATGCATATATACACAGTCGCACGTGACTTACACGTTTAAACTTATTCATATATTCATGATAGTCAAAAAGTGTCCCAACTTCATCACACGGGCTGTTATGGCACACTGAGAAGGCAAATGGTCATCAACATGCCTGGAAGCCCTAGTATCTTCAAAATGAATGTTAACCCAAAACACCAAGCACACAATTTCGGCTGCCTGGCTTCAAAAGAAATACTTATGAAAGCTAAATTCACCTGACATAGCAAAGGGTATTGAAAATAATACTATTTGTGTTATGCAGAAATGCATAAAACAATGTTCAATTGCAACTTCGAGGTGTGAAGCCAGGCTCAGATGTCCTTGACTGCTGGTATGAACAGTTCCGACTTCAGCTGCACTGTGTGCTGTGATAACTTCCTGACTCCATTCTTACAAAGAGTTCCAGAGCAAAACAAAAAAAACTAGACTTTACTGCAAATACAAACTTGACACTATCACACACTCAGAGGCGGAGCCAGGATTTTCAGGTAGGGGGCAACCCCTCCAGCAATGAAAAATGATAGGAGTTGTTAGTACAATCCAGATTTGAAGTTTTCGTGACTGCAGGGATCCATACTGTTGTTACTTTCGGTAAAGTCACGTAGGTATAAAATAAAATAAATAAAATCACGACGTTTCGATTGCAACACAATCAATCATCATCAGGTGGGAAAACCACAGCAAGACATTTTTTGCTGAAGTAGGAGTTGCCGTGGCAAGAGGTGAAATAGGTTAGAAAGGGGGAGGGTGAGTGCTGCGTGGTGTAGTAGTACCCGGCAGATATTAAAGATGACAACGTGATAGTTTTGATCGGCATCTCTAAAATCTTAAACAAACAGGTCTGATGAAATACAGTACACAAAATCCGTGATCTAATCCCATCTGTGAAGGATGTCATTCCTGACATTCAATATCCTGGGGTCTAAAAACTGAATTGCACCTCTTCTTGGTTATTTCGGTAAAGTCACGTAGAATGGAAATAATAAAATAATAAAAATAAAACATTATAAATAATTCTCACGACGTTTCGGCCACAACGCAAGCAGCCGTCCTCTGAATGACACACCCCAGGCTTGGAGCGACTATTTAAGCTGGGATGGAGGGGCGAAGAGCGCCTTGACAAAAGAATTTGGATATCAAGAGGAATTTAGCATATTTATGGGAAATGCAGATATGCGATTAGTACTACTTGTGAAATGCGTAGGAGGTTTGGCGGGGTGTTTAAAGTCATATTATGCCCGTGCATTATGCAAGATTACCAGCATCAAAGGGAGGGGATAGGGGTAACATTAATAAAGGGAAGGAATGTTAATAGTATGTAGCTGCAGTAATTAAACCACCACATAAACAACTAAAGTATAAACTACATAGTATCATCAGTATACTAAATATACTCTCCAATAAGCTAAGCTACTAACAGTAAGTAATACATTCCAATTCTATGTCGCAAAAATATAATATGCTTCCAGCTAAACTTTATTCTCTTACATCACACGAGTCTACACCGTACTATATACTGCCATAGACAAACCCAACATTAAATTACATACTATATTACTATACACCACCTTATACATTGTAATATTACACTATGTATTATTCTACCCACCCTAATGTATATCACACTGCTGTATATTCACTATACAACTACGATACTATATATTACTTTGTACATTGTATTAAACATTACAATTTTATACTATTTATTATTATACAATCCGCTATACACTGTACCATTGACCGTCACGTGAAAGATACTAAGATGAAGCAACGAAATATGTCAATGGGAGAGTTGTGGTTGGAGACTTGCAGCGGAGCAAAGAATCCATTCCCTGCGGAGAATACAAGATATATAGTCAATGCCAGTGAGTGGAACGCGGTCTGAAAGTCACCGTAAACGTGAACACAATCAGTTAAGATCCTAAATGGTTTATTACGTCCTTCCAATGATTGCTGAGCCAGAATCCATCTTCTCGGTTAAAAGCGTCTCTGTGTTTGTATATTTCGATGGGATCGTTGGGGGGTCGGTGCCACCCCACCCCCACTCGCTCCGCCACCGTCACGCACTGGCATGGTGCGCAGGTGGTGGTGGTGGTGTGTGTCCAGACACACACTACCGTCACACACTGGCATGGTTCACAGGTGGTGGTGGTGGTGTGTGTCCAGACACACACCACCGTCACACACTGGCATGGTTCACAGGTGGTGGTGGTGGTGTGTCCCGACACACGCCTGGCCACCTTCACCTGCTCACTATTCATGCTTCCTCACTCCACCAAGAAATTCATAGAGGATCAACCAACACAGCCGAGGCTGCGTGCCTCTCTCTCTCCCCCCGTGGTCGCGTGGATTTCCCTCCGGATCGCCGGTTTCCCCTCCACATGTAGAGAGTGAACACCGCCACGTGTCTAGAGTGAACACCACCACGTGTCTAGAGTGAACACCGCCACGTGTCTAGAGTGAACACCACCACGCGTCCAGAGTGAACACCGCCACGTGTCCAGAGTGAACACCGCCACGCGTCTATAGTGAACACCACCACGCGTCTAGAGTGAACACCACGTGTCTAGAGTGAACACCGCCACGCGTCCAGAGTGAACACCGCCACGCGTCTAGAGTGAACACCACCACGCGTCTAGAGTGAACACCACCACGCGTCTAGAGTGAACACCGCCAAGTGTCTAGAGTGAACACCACCACGTGTCTAGAGTGAACACCGCCAAGTGTCTAGAGTGAACACCACCACGTGTCTAGAGTGAACACCGCCACGTGTCTAGAGTGAACACCGCCACACGTCTAGAGTGAACACCACCACGCGTCTAGAGTGAACACCACCACGCGTCTAGAGTGAACACCGCCACGTGTCTAGAGTGAACACCGCCACGCGTCTAGAGTGAACACCGCCACGTGTCTAGAGTGAACACCGCCACGCGTCTAGAGTGAACACCGCCACGTGTCTAGAGTGAACACCGCCACGTGTCTAGAGTGAACACCGCCACGTGTCTAGAGTGAACACCGCCATGCGTCTAGAGTGAACACCGCCACGCGTCTAGAGTGAACACCACCACGCGTCTAGAGTGAACACCACCACGCGTCTAGAGTGAACCCCGCCACGTGTCTAGAGTGAACACCACCACGCGTCTAGAGTGAACACCGCCACGTGTCTAGAGTGAACACCGCCACGTGTCTAGAGTGAACACCGCCACGTGTCTAGAGTGAACACCGCCACGCGTCTAGAGTGAACACCGCCACGCGTCTAGAGTGAACACCACCACGCGTCTAGAGTGAACACCGCCACGTGTCTAGAGTGAACACCACCACGCGTCTAGAGTGAACACCGCCACGCGTCTAGAGTGAACACCACCACGCGTCTAGAGTGAACACCGCCACGTGTCTAGAGTGAACACCGCCACGTGTCTAGAGAGAACACCGCCACGTATCTAGAGTGAACACCACCACGCGTCTAGAGTGAACACCGCCACGCGTCTAGAGTGAACACCACCACGCGTCTAGAGTGAACACCGCCACGTGTCTAGAGTGAACACCGCCACGTGTCTAGAGTGAACACCACCACGTGTCTAGAGTGAACACCGCCACGCGTCTAGAGTGAACACCACCACGCGTCTAGAGTGAACACCGCCACGTGTCTAGAGTGAACACCACCACGCGTCTAGAGTGAACACCGCCACGCGTCTAGAGTGAACACCACCACGCGTCTAGAGTGAACACCGCCACGTGTCTAGAGTGAACACCGCCACGTGTCTAGAGTGAACACCACCACGCGTCTAGAGTGAACACCGCCACGCGTCTAGAGTGAACACCGCCACGTGTCTAGAGTGAACACCGCCACGTGTCTAGAGTGAACACCACCACGCGTCTAGAGTGAACACCGCCACGCGTCTAGAGTGAACACCACCACGCGTCTAGAGTGAACACCGCCACGTGTCTAGAGTGAACACCGCCACGTGTCTAGAGTGAACACCACCACGCGTCTAGAGTGAACACCACCACGCGTCCAGAGTGAACACCGCCACGCATCTAGAGTGAACACCACCACGCGTCTAGAGTGAACACCGCCACGCGTCTAGAGTGAACACCGCCACGCGTCTAGAGTGAACACCGCCACGCGTCTAGAGTGAACACCGCCACGTGTCTAGAGTGAACACCGCCACGCGTCTAGAGTGAACACCGCCACGCTGTTGACGAAGCCTCACCTTGTTGTTGTTGTGAGCAGGTCGCGTCTGAAGACAAAAGCGGTATAGCAGCTCAGGTGGGCTTGGCCTGGTAAAATGAAAACAAATCGGTGTGAATATTAAAACAAAGTTACGAAGTAGTGAGCCAGGTGGTGACAATTCAACTTAAGCAAGATAATTGCAGCAGGCGAGGGCAGGAGGCAAGGCCCCGCGTTGTAAGATCCACCGTGGACATCGCTTCCATGCTCGCTGCTACTCAATTGACACCCCTACGAGAGAGCGAGGCTCTTACCTTGGTAAACAACAACAACCACCACCACCACCAACACCACCACCAACACCACAACCACCACCACAACCGCGATGAGAATGTCTCACCTCGGATTGCAGTGCACGCGAGGAGCGGCAGCTTCCTGTTACGTCGTGACGTCACGCGGCAGCAGCAGGTGACATGACGTCACTTGCGGGGTACAAGACATTCCCATCCCACGAGCGGCTCTGTAACGTTCATAAATTATGTTAATGAGCCCGGCCCATCCGTGCAGAGGCGTGGCTGCTGAACCCGTCGCTTTCTCGAATAAATTATGTTAATGAGCCGCCAGTCGCCGGGCGTAGCTTTGCCCAAATAAGGATTGGCACTGGAACAGACATCGGCTGCGGCCAAGCGGAGGTGACGTCACGCTCAAGAGCTCGGTGGTCGGGGAGAACGAATACCTTGGTGACATGACGTCACTAGCGAGGCACACCTCCCCCTGGCGTTTGACGCCGACGAGGTCACGCTGAGCGGCGACGTCAGAGGGCGGGGTCAGAGTTCAAGTTTGTTGACAGAAGGGGAGCGGCAGTGTCGTGCTGAGCGCTGCGCCGAGTTCCATTCCCGCTCGTGGCCAACATCGCCAGTGACGACTTTCTGAGCCGGTCCTGAGCCTCCCCTACGTCGAGTCAGCCTCAAAAGAGTACCCGGTGCGGTGTCAACATCGCTAGCACTGGGGAGACAAAGGCGGCCGGGCGTGGTGCCGGCCACCCACCCCCTCGTGTGCCGTCCCACCCTTAATAGGTGCTCGCTAACAGCACTTGCCCCGACATTCTGTCCAGGCTTTACGGGGGATCTTTGTCTTTGTGTTGGGAGCAACTTTGAGTGGCGTGTAGCCGTGGGAGCTGAACGGGCGCCTGCTGCTACTGGCAGTCGTTGACTGCGGTGGGACAGACAGACAAGACAGGCGGACAAACACAGACAAGAGGAACACAGAGACGACATGGACAGAGACAGGCAGAGAGAGACACATAGAGGCGAACAGAGACACAGACGCACAGAGAAATGTTGAATCGAACTCACTGAACTCGCTCCATTGAAAGAGATTCCTCGCTCTTTGCCCATCCCCGGAAGTCGTTCTAGTTTCTATTTATTTCCCTGTGTGGTGTGTAGTGTAAGCAATGTGGGATATCGATGTACACGGATATGAACTAGATCAGCAGACAAGACGTATTTCATTTCTCAGTCTCTCCGCGAAACAAAGGAATGTTTTACACAAAATATAATAACTACTGCAGCATTCAGTGCAAGTCAACTGTGGACCGGTTTTGGTGTACAATTTATACGTAAATATATAAGCACACGACTTCATTTGTCTGTGACGAACGCTGCACTTTCCATCGCTTTCATGCAGGGGGCGCTGCAAACCTACGCGCCCCCTGCATGAACGACGGAGGCGCAGGGACAGACGTCCGATCGCGTTGGAATCGATCTGCAGACGGCGGTCTTCTCCCAACCAGGTGAAAGTCCGCATCGAACAGAATCCGCGGCAAGGCAATCTACTTAACGACGAGAGAAAATTCACACGAAATGTCGTTTTCAATTAAGTCTTCCATATGTAAAATGATATAAGCTTTTAAAGAAGAAATACAATGATCTAATGCAAAACATAATACAATTCAAAGTTGTTTCATTTTGAAACTTCAAAACGGAGCATCGGGTGCTTGCGTGAATGCGTCGTTCGTGTGCAATTTTTTTGTGACTTTCCTGGCCCAAGGCCGTAAATGGTTGAGGGGCACCGCAGGCGGTCAGGCTTGCTTCAACCATGGTTGTGAACATTTAGACGTTAATCGGCAAGGACCATTTCTTGTCCTAGTTCACCAACATATAAGACGTCATGCAAAATTCTAATGAGTGTTGTTGTGGAGAATGCATCTACTAGATGTGCTCTGCCTTGTAACCAAATACAAATCTGTACCAAAAATGTATTTCAAATAGGCTCTTAGAATTACCTCCTTGCTATGAAGCAGATCAGCAGACACGACATCTTTCATTTATCGATCTCTCCACGAAACAAATGAATGTTTTACACAAACTATAACTAGCACAGACTTCTGGGAGCGCGTCATTGATTCAGTGCAAGCCACCTGTGGACCCTTATTGGTGCACAGCGTCTCAACAGCAGCCGGGCTTGTTTCAACCGATAGTTACGGACATCCAGACGTTAATCAGCAAGGAGCATTTCTAGTCCGAGTTAGACAAAATCTATGTCAACACGTAATGCAAAATTATAATTCGTGTTATAGAGAATGTACCTCCTCTACGTGTAACTTTTAAGTGGTTTGCCTTGTAACTGATGAATGATCCGAGTGTGCTCGCTATTTCAAAGACAATGAGTTGCTCCAGAGGGAGATGCTTCCTGAAAACACAAAAATACCCTTTGACCTGTATCACAAGAACAAGGAGTCTCACCTGATCTGTACAGGTTACTTGCAAAACACAAACTTTGTCCTAACATCACTTACTCAATGTTTGACCCTTATAGACAAAAGGTTACATGTACGCACACAATCAGACAAGTATTCATTCTAAATTAGTGACAGGCATGTTAACAAAATTGAATTACTGCACTAGGTTACATCGCATTAGCAAGAAGCTAATTAAAAAAATACACAAAATCTGCTTAACAGTGTATGTACAACATACTAATGCACCATTCAAAACGAGTAGGCCATTGCATGCTGGCATCTGGGTCAAAATTTATCAAATACTAAACATTACCTACAAACTCCACAACTGAGATGCCACATCAACCATCGCCCCCTACTGACAGGCTCTTGTCCACATGCAGGCCGGTGCAGGGCCACCACCTTGTGCCACACAGGGGCAGCTGCTACTTGGGGATGTTCTTGGAGTGTTGAGACGAGATACGATACAAAACTCCGAGTTGCCAGAGGCGATTAAGCAAGCACCATATAAATGCAATTATGAGAACATAGTGAATGCTTGGGAGCTTATTGGCTCTCGCTCCTGGTTCGAAATCTACCCAACACACAGGTCCACAAAGACTGGCCGCTCTTACCCTGCAGGTTGCACCTAGGAACCGAGTATTAAACTTCACATTCTTGTCATTAAAGGCCTGTGACAAAGGAGCATCTATTGGAGCGACATCATCTCAAGCTTACACATCTCCCGGGTCTCCATTTGACTTTGTATTGTCTCGGAGGAAGTCCACCCACACCTCCACTTCCACAAACTGCTGGGAGTTGCCTCGCTCGGCCTCACAGTCAGAATTCTCCTCCTGCTTCACGTTGCCTCCATCGATGTGAAGGTCCAATTTTGGAGTTGAATCTTCATCTTCACATTTTACCTTCACTTCTTCGCTCTTCACCATCACTTCTTCACATTTCACCGTCACCTCTTCATATTTCACCTCGATTTCTTTGAAAGTGTCCAAGCTGGGATTTTCTTCCGGTTCTTGTTTGATGAGGGATGGGCTCATTGCAGCACTTTGACTTTTTAAAGCTGATTTCAGACTCCACTCCTGGTGGATCTTCTGATGCTTGTTTGTTCTCTGGTGGACATGAAAATTTGATGAACGTGCAAACGCCTTCCCGCACGGAATGCACTTGAAGGGTTTCTCTCCCGTGTGTATTCTCTGGTGTACTACAAGATGAGATAAATTTGCAAACGCCTTCACACACACACTGCACTTATAGGGTTTCTCTCCCGTGTGTGTTCTCTGGTGTTTTAAAAGAGTAGATGACTGTGCAAACGCCTTCCCACACACACTGCACTTGAAGGGTTTCTCTCCCGTGTGTGTTCTCTGGTGTGCTACAAGAGTAGATGAAAGTGCAAACGCCTTCCCACATACACTGCACTTGAAGGGTTTCTCTCCCGTGTGTGTTCTCTGGTGTTTTACAAGTTCAGATGAATGTGCAAACGCCTTCCCACATACACTGCACTTTAAGGGTTTCTCTCCCATGCGAGTTCTCTGGTGCTGTGTCAAATGTTCAGGACAATTTGTGCTGTATGAACACCGGTCGCATTGTTGCCTTGTCGCACCGAGCTGCGCCGAGTGCCTTTGCTCCATCAGACCAATTCTGCAGAGGAAGCTACAGAGGAAGCGTCAGTTGCAGACAGAAAAGAATATCCACACCATCTACACGTCAGTATCGAGGCACAGAGGAATGCATATACACAGTCACACGTGACTTACACGTCTATACTTATTTATATATTCATGAAATAGTGAAAAAGTTTCCCAAATTCATCACGCGGGCTGTTATGGCACACAATGAGAGGGCAAATGGTCACAAATTTCGGCTGTCTGGCTACAAAAGGAATATTTATGAAAGCTAAATTCAGTTGACATAGCAAAAGGTGTTGAAAATAATACTATTTGTGTTATGCAGAAATTCATAAATTCATGTTCAATCGCAACTTAGAGGTGTGTTGTATATATAGACCTTTTCCAAAAAATTATATTAAGAATAATTCGATCCATTTTTTTCCTTAAATAATAAATAAATGAAACCAACACTCAACTCCGCTACCCTTCAAGCCACACCAAGCATCTGGAGGTCAAAAAAAACATTAAACAAACTTCGGGGCAAAGAGGGGTGTGCGACTATCTGGAAATCTCCAGGCTGGCAGATGACCATATGACATGACCTCCCCGGACGGTTTGGACAGTTCACAAACAAATCTCCAGAGCACATAGCAGAGACAAACGGACGTTACAACTCGCATTTTCTTTAACGGTAAAAGTTTGAAACTTGTCAAAAAGAACAAATCGACGTTATAGACTGCAGTCTATACTAGCGGCTTTATTATTATTTATTTTATTTCACCATTATTTAACTCGTATATCATTTTGTATTGTATCTTTCTATCCATGTAACTTCACCAAGAGAAGCAAGGAATGTGCATTCTGGTAGACAAGAAAGTGAGCGCTTGGTTATATCTCCAGCCTCGGGATATCAAAATATTACTCAAAATAAAACACCGATCCCTGGTGCCACAGACTTACAACAAAGCTTGGCAAAACCCTCGGAATAATGGTAACAATGAGGGGCATTACGAATCTTGGTTAAACATGAACCAAATAATAACCACAAGATATTAGACCGGGGGTAACTCATAAGAGATACAAGAAATAGGTCCAACACACACAAGACCGGATATGTATTCCATGGAATCAAAGCCTCCCCGGCCACCTTTGTCTTCAAACAATTTGACACAAACACATGGCAACCATAAATACGTATCAAGGGTGTCTGGCCTCGAGATAACAAACACTACAAAGGGGGGGGGGGATGCAAACAAGCATAAACTTAGACGGAAAACAACCCGTCCGAGGTCATCAAGGGAAGGGGGGGGGCATTCAGGCGCGGCTGTGGAGAGAGGACGGTGACAGAGGGCATCTGTTTTTTTTCTCTCGCAAGAGACGCACAGAGAGGGGAGGGAATTTCAGATATAACCAACGACACAGATCATGCAATTCAGTCTTGCAAAGGGGCAAACTCCGGGGCATGGCCTCGAGATCAACCATGGGTGTCGTGTCTCGTGGAGCGAAGGGACGATGTGTTGTTAAGAGCTGAGTTTGGCATGAACTGACAGAGTATCGCTGAAAGTTTATTCTACATTCATCCTGATGTTTTGAGTCGCTTGTGGAATCGAGGGTTTGCGATAAGTTGTATTGTACCAAGCTATCAGAGTTGTGTAAGAGGTGTGCTAATACAATTTACAAGTTTTGAGAGTCAGTGATCCAGCCAGCGACGAGCAGCTCACAGCAGCAGCCCTCTTGGAAGAAGGGTGGAGAGACCGAAAGTTGAGCAACGACAAGGCGAAGCCCCGAAGTGAGGGCGGGAGAGGCAACACAATGCCAGTGCAAAACTGGCAGCTGCACGCCAAGGGCGAAAGCAAGGAGAGAGAAAGGAGAGAGCACGGAGCAGTGGAAAGAGCCTGACCAGCCGCCCGTGAGCAAGAGTGTCAGCGCCAGCGAGAGCGCCGTGGGTTCGACCCACACACACACCGACCAGCACCAGCTGGGAACCAAGGCCAGAGTGAGGAGCGGCGACCAGCAGACAAGCTGCGCAAGCTATCTGACGACGGAATCATCGCGCACCGCCGACGGCGAGCATCGCGCCAACTCAACCAGCAGTGGAGAGAGCTGCAACGCCAAGAGGAAGAGTGCCGTGTGTTTAATACACACACGTACACACAGCTACACACGCACACACACGTACACACAGCTACACACACACACACACAGCTACGCACACACACGTACACACAGCTACACACAGCTACACACACACACACGCACACACGTACACACAGCTACACACACACACACGCACACAGGTACACACAGCTACACACACGCACACACAGCTACGCACACACAGCTACACACACACGCACGCACGTACACACAGCTACACACACACACGCACGCACGTACACACCTAGGCACGCACACACGCACGCACGTACACAAAGCTACACACACACACGCACGTACACACAGCTACACACACACACACGCACGTACACACAGCTACACACACACACACAGGCACGCACGTACACACAGCTACACACACGCACGTACACACAGCTAGACACACACGCACGCACGTACACACAGCTACACACACGCACGCACGTACACACAGTTACACACACACGCACGCACGTACATACAGCTACACACACACACGCACGTACACACAGCTACACACACACACACACGCACGCACGTACACAAAGCTACACACACACACACGCACGCACGTACCCACCTAGGCACCCACACACGCACGCACGTACACACAGCTACACACACACACGCACGCACGTACACACAGCTACACACACACACGCACGCACGTACACACAGCTACACACACACGCACGCACACACAGCAACACACACACGCACACACAGCTACACACACACGCACACACGTACACACAGCTACACACACGCGCACACACAGCTACACACACACGTACACACAGCTACACACACACGCACGCACATACACACAGCTACACACACACGCACGCACGTACACACAGCTACAGACACACACACGCACGCACGTACACACAGCTACACACACACGCACGCACGTACACACAGCTACACACACACACACGCACGTACACACAGCTACACACACACACACGTACACACAGCTACACACACACGCACGCACGTACACACAGCTACACACAGCTACACACACACGCACGTACACACAGCTACACACACACACGCACGCACGTACACACAGCTACACACACACACGCACGCACGTACACACAGCTACACACACGCACGCACGTACACACAGCTACACACACGCACGCACGCACGTACACACAGCTACACACACGCACGCACGTACACACAGCTACACACACGCACGCACGTACACACAGCTACACACACGCACGCACGCACGTACACACAGCTACACACACACGCACGCACACACAGCTACACACACACACGCACGTACACACAGCTACACACACACACACACACGCACGCACGTACACAAAGCTATACACACACACACGCACGCACGTACACACAGCTACACACACACACATGCACGTACACACAGCTACACACACACACGCACGCACGTACACACAGCTACACACACACACGCACGCACGTACACACAGCTACACACACGCACGTACACACAGCTACACACACACGCACGCACACACAGCGACACACACACGCACACACAGCTACACACACACGCACACACGTACACACAGCTACACACACGCGCACACACAGCTACACACACACGTACACACAGCTACACACACACGCACGCACATACACACAGCTACACACACACACGCACGCACGTACACACAGCTACACACACACACACGCACGTACACACAGCTACACACACACACATGCACGCACGTACACACAGCTACACACGCACGCACATACACACAGCTACACACACACACACACGCACGTACACACAGCTACACACACACACGCACGTACACACAGCTACACACACGCACGCACGTACACACAGCTACACACACACGCACGCACGTACACACAGCTACACACACACGCACGCACGTACACACAGCTACACACACACGCACACACAGCTACACACACACGCACACACGTACACACAGCTACACACGCACACACAGCTACACAGCTACACACGCACACACAGCTACACACACACGTACACACAGCTACACACACACGCACGCACGTACACACAGCTACACACACGCACGCACACACAGCTACACACACACGCACGCACACACAGCTACACACACACGTACGCACACACAGCTACACACACACATGCACGTACACAAAGCTACACACACACACGCACGCACGTACACAAAGCTACACACACACACACACACGCACGTACACACAGCTACACACACACACACGCACGCACGTACACACAGCTACACACACACGCACGCACGTACACACAGCTACACACACACACGCACGCACGTACACACAGCTACACACACACACAGCTACACACACACGCACGCACATACACACAGCTACACACACACACGCACGTACACACAGCTACACACACACACGCACGTACACACAGCTACACACACACACGCACGTACACACAGCTACACACACACACGTACACACAGCTACACACACGTACACACAGCTACACACACACGTACACACAGCTACACACACACACGTACACACAGCTACACACACACACATACACGTACACACAGCTACACACACACACACACACACAGCTACACACACACACATACACGTACACACAGCTACACACACACACACGTACACACAGCAACACACACACACACACGTACACACAGCTACCCCGTGGTGTTAACTACCTCTCCTGGTATACAGGAAGTCGTGGGTTCGATCCCGACCCTGACGCCTGCTGTACATTTGGAGTTCACGTCTCTCTCTCTCTCCCTGTGGTCGCGTTGATTTTCCTCCGGATCCCCCGGTTGTCCCCATCTCGACATGCAGAGAGTGAACACCACCACGCGTCCAGAGTGAACACCACCACGCGTCCAGAGTGAACACCGCCACGCGTCCAGAGTGAACACCGCCACGCGTCCAGAGTGAACACCGCCACGCGTCCAGAGTGAACACCGCCACGTGTCTAGAGTGAACACCGCCACGCGTCCAGAGTGAACACCACCACGCGTCTAGAGTGAACACCGCCACGCGTCCAGAGTGAACACCGCCACGCGTCCAGAGTGAACACCACCACGCGTCCAGAGTGAACACCGCCACGTGTCTAGAGTGAACACCGCCACGCGTCCAGAGTGAACACCGCCACGCGTCCAGAGTGAACACCGCCACGTGTCTAGAGTGAACACCGCCACGCGTCCAGAGTGAACACCACCACGCGTCTAGAGTGAACACCGCCACGCGTCCAGAGTGAACACCGCCACGCGTCCAGAGTGAACACCGCCACGCGTCCAGAGTGAACACCGCCACGTGTCTAGAGTGAACACAGCCACGCGTCCAGAGTGAACACCACCACGCGTCTAGAGTGAACACCGCCACGCGTCCAGAGTGAACACCACCACGCGTCTCGAGTGAACACCACCACGCGTCCAGAGTGAACACCGCCACGTGTCTAGAGTGAACACCGCCACGCGTCCAGAGTGAACACCGCCACGCGTCCAGAGTGAACACCGCCACGCGTCCAGAGTGAACACCACCACGCGTCCAGAGTGAACACCACCACGCATCTCGAGTGAACACCACCACGCGTCTAGAGTGAACACCACCACGTGTCTAGAGTGAACACCACCACGTGTCTAGAGGGAACACCGCCATGCGTCCAGAGTGAACACCGCCACGCGTCTAGAGTGAACACCGCCACGCGTCCAGAGTGAACACCGCCACGCGTCTAGAGTGAACACCGCCACGTGTCTAGAGTGAACACCGCCACGTGTCTAGAGTCAACACCACCACACGTCTAGAGTGAATACCACCACGTGTCTAGAGTGAACACCGCCACGTGTCCAGAGTGAACACCGCCACGCGTCTAGAGTGAACATTGCCACGCGTCTAGAGTGAACACCGCCACGTGTCTAGAGTGAATACCACCACGCGTCTAGAGGGAACACCACCACGCGTCCAGAGTGAACACCACCACGTGTCTAGAGTGAACACCGCCACGCGTCTAGAGTGAACACCGCCACGCATCTA
Organism: Lethenteron reissneri; assembly: GCF_015708825.2. Classification (NCBI taxonomy): domain Eukaryota; kingdom Metazoa; phylum Chordata; class Hyperoartia; order Petromyzontiformes; family Petromyzontidae; genus Lethenteron; species Lethenteron reissneri. The sequence continues at coordinate 462,995 of NC_083845.1, read as the reverse complement.
GAGTGAACACCGCCACGCGTCTAGAGGGAACACCGCCACGCGTCCAGAGTGAACACCGCCACGCGTCCAGAGTGAACACCGCCACGCGTCCAGAGTGAACACCGCCACGTGTCTAGAGTGAACACCGCCACACGTCTAGAGTGAACACCGCCACGCGTCTAGAGTGAACACCGCCACGCGTCTAGAGTGAACACCGCCACGCGTCTAGAGTGAACACCACCACGTGTCTAGAGTGAACACCACCACGCATCTAGAGTGAACACCGCCACGCGTCTAGAGTGAACACCGCCACGTGTCTAGAGTGAACACCACCACGCGTCTAGAGTGAACACCGCCACGCGTCTAGAGTGAACACCACCACGCGTCTAGAGTGAACACCGCCACGTGTCTAGAGTGAACACCACCACGCGTCTAGAGTGAACACCACCACGCGTCTAGAGTGAACACCGCCACGCGTCCAGAGTGAACACCGCCACGCGTCCAGAGTGAACACCACCACGCGTCCAGAGTGAACACCGCCACGTGTCTAGAGTGAACACCGCCACGCGTCCAGAGTGAACACCGCCACGCGTCCAGAGTGAACACCGCCACGTGTCTAGAGTGAACACCGCCACGCGTCCAGAGTGAACACCACCACGCGTCTAGAGTGAACACCGCCACGCGTCCAGAGTGAACACCGCCACGCGTCCAGAGTGAACACCGCCACGCGTCCAGAGTGAACACCGCCACGTGTCTAGAGTGAACACAGCCACGTGTCTAGAGTGAACACCACCACGTGTCTAGAGTGAACACCGCCATGCGTCCAGAGTGAACACCGCCACGCGTCTAGAGTGAACACCGCCACGCGTCCAGAGTGAACACCGCCACGCGTCTAGAGTGAACACCGCCACGTGTCTAGAGTGAACACCGCCACGTGTCTAGAGTCAACACCACCACACGTCTAGAGTGAATACCACCACGTGTCTAGAGTGAACACCGCCACGTGTCCAGAGTGAACACCGCCACGCGTCTAGAGTGAACATTGCCACGCGTCTAGAGTGAACACCGCCACGTGTCTAGAGTGAATACCACCACGCGTCTAGAGTGAACACCACCACGCGTCCAGAGTGAACACCACCACGTGTCTAGAGTGAACACCGCCACGCGTCTAGAGTGAACACCGCCACGCATCTAGAGTGAACACCGCCACGCGTCTAGAGGGAACACCGCCACGCGTCCAGAGTGAACACCGCCATGCGTCCAGAGTGAACACCGCCACGCGTCCAGAGTGAACACCGCCACGTGTCTAGAGTGAACACCGCCACACGTCTAGAGTGAACACCGCCACGCGTCTAGAGTGAACACCGCCACGCGTCTAGAGTGAACACCGCCACGCGTCTAGAGTGAACACCACCACGTGTCTAGAGTGAACACCACCACGCATCTAGAGTGAACACCGCCACGCGTCTAGAGTGAACACCGCCACGTGTCTAGAGTGAACACCGCCACGCGTCTAGAGTGAACACCGCCACGCGTCTAGAGTGAACACCGCCACGCGTCTAGAGTGAACACCGCCACGTGTCTAGAGTGAACACCGCCACGCGTCTAGAGTGAACACCGCCACGCGTCTAGAGTGAACACCACCACGTGTCTAGAGTGAACACCGCCACGCGTCCAGAGTGAACACCACCACGCGTCTAGAGTGAACACCGCCACGCGTCTAGAGTGAACACCACCACGCGTCCAGAGTGAACACCACCACGCGTCTAGAGTGAACACCGCCACGCGTCTAGAGTGAACACCGCCACGTGTCCAGAGTGAACACCGCCACGCGTCCAGAGTGAACACCACCACGCGTCTAGAGTGAACACCGCCACGTGTCTAGAGTGAACACCACCACGTGTCCAGAGTGAACACCACCACGTGTCTAGAGTGAACACCACCACGCGTCTAGAGTGAACACCGCCACGCGTCTAGAGTGAACACCACCACGTGTCCAGAGTGAACACCGCCACGCGTCCAGAGTGAACACCACCACGCGTCCAGAGTGAACACCGCCACGCGTCTAGAGTGAACACCACCACGTGTCTAGAGTGAACACCGCCACGCGTCCAGAGTGAACACCACCACGCGTCTAGAGTGAACACCGCCACGTGTCTAGAGTGAACACCACCACGTGTCTAGAGTGAACACCGCCACGTGTCTAGAGTGAACACCACCACGCGTCCAGAGTGAACACCACCACGCGTCTAGAGTGAACACCGCCACGCGTCTAGAGTGAACACCGCCACGCGTCTAGAGTGAACACCGCCACGCGTCTAGAGTGAACACCGCCACGCGTCTAGAGTGAACACCACCACGCGTCTAGAGTGAACACCGCCACGCGACTAGAGTGAACACCACCACGCGTCTAGAGTGAACACCGCCACGTGTCTAGAGTGAACACCGCCACGCGTCTAGAGTGAACACCGCCACGCGTTTAGAGTGAACACCGCCACGCGTCTAGAGTGAACACCGCCACGCGTCTAGAGTGAACACCGCCACGCGTCTAGAGTGAACACCACCACGCGTCTAGAGTGAACACCGCCACGTGTCTAGAGTGAACACCGCCACGCGTCTAGAGTGAACACCACCACGTGTCTAGAGTGAACACCACCACGCGTCTAGAGTGAACACCGCCACGCGTCTAGAGTGAACACCACCACGTGTCTAGAGTGAACACCGCCACGCGTCTAGAGTGAACACCACCACGTGTCTAGAATGAACACCGCCACGCGTCTAGAGTGAACACCACCACGCGTCTAGAGTGAACACCGCCACGTGTCTAGAGTGAACACCACCACGTGTCTAGAGTGAACACCACCACGTGTCTAGAGTGAACACCACCACGTGTCTAGAGTGAACACCACCACGCGTCTAGAGTGAACACCGGAACGCGTCCAGAGTGAACACCGCCACGCGTCTAGAGCGAACACCACCACGCGTCTAGAGTGAACACCGCCACGTGTCTAGAGTGAACACCACCACGCGTCCAGAGTGAACACCGCCACGCGTCTAGAGTGAACACCGCCACGTGTCTAGTGTGAACACCGCCACGTGTCTAGAGTGAACACCGCCACGCGTCCAGAATGAACACCGCCACGCGTCTAGAGTGAACACCGCCACGCGTCTAGAGTGAACACCGCCACGCGTCTAGAGTGAACACCGCCACGCGTCTAGAGTGAACACCGCCACGTGTCTAGAGTGAACACCGCCACGCGTCTAGAGTGAACACCACCACGTGTCTAGAGTGAACACCACCACGTGTCTTGAATGAACACCGCCACGCGTCTAGAGTGAACACCACCACGCGTCCAGAGTGAACACCGCCACGCGTCTAGAGTGAACACCGCCACGTGTCTAGAGTGAACACCGCCACGTGTCTAGAGTGAACACCGCCACGTGTCTAGAGTGAACACCGCCACGCGTCCAGAGTGAACACCGCCACGCGTCTAGAGTGAACACCGCCACGCGTCTAGAGTGAACACCGCCACGCGTCCAGAGTGAACACCGCCACGTGTCTAGAGTGAACACCACCACGCGTCCAGAGTGAACACCGCCACGCGTCTAGAGTGAACACCGCCACGTGTCTAGAGTGAACACCGCCACGTGTCTAGAGTGAACACCACCACGTGTCTATAGTGAACACCACCACGCGTCTAGAGTGAACACCGCCACGTGTCTAGAGTGAACACCGCCACGTGTCTAGAGTGAACACCGCCACGTGTCTAGAGTGAACACCGCCACGTGTCTAGAGTGAACACCGCCACGTGTCTAGAGTGAACACCGCCACGCGCCTTGTTGTTGCTGTGGGCAGGTCACTTCTGATAACAAGAGCGGTACAGCAGCTCAAGCGGGCGTGGCCTGGTAACAAAAAAAACTGTGTTAATATAGAATATTTAAACAAAGTTACAAAGTGGCGATCCGTGTGAAGACAAATTCAACTTAAGCGAGAGAATTGAAGCAAACGCCATCAGGCGAGGGCAGGAGGCAAGGCCCCGCGTTGTAAAGTCCCACCCTGGACATCGCTTCCATGCTCGCTGCTACTCAAATGACATCCCTACGAGAGAGAGAGCGAGGCTCTACCTCGGTAAACAACAACCACCACAATCACCACCACAACCACCACAACCACCACCACAACCACCACCACAACCACCACCACCAAAACAACCACCACCACCAAAACAACCACCACCACCAAAACAACCACCACAATAACCACAACAACAACCACAACCACCACAATCACCACAACCGCGATGAGAATTTCTCACCTCGGATTTCAGTGCACGGGCCGAGCGGCAACTTCCTGGTCCCTCGTGACGTCACGCGGCAGCAGGTGACATGACGTCACTAGCGGTGTACGATGACACTCCCCTCCCCACATTGAGCGGCTCGAAACTCGCGACGGCTTTCACGAATAAATTATGTTAATGAGCCGCCAGTCACCGGGCGTGGCTTTGCCCAAATAAGGATTGGCACTGGAACAGACATCGGCTGCGGCCGAGCGAAAGTGACGTCACGCTCAAGAGCTCGGTGGTCGGGGTAGGTGACATGACGTCCCTAGCGAGGCACACCTCCCCCTGGCGTTTGACGCAGATGAGGTCACGCTGAGCGGCGACGTCTGAGGGCGGGGTCAGAGTTCAAGTTTGTTGACAGAAGGGGAGCGGCAGTGTCGTGCTGAGCGCTGCGCCGAGTTCCATTCCCGCTCGTGGCCAACATCGCCAGTGACGACTTTCTGAGCCGGTCCTGAGCCTCCCCTACGTCGAGTCAGCCTCAAAAGAGTACCCGGTGCGGTGTCAACATCGCCACTGGGGAGACAAAGGCGGCCGGGCGTGGTGCTGGCCACCCACCCCCTCGTGTGTTGTCCCACCCTTAATAGGTGCTCGCTAACAGCACTTGCCCCAACATTCTGTGCAGGCTTTACGGGGGATCTTTGTGTTTGTGTTAGGTGATCGCTAACAGCACTTGCCCTGACATTCTGTCCAGGCTTTACGGGGGATCTTTGTCTTTGTGTTGGGAGCAACTTTGAGTGGCGTGTAGCCGTGGGAGCTGAACGGGCGCCTGCTGCTACTGACAGTCGTTGACTGCGGTGGGACAGACAGACAAGACATGCGGACAGACACAGACAAGAGGAACACAGAGACGACATGGACAGAGACAGGCAGAGAGAGAGAGACACATAGAGGCGAATAGAGGCGAACAGAGACACAGAGGCGAACAGAGAGATGTTGAATCGAACTCACTGAACTCGCTCCATTGAAAGAGATTCCTCGCTCTTTGCCCATCCCCGGAAGTCGTTCTAGTTTCTATTTATTTCCCTGTGTATGGTGTGTAGTGTAAGCAATGTGGGATATCGATGTACACGGATATGAACTAGAGCAGCAGACAAGACGTCTTTCATTTATCAGTCTCTCCGCGAAACAAAGGAATGTTTTACACAAAATATAATAACTACTGCAGCATTCAGTGCAAGTCAACTGTGGACCGGTTTTGGTGTACAATTTATACGTAAATATATAAGCACACGACTTCATTTATCTGTGACGAACGCTGCACTTTCCATCGCTTTCATGCAGGGGGCGCTGCAAACCTACGCGCCCCCTGCATGAACGACAGAGGCGCAGGGACAGACGTTCGATCGCGTTGGAATCGATCTGCAGACGGCGGTCTTCTCCCAACCAGGTGAAAGTCCGCATCGAACAGAATCCGCGGCAAGGCAATCTACTTAACGACTAGAGAAAATTCACATGAAATGTCGTTTTCAATTAAGTCTTCCATATGTAAAATGATATAAGCTTTTAAAGAAAAAATACAATGATCTAATGCAAAACATAATACAATTCAAAGTTGTTTCATTTTGAAACTTCACAACGGAGCATCGGGTGCTTGCGTGAATGCGTCTTTCGGGTGCAATTTTTTCGTGACTTTCCTGGCCCAAGGCCGTAAATGGTTGAGGGGCACCGCAGGCGGTCAGGCTTGCTTCACCCCATGGTTGTGAACATCCAGACGTTAATCAGCAAGGACCATTTCTTGTCCTAGTTCGCCAACATATAAGACGTCATGCAAAATTCTAATGAGTGTTGTTGTGGAGAATGTATCTACAAGATGTGCTTTGCATTGTAACCAAATACAAATCTGTACCAAAAATGTATTTCAAATAGGCTCTTAGAATTACCTCCTTGCTATGAAGCAGATCAGCAGACACGACATCTTTCATTTATCGATCTCTCCACGAAACAAATGAATGTTTTACACAAACTATAACTAGCACAGACTTCTGGGAGCGCGTCATTGATTCAGTGCAAGCCACCTGTGGACCCTTATTGGTGCACAGCGTCTCAACAGCAGCCGGGCTTGTTTCAACCGATAGTTACGGACATCCAGACGTTAATCAGCAAGGAGCATTTCTAGTCCGAGTTAGACAAAATCTGTCAACACGTAATGCAAAATTATAATTCGTGTTATAGAGAATGTACCTCCTCTACGTGTAACTTTTAAGTGGTTTGCCTTGTAACTGATGAATGATCCGAGTGTGCTCCCTATTTCAAAGACAATGAGTTGCTCCAGAGAGAGATGCTTCCTGAAAACACAAAAATACCCTTTGACCTGTATCACAAGAACAAGGAGTCTCACCTGAGTTATCTGTACAGGTTACTTGCAAAACACAAACTTTGTCCTAACATCACTTACTCAATGTTTGACCCTTATAGACAAAAGGTTACATGTACGCACACAATCAGACAAGTATTCATTCTAAATTAGTGACAGGCATGTTAACAAAATTGAATTACTGCACTAGGTTACATCGCATTAGCAAGAAGCTAATTAAAAAAATACACAAAATCTGCTTAACAGTGTATGTACAACATACTAATGCACCATTCAAAACGAGTAGGCCATTGCATGCTGGCATCTGGGTCAAAATTTATCAAATACTAAACATTACCTACAAACTCCACAACTGAGATGCCACATCAACCATCGCCCCCTACTGACAGGCTCTTGTCCACATGCAGGCCGGTGCAGGGCCACCACCTTGTGCCACACAGGGGCAGCTGCTACTTGGGGATGTTCTTGGAGTGTTGAGACGAGATACGATACAAAACTCCGAGTTGCCAGAGGCGATTAAGCAAGCACCATATAAATGCAATTATGAGAACATAGTGAATGCTTGGGAGCTTATTGGCTCTCGCTTCTGGTTCGAAATCTACCCAACAAACAGGTCCACAAAGACTGGCCGCTCTTACCCTGCAGGTTGCACCTAGGAACCGAGTATTAAACTTCACATTCTTGTCATTAAAGGCCTGTGACAAAGGAGCATCTATTGGAGCGACATCATCTCAAGCTTACACATCTCCCGGGTCTCCATTTGACTTTGTATTGTCTCGGAGGAAGTCCACCCACACCTCCACTTCCATAAACTGCTGGAAGTTGCCTCGCTCTGACTCACAGTCAGAATTCTCCTCCTGCTTCACGTTGTCTCCATCGATGTGAAGGTCCAATTTTGTGGTTGAATCTTCATCTTCACATTTTACCTTCACTTCTTCGCTCTTCACCATCACTTCTTCACATTTCACCGTCACCTCTTCATATTTCACCTCGATTTCTTTGAAAATGTCCAAGCTGGGATTTTCTTCCGGTTCTTGTTTGATGAGGGATGGGCTCATTGCAGCACTTTGACTTTCTAAAGCTGATTTCAGACTCCACTCCTGGTGGATCTTCTGATGCTTGTGTGATCTCTGGTAGACATGAAAATTTGATGAACGTGCAAACGCCTTCCCGCACGGAGTGCACTTGAAGGGTTTCTCTCCCGTGTGTATTTTCTGGTGTACTACAAGATGAGATAAATTTGCAAACGCCTTCACACACACACTGCACTTATAGGGTTTCTCTCCCGTGTGTGTTCTCAGGTGTTTTACAAGAGTAGATGAATGTCCAAATGCCTTCCCACACACGCTGCACTCGAAGGGTTTCTCTCCCGTGTGTGTTCTCTGGTGTGATACAAGAGCAGATGAATGTCCAAACGCCTTCCCACACACACTGCACTTGCAGGGTTTCTCTCCCGTGTGAGTTCTCTGGTGTGCTACAAGAGTAGATGAATGTCCAAACGCCTTCCCACACACACTGCACTTGAAGGGTTTCTCTCCTGTGTGAGTTCTCTGGTGCAGTGTCAAATTTCTAAGACGATCCGCGCTGTATGCACACCGGTTGCATTGATGCCTTTTTGCACCGAGCTGCGCCGAGTGCCTTTGCTCCATCAGACCAATTCTGCAGAGGAAGCGGCAGCTGCAGACAGAAAAAGAATATCCACACCATCTACACATCAGTATCGAGGCACAGCGGAATGCATATACACAGTCACACGTGACTTACACGTCTATAATGATTAATAGATATTCATGATATAGTTGTAAAAGTGTCCCAAATTCATCACACGGCCTGTTGTGGCACACAATGAGAGGGCAAATGAGTATAAACATGCCTGGAAGCCCTCATATCTTCAAAATGAATGTTAACCCAAAATTCCGAGCACACAATATTGGCTGTCTGGCTTCAAAAGGAATATTTATGAAAGCTAAATTCAGCTGACATAGCAAAAGGTGTTGAAAAGAATACTATTTGTGTTATGCAGAAATGCATAAATTAATGTTCAATCGCAACTTAGAGGTGTGAAGCCAGCCAGGCTCACGATGTCCTTGAATGCTGGGATGAGCAGATCTGACTTCAGCTGCATGTGTGTGCCGTGTTAACTTCCTGACTCCATTCTTACAAAGAGTTCCAGAGGAAAACAAAAAACAACTACTGTTTTGATATAACCTCCGTGCTCAATAGAGTTAATAGACTTTACTGCAAATACAAACTTGACACTGTCACACACTCAGAGGCGGAGCCAGGATTTTCAGGTAGGGGGGGCAACCCCTCCAGCAATGAAAAATGATAGTTGTTATTAAGGAGTTGTTAGTAAGTAAGGAGTTGTTAGTAAGGAGTTGTTAGTAGGCAAGGCCTTGTCCCTTGCTTTTTATTCGACGCGTGTGATCGGCATCGCGCTCGCTGAAGGTGTTGAGGCCGATGAAGGTGTTGTGTGGTTATTCTTGACACCACTGGAGACTTGTAGATCCACACGGAGACGGAACTTCATGTAAGGGCTTGCGCCAGTTGTTTATTAACCACTCTTCACATGTCATTTACACTCTGAGTACTAAACACTCACTGTCTACACTCCACACCCGACGCCTGCCCCCGTTATGGTGCGTGTCAGAACTCTGGCCTGCACGTGGAACTGTCTCCCATTATTCTACGCCCCGGCACGGCTTCCCCTCGTCTGCCCCGGGCGGGGGCACGCCATCACCGCCCGGCGACGAGGTTGGGCTTCTAACCCTCTAGCCTTCCTTCGGCGGCGGCTGGGCTGTTCCCACTGCAGGCACACGTTCCCATCTCTACTCACACTCCACACCCCAGGGGAAGGGTACTGGGGATTCCTAGCACTCACACAGGCTACTCTAGCCTGGCGCTAATTTCCCCCTACCCTGGGTCCCAACTTCCAACCTCACAGGTCCCACCCTAAATATGATGTCACCGTCCCACCCGCCGTGCATGACGTCACTCTCTGCCGTCACTGCACCGGAGGGCGAGCGTGACGCAACGTCATTATTTACTACTCTACAAAGGCATTGGCTTATCGGAGTTTCAATACAAATCCGTGCGAAGAACGGGTACAACTGCCATCTTAAATATAAAGCAGAAATTACACCTGTTTGTTTGTGTGAAGCAGCAAAAACTCTCCAACGCTGAGCTCTGGCGTCATGAAATTTTCACAGCTTATGCTGTCTGGAATTTCAAAGCGAACACGACTATTTTCAGCTCGCCACGTCATTCCCTTCCTGAGTTGCCAAAATCGACCTTACGTAGAAGTGGGTTACGGTTGAATTTCCTTGAATGAAAAAATCCGATTTAGGTAAATTGATGTGTTTCGGCTTTTCTTTCTTGCAAGCATACATTTTTTTCAGGGGTTTTCAGTGAAATATAAGGGAATATTAAATTTATCCATGACAAGAATCCAAGTCCCGGGCGAAGCCGGGTAGTGAAGCTAGTTACTAATAAACCCCAATGATCCTATCGAAATTAGGGATTTAGATGGGATCGTTGGGGGGGTACGTGCCACCCCACCCCCACTGGCTCCACCACCGTCACACACTGGCATGGTTCACAGGTGGTGGTGTGTCCAGACCCACGCCTGGCCACCTTCACCTGCTCAGTATAAATGCTTCCTCACTCCACCAAGTAATTCATTGAGGATCAATCAACACAGCCGATGCTGCGTGTCTCTCTCTCCCCGTGGTGTTAACTACCTCTCCTGGCATACAGGAAATTGTGGGTTCGATCCCGACCCTGACGCCTGCTGTATATTTGGAGTTTGCGTCTCTCTCTCTCTTCCAGTGGTCGCGTAGATTTCCCTCCAGATCCCCCAGTTGTCCCCACTCCACATGTAGAGAGTGAACACCGCCACGCGTCTCGAGTGAACACCGCCACGTGTCTAGAGTGAACACCGCCACGTATCTAGAGTGAACACCACCACGCGTCCAGAGTGAACACCGCCACGTGTCTAGAGTGAACACCGCCACGTGTCTAGAGTGAACACCGCCACGCGTCTAGAGTGAACACCGCCACGCGTCTAGAGTGAACACCGCCACACGTCTAGAGTGAACACCGCCACGCGTCCAGAGTGAACACCGCCACGTGTCTAGAGTGAACACCGCCACGCGTCTAGAGTGAACACCGCCACACGTCTAGAGTGAACACCGCCACGCGTCTAGAGTGAACACCACCACGCATCTAGAGTGAACACCACCACGTGTCTAGAGTGAACACCGCCACGCGTCTAGAGTGAACACCACCACGCGTCTAGAGTGAACACCACCACGCGTCTAGAGTGAACACCACCACGTGTCTAGAGTGAACACCACCACGCGTCTAGAGTCAACACCGCTATGCGTCTAGAGTGAACACCACCACGTGTCTAGAGTGAACACCGCCACGCATCTAGAGTGAACACCACAACGTGTCTAGAGTGAACACCGCCACGCGTCTAGAGTGAACACCACCACGTGTCTAGAGTGAACACCGCCACGCGTCTAGAGTGAACACCGCCACGCGTCTAGAGTGAACACCACCACGCGTCTAGAGTGAACACCACCACGCGTCTAGAGTGAACACCACCACGTGTCTAGAGTGAACACCGCCACGCGTCTAGAGTCAACACCGCTATGCGTCTAGAGTGAACACCACCACGTGTCTAGAGTGAACACCGCCACGCATCTAGAGTGAACACCGCCACGTGTCTAGAGTGAACACCGCCACGTGTCTAGAGTGAACACCGCCACTTGTCTAGAGTGAACACCGCCACGCGTCTAGAGTGAACACCGCCACGCGTCTAGAGTGAACACCGCCACGCGTCTAGAGTGAACACCGCCACGCGTCCAGAGTGAACACCGCCACGCGTCTAGAGTGAACACCGCCACTTGTCTAGAGTGAACACCGCCACGCGTCTAGAGTGAACACCACCACGTGTCTAGAGTGAACACCGCCACGCGTCCAGAGTGAACACTGCCACGCGTCCAGAGTGAACACCACCACACGTCTAGAGTGAACACCGCCACGTGTCTAGAGTGAACACCACCACGCGTCCAGAGTGAACACCACCACTCGTCTAGAGTGAACACCACCACGCGTCTAGAGTGAACACCACCACGCATCTAGAGTGAACACCACCACGCGTCTAGAGTGAACACCGCCACGTGTCTAGAGTGAACACCGCCACGCGTCTAGAGTGAACACCACCACGCGTCTAGAGTGAACACCGCCACGTGTCTAGAGTGAACACCGCCACGTGTCTAGAGTGAACACCGCCATGTGTCTAGAGTGAACACCGCCACGTGTCTAGAGTGAACACCGCCACGTGTCTAGAGTGAACACCACCACGCGTCTAGAGTGAACACCGCCACGTGTCTAGAGTGAACACCACCACGCGTCTAGAGTGAACACCGCCACGCGTCCAGAGTGAACACCGCCACGTGTCTAGAGTGAACACCACGTGTCTAGAGTGAACACCACCACACGTCTAGAGTGAACACCGCCACGCGTCCAGAGTGAACACCGCCACGTGTCTAGAGTGAACACCACCACACGTCTAGAGTGAACACCGCCACGCGTCCAGAGTGAACACCGCCACGTGTCTAGAGTGAACACCACCACACGTCTAGAGTGAACACCGCCACGCGTCCAGAGTGAACACCGCCACGTGTCTAGAGTGAACACCGCCACGCGTCTAGAGTGAACACCACCACGCGTCCAGAGTGAACACCACCACGCGTCTAGAGTGAACACCGCCACGCGTATAGAGTGAACACCACCACGTGTCTAGAGTGAACACCACCACACGTCTAGAGTGAACACCGCCACGTGTCTAGAGTGAACACCACCACGCGTCCAGAGTGAACACCACCACGCGTCTAGAGTGAACACCACCACGTGTCTAGAGTGAACACCGCCACGCGTCTAGAGTGAACACCACCACGCGTCTAGAGTGAACACCGCCACGCGTCTAGAGTGAACACCGCCACGCATCTAGAGTGAACACCACCACGCGTCTAGAGTGAACACCACCACGTGTCTAGAGTGAACACCGCCACGTGTCTAGAGTGAACACCGCCACGTGTCTAGAGTGAACACCGCCACGCATCTAGAGTGAACACCGCCACGTGTCTAGAGTGAACACCACCACGTGTCTAGAGTGAACACCACCACGCGTCTAGAGTGAACACCGCCACGCGTATAGAGTGAACACCACCACGCGTCTAGAGTGAACACCACCACACGTCTAGAGTGAACACCGCCACGCGTCCAGTGAACACCGCCACGTGTCTAGAGTGAACACCGCCACGTGTCTAGAGTGAACACCGCCACGTGTCTAGAGTGAACACCGCCACGCGTCTAGAGTGAACACCGCCACGTGTCTAGAGTGAACACCGCCACGTGTCTAGAGTGAACACCGCCACGCGTCTAGAGTGAACACCGCCACGCGTATAGAGTAAACACCACCACGCGTCTAGGGTGAACACCACCACACGTCTAGAGTGAACACCGCCACGGGTCCAGAGTGAACACCGCCACGTGTCTAGAGTGAACACCGCCACGCGTCTAGAGTGAACACCGCCACGTGTCTAGAGTGAACACCGCCACGTGTCTAGAGTGAACACCGCCACGCGTCTAGAGTGAACACCGCCACGCGTATAGAGTAAACACCACCACGCGTCTAGAGTGAACACCACCACACGTCTAGAGTGAACACCGCCACGGGTCCAGAGTGAACACCGCCACGTGTCTAGAGTGAACACCGCCACGTGTCTAGAGTGAACACCGCCACGCGTCTAGAGTGAACACCGCCACGCGTCCAGAGTGAACACCGCCACGTGTCTAGAGTGAACACCGCCACGCGTCTAGAGTGAACACCGCCACACGTCTAGAGTGAACACCGCCACGCGTCTAGAGTGAACACCACCACGCATCTAGAGTGAACACCACCACGTGTCTAGAGTGAACACCGCCACGCGTCTAGAGTGAACACCACCACGCGTCTAGAGTGAACACCACCACGCGTCTAGAGTGAACACCACCACGTGTCTAGAGTGAACACCACCACGCGTCTAGAGTCAACACCGCTATGCGTCTAGAGTGAACACCACCACGTGTCTAGAGTGAACACCGCCACGCATCTAGAGTGAACACCACAACGTGTCTAGAGTGAACACCGCCACGCGTCTAGAGTGAACACCACCACGTGTCTAGAGTGAACACCGCCACGCGTCTAGAGTGAACACCGCCACGCGTCTAGAGTGAACACCACCACGCGTCTAGAGTGAACACCACCACGCGTCTAGAGTGAACACCACCACGTGTCTAGAGTGAACACCACCACGCGTCTAGAGTCAACACCGCTATGCGTCTAGAGTGAACACCACCACGTGTCTAGAGTGAACACCGCCACGCATCTAGAGTGAACACCGCCACGTGTCTAGAGTGAACACCGCCACGTGTCTAGAGTGAACACCGCCACTTGTCTAGAGTGAACACCGCCACGCGTCTAGAGTGAACACCGCCACGCGTCTAGAGTGAACACCGCCACGCGTCTAGAGTGAACACCGCCACGCGTCTAGAGTGAACACCGCCACGCGTCTAGAGTGAACACCGCCACGCGTCCAGAGTGAACACCGCCACGCGTCTAGAGTGAACACCGCCACTTGTCTAGAGTGAACACCGCCACGCGTCTAGAGTGAACACCACCACGTGTCTAGAGTGAACACCGCCACGCGTCCAGAGTGAACACTGCCACGCGTCCAGAGTGAACACCACCACACGTCTAGAGTGAACACCGCCACGTGTCTAGAGTGAACACCACCACGCGTCCAGAGTGAACACCACCACTCGTCTAGAGTGAACACCACCACGCGTCTAGAGTGAACACCACCACGCATCTAGAGTGAACACCACCACGCGTCTAGAGTGAACACCGCCACGTGTCTAGAGTGAACACCGCCACGCGTCTAGAGTGAACACCACCACGCGTCTAGAGTGAACACCGGCCACGTGTCTAGAGTGAACACCGCCACGTGTCTAGAGTGAACACCGCCATGTGTCTAGAGTGAACACCGCCACGTGTCTAGAGTGAACACCGCCACGTGTCTAGAGTGAACACCACCACGCGTCTAGAGTGAACACCGCCACGTGTCTAGAGTGAACACCACCACGCGTCTAGAGTGAACACCGCCACGCATCCAGAGTGAACACCGCCACGTGTCTAGAGTGAACACCACGTGTCTAGAGTGAACACCACCACACGTCTAGAGTGAACACCGCCACGCGTCCAGAGTGAACACCGCCACGTGTCTAGAGTGAACACCACCACACGTCTAGAGTGAACACCGCCACGCGTCCAGAGTGAACACCGCCACGTGTCTAGAGTGAACACCACCACACGTCTAGAGTGAACACCGCCACGCGTCCAGAGTGAACACCGCCACGTGTCTAGAGTGAACACCGCCACGCGTCTAGAGTGAACACCACCACGCGTCCAGAGTGAACACCACCACGCGTCTAGAGTGAACACCGCCACGCGTATAGAGTGAACACCACCACGTGTCTAGAGTGAACACCACCACACGTCTAGCGTGAACACCGCCACGTGTCTAGAGTGAACACCACCACGCGTCCAGAGTGAACACCACCACGCGTCTAGAGTGACACCACCACGTGTCTAGAGTGACACACCGCCACGCGTCTAGAGTGAACACCACCACGCGTCTAGAGTGAACACACCACGTCTAGAGTGAACACCGGCCACGCAGTCTAGAGTGAACACCGCCACGCATTCTAGAGTGAACACCACCACGGTCTAGAGTGAACACCACCACGTGTCTAGAGTGAACACCGCCACGTGTCTAGAGTGAACACCGCCACGTGTCTAGAGTGAACACCGCCACGCATCTAGAGTGAACACCGCCACGTGTCTAGAGTGAACACCACCACGTGTCTAGAGTGAACACCACCACGCGTCTAGAGTGAACACCGCCACGCGTATAGAGTGAACACCACCACGCGTCTAGAGTGAACACCACCACACGTCTAGAGTGAACACCGCCACGCGTCCAGTGAACACCGCCACGTGTCTAGAGTGAACACCGCCACGTGTCTAGAGTGAACACCGCCACGTGTCTAGAGTGAACACCGCCACGCGTCTAGAGTGAACACCGCCACGTGTCTAGAGTGAACACCGCCACGTGTCTAGAGTGAACACCGCCACGCGTCTAGAGTGAACACCGCCACGCGTATAGAGTAAACACCACCACGCGTCTAGAGTGAACACCACCACACGTCTAGAGTGAACACCGCCACGGGTCCAGAGTGAACACCGCCACGTGTCTAGAGTGAACACCGCCACGTGTCTAGAGTGAACACCGCCACGCGTCTAGAGTGAACACCGCCACGCGTCTAGAGTGAACACCGCCACGTGTCTAGAGTAAACACCACCACGCGTCTAGAGTGAACACCGCCACGCGTCTAGAGTGAACACCGTCACGCGTCTAGAGTGAACACCACCATGCGTCTAGAGTGAACACCACCACGCGTCTAGAGTGAACACCACCACACGTCTAGAGTGAACACCGCCACGGGTCCAGAGTGAACACCGCCACGCGTCTAGAGTGAACACCACCACGCGTCTAGAGTGAACACCGCCACGTGTCTAGAGTGAACACCGCCACGTGTCTAGAGTGAACACCGCCATGTGTCTAGAGTGAACACCGCCACGTGTCTAGAGTGAACACCGCCACGTGTCTAGAGTGAACACCACCACGCGTCTAGAGTGAACACCGCCACGTGTCTAGAGTGAACACCACCACGCGTCTAGAGTGAACACCGCCACGCGTCCAGAGTGAACACCGCCACGTGTCTAGAGTGAACACCACGTGTCTAGAGTGAACACCACCACACGTCTAGAGTGAACACCGCCACGCGTCCAGAGTGAACACCGCCACGTGTCTAGAGTGAACACCACCACACGTCTAGAGTGAACACCGCCACGCGTCCAGAGTGAACACCGCCACGTGTCTAGAGTGAACACCACCACACGTCTAGAGTGAACACCGCCACGCGTCCAGAGTGAACACCGCCACGTGTCTAGAGTGAACACCGCCACGCGTCTAGAGTGAACACCACCACGCGTCCAGAGTGAACACCACCACGCGTCTAGAGTGAACACCGCCACGCGTATAGAGTGAACACCACCACGTGTCTAGAGTGAACACCACCACACGTCTAGAGTGAACACCGCCACGTGTCTAGAGTGAACACCACCACGCGTCCAGAGTGAACACCACCACGCGTCTAGAGTGAACACCACCACGTGTCTAGAGTGAACACCGCCACGCGTCTAGAGTGAACACCACCACGCGTCTAGAGTGAACACCGCCACGCGTCTAGAGTGAACACCGCCACGCATCTAGAGGTGAACACCACCACGCGTCTAGAGTGAACACCACCACGTGTCTAGAGTGAACACCGCCACGTGTCTAGAGTGAACACCGCCACGTGTCTAGAGTGAACACCCGCCACGCATCTAGAGTGAACACCGCCACGTGTCTAGAGTGAACACCACCACGTGTCTAGAGTGAACACCACCACGCGTCTAGAGTGAACACCGCCACGCGTATAGAGTGAACACCACCACGCGTCTAGAGTGAACACCACCACACGTCTAGAGTGAACACCGCCACGCGTCCAGTGAACACCGCCACGTGTCTAGAGTGAACACCGCCACGTGTCTAGAGTGAACACCGCCACGTGTCTAGAGTGAACACCGCCACGCGTCTAGAGTGAACACCGCCACGTGTCTAGAGTGAACACCGCCACGTGTCTAGAGTGAACACCGCCACGCGTCTAGAGTGAACACCGCCACGCGTATAGAGTAAACACCACCACGCGTCTAGAGTGAACACCACCACACGTCTAGAGTGAACACCGCCACGGGTCCAGAGTGAACACCGCCACGTGTCTAGAGTGAACACCGCCACGTGTCTAGAGTGAACACCGCCACGCGTCTAGATGTGAACACCGCCACGCGTCTAGAGTGAACACCGCCACGTGTCTAGAGTAAACACCACCACGCGTCTAGAGTGAACACCGCCACGCGTCTAGAGTGAACACCGTCACGCGTCTAGAGTGAACACCACCACGCGTCTAGAGTGAACACCACCACGCGGTCTAGAGTGAACACCACCACACGTCTAGAGTGAACACCGCCACGGGTCCAGAGTGAACACCGCCACGTGTCTAGAGTGAACACCGTCACGCGTTTAGAGTGAACACCGTCACGCGTCTAGAGTGAACACCGCCACGCGTATAGAGTAAACACCACCACGCGTCTAGAGTGAACACCACCACACGTCTAGAGTGAACACTGCCACGGGTCCAGAGTGAACACCGCCACGTGTCTAGAGTGAACACCGCCACGTGTCTAGAGTGAACACCGCCACGCGTCTAGCGTGAACACCGCCACGGCGTCTAGAGTGAACACCACCACGCGTCTAGAGTGAACACCGCCACGCGTCTAGAGTGAACACCACCACGCGTCTAGAGTGAACACCACCACGCGTCTAGAGTGAACACCACGCGTCTAGAGTGAGCACCGCCACGCGTCTAGAGTGAACACCGCCACGCTGTTGACAAGCCTCACCTTGTTGTTATTGTTGTTGTGGGCAGGTCGCTTGTGAAAACAAGAGCGGTACAGCAGCTCAAGCGGGCTTGGCCTGGTAAAAATAAAAACTGTGCATATTTAAAGTAAAACAAAGTTACAAAGTGGCGAGCCGGGTGAAGACAAATTCAACTTAAGCGAGATATAATTGTTTTTTTATTCTTCTATCTGGCAAGAAAACTGACACCTTTTTTACAAAAAGTCATGTTTGCATAGACCACAATACCTGCAGTCGGAACACAAACAAAAAACTCTAAGCGAGAGAATTGAAGCAAACGCGATCAGGCGAGGGCAGGAGGCAAGGCCCCGCGTTGTATAGTTCCAACGTGGACATCGCTTCCATGCTCGCTGCTACTCAAATGACATCCCTACGAGAGAGAGAGCGAGGCTCTACCTCGGTACACAACAACCACCACCACCACCACCACAACAACCATCACCACAAATACCACAACCACCACCCCCACCACAACTACAACCGCGATGATGATTTCTCACCTCGGATTGCAGTTCACGGGCGGAGCGGCAACTTCCTGGTCCCTCGCGACGTCACGCGGCAGCAGGTGACATGACGTCACTTACGGGGAACACCTCCCCCTGGCGTTTGATGCCGATGAGGTCACGCTGAGCGGTGACGTCAAAGAGCGGGGTTAGAGTTCAAGTTTGTTGACAGAAAGGGAGCGGCAGTGTCGAAACGGCCTCAAACGAGTCCCCGGTGCGGTGTGTCAACATCGCCAGCACTGGGGAGACAAAGGCGGCCGGGCGTGGTGCTGGCCACCCACCCCCTCTGTGTGTGCCGTGACGACCTCCACCGGTGCTGCTACTCGCTGTGAGCAGCACTTTGTAGACGTCGTGGCTTGGCTCTCCAGCACACCGCTGGCGACATTTCACGATGACATTTTCACGTCCTTAAAAGGAAAATCGCCATACAATAACCTAGGCCGTTTTTTGGCAAAATTGGTCCAATTTTCCTCGCATTATTTTTCAACGAAAAGTGCATTCCTTGGTTGTGTTTAGCCTGAGTAGCCCATATATTACGTTATAAAGTGGGAAATTTGACCATGAAATTTGAAGTAAAGAGATCAAATCGGCATACTATACCAATGCCGTTCTTGGCCAACATTTGCTACATTTTCATAGCTAGATTTTCCAAAAAAAAGTGAATTCCTCCATTTTGTTAAGCATTAGTATGCTCTATGTTACTTTAAAAGTGGGAAATTTCACGATTAAATTTTCACGCCCCAAAAATAAAATCGGCATACTTATGCCGGTTTTAACCAAAATAAGCCAAATTGTCATAGCTTTCTTTTTCAACAAAAAGTTAATTAATCAATTGTATTTACCCTTAGTATGCTATGTATTAGATTAAAAGTGGAACATTTTATGATGAAATGTTCACATCCCAATATAGAAAATCGGCATACTAACCTATGCCGTTTTTGGCCAATAATGGACACATTTTTACAACTTCATTTTTTAACAAAAGTGCAATCCTCGGGTGTGCTTAGCCTTAGTATCCTATAGATTACATAAAAAAGAGTGGGAAATTTCATCATGAAATTTTAAAGTAAAAAAATAAAATCGGCCAAAATTGGCCAAACATTCACAGCCTTATTTGTCGACAAAAGTGCATTGCTCCATTGTATTTAGCCCGAGTATGCCATGTATTAGATTAAAAGTTGAAAATGTTATGATTAAATGTGCACGTCCCAATATATAAAATCGGCATACTAACCTATGCCGTTTTTGGCCAATAATGGACAAATATTTGCAACTTCATATTTCAACAAAAGTGCAATCCTCGGGTGTGCTTAGCCTTAGTATCCTATAGATTACATAAAAAAGAGTGGGAAATTTCATCATGAAATTTTAAAGTAAAAAAATAAAATCGGCCAAAATTGGCCAAACTTTCACAGCCTTATTTGTCGACAAAAGTGCATTGCTCCATTGTATTTAGCCCGAGTATGCCATGTATTAGATTAAAAGTTGAAAATGTTATGATTAAATGTGCACGTCCCAATATATAAAATCGGCATACTAACCTATGCCGTTTTTGGCCAATAATGGACAAATATTTGCAACTTCATATTTCAACAAAAGTGCAATCCTCGGGTGTGCTTAGCCTTAGTATCCTATATATTACGATAAAAGGTGGGAAATTTCACGCCGGGTACTTCCCGCGAGTACTCTTATATAAGCGCACAACTTCATCTGTGATGAACGCTGCACTTTCTTTTTCATGCAGGAGGCGCTGCAAACCTACGCGCCCCCTACATGAACGACGGAGGAGCAGTTGGAATCGATCTGCAGACGGCGGTCTTCTGGCACGGCCAGCTCTGTGTCGCCTTATCTCCACCCCTCGATCCCAACCAGGTGAAAGTCCGCATCGAACCGAACCCCGGCAAGGCCATCTACTTAACGACTAGAGAAAATTCACACGAAATATCGTTTTCAATGAAGTCTTCCAGATGGAAAATGATATCAGCTTTTAATGAAGAAATACAATTATCAAATGCAAAACAATATACAATTCAAAGTTGTTTCATTTTCAAACTTCAAAACGGAGCATCGGGAGTTTGCGTGGATGCATCGTTCGTGTGAATTGTTTTCGTGACTTTCCTGGCCCAAGGCCGTAAATGGTTGTGAGGGGCACCGCAGGCGGTCAGGCTTGCTTCAACCCCATGGTTGTCAACATCCAGACGTTAATCAGCAAGGACCATTTCTCGTCCTAATTCGACAAAATCTACGTCAACACGTAATACAAAATTATAATTCGTGTTGTTGAGAATGTATCTCCTCTACGTGTAACTTTTGAGTGGTTTGCCTTGTAACTGATGAATGATCCGAGTGTGCTCCCTATTTCAAAGACAATGAGTTGCTCCAGAGGGAGATGCTTCCTGAAAACACAAAAGTACCCTTTGACCTGTATCACAAGAACAATGAGTCTCACCTGAGTTATCTGTACAGGTTACTTGAAAAACACACACTATGTCCTAACATGACTTATTCAATGTTTGACTCTTATAGACAAAAGGTTACATGTACGAACCCAATCAGACAAGTATTCAGTGTAACTTATTGACAGGCATATTAACAAAATTTAATTACTGCACTGAAATATACTGCATTAGGTTACATCCTATTAACAAGAAGCTAATTAAAAAAATACGCACCGTCTGCTTAACACCATTCAAAACGAGTCGGCCATTGCATGCTGGCATCTGGGTCAAAATGTAGCAAATTCTAAACATTACCTACAAACTCCACAACTGAGATGCCACATCAACCATCGCCCCCTACTGACAGGCTCTTGTCCACATGCAGGCCGGTGCAGGGCCACCACCTTGTGCCACACAGGGGCAGCTGCTACTTGGGGATGCTCTTCGAGTGTTTGAGACGAGATACGATGCAAAACTCCGAATTACCGAGGCGATTAAGCAAGCACAGTATAAATGCAATTATGATAACAGTGAATGCTTGGGAGCTTATTGGCATTCGCTCCTGGTTAGAGATCTACCCAACACACAGGTCCACAAAGACTGGCCGCTCTTACCCTGCAGGTTGAACCTAGGAACTGAGTGTTCAACTTCACATTCTTGTCATTAAAGGCCTGTGACAAAGGTGCATCTATTGGAGCGGCATCGTCTAAGGCAGTGGTTCTTAACCTTGTTGGAGGTACTGAACCCCACCAGTTTCATATGCGCATTCACCGAACCCTTCTTAATTGGAAAAATTAAATTATTTTTTCAAATTCAAAACATAGGTACATGTTTTACTGGTGCACAATCACGAGTCAGGTGTGTGTCTTAACCTCCGCCGAACCCCTGAGACGGACTCACCGAACCCCTGGGGTTCGATCGAACCCAGGTTAAGAACCACTGGTCTAAGGCTTACGCATCTCCCGGGTCTCCATTTGACTTTGTATTGTCTCGGAGGAAGTCCACCCACACCTCCACTTCCACAAACTGCTGGGAGTTGCCTCGCTCTGCCTCACAGTCAGAATTCTCCTCCTGCTTCACGTTGCCTCCATCGATGCGAAGGTCCCATTTTGCAGTTGAATCTTCATCTTCACATTTTACCTTCACTTCTTCGCTCTTCACCATCACTTCTTCATATTTCACCATCACTTCTTCATATTTCACCTTGATTTCTTCATATTTCACCTTGACACCTTTAAAAGTGTCCAAGCTTGGATTTTCTTCCGGTTCTTGTTTGATGAGGGATGGGCTCATTGCAGCACTTTGACTTTCACAAGCTGATTTCACACTCCACTCCTGGTGGATCTTCTGATGCTTGTGTGTTCTCTGGTGTCTTTGAAGATATGGTGACCATGCAAACGCCTTCCCACACACACTGCACTTGAAGGGTTTCTCTCCCGTGTGTGTTCTCTGGTGTGCTACAAGAGTAGATGACTGTGCAAACGCCTTCCTACACACACTGCACTTGAAGGGTTTCTCTCCCGTGTGTGTTCTCTTGTGTGTTACAAGAGCAGATGACTGTGCAAATGCCTTCCCACACACACTGCACTTGAAGGGTTTCTCTCCTGTGTGAGTTCTCTGGTGCCGTGTCAAATGTGCAGGACAATCCGTGCTGTATGCACACCGGTCGCATTGTTGCCTTTTTGCACCGAGCCGCGCCGAGTGCCTTTGCTCCATGAAACCACTTCTGCAGAGGCAGCGACAGCTGCAGACAGAAACAAAGACTATCCACACCATCTACACATCAGTATCGAGGCACAGAGGAATGCATATATACACAGTCACACGTGACTTACACGTCTATAGTTATTCATATATTTATGATATAGTAAAAAAAGTGTCCCAAATTCATCACACGGGCTGTTATGGCACACAATGAGAGGGCAAATGGTCATAAACATGCCTGGAAGCCCTCGTATCTTCAAAATGAACGTTAACCCAAAACTCAGCACACAATTTCAGCTGTCTGGCTTCTAAATAAATGTTTATGAAAGCTAAATTCAGCTGACATTGCAAAGGGTGTTGAAAATAATACTATTTGTGTCATGCACAAATGCATAAATTAATGTTCAATCGCAACTTAGAGGTGTGAAGCCAGGCACAGATGTCCTTGATTGCTGGGATGAGCAGTTCCGACTTCAGCTGCTGCACGTGTGTGCTGTGATCACTTCCTGACTCCATTCTTACAAAGAGTTCCAGAGGAAAACTAAAATAAACTACTGTTTTGATATAACCTCTGTGCTCAATAGAGTTAATAGACTTTACTGCAAATACAAACTTGACACTGTCACACACTCAGAGGTGGAGCCAGGATTTTCAGGTAGGGGGGGGAAACCCCTCCAGCAATGAAAAATTACAGGAGTTGTTAGTAAGTAAGGAGTTGTTAGTGAGAAAGGAGTTGTTAGTAAGAAAGGACTTGTCCCTTGCTTTTCATTCGACGCGTGTGATCGTCATCGCGCTCGCTGAACGTGTTGATGCCTTCAGGAAAGAAAAATAGACTTTTGTATTTTGGGGGGGGGGGAATGACCATGAAGTATGTGGCATCAACCCGAGACACACCTGAGCTAAGCGCTCTGCAATGCTTACCCCCCTACCACATGGCACTTCGCGCGCCGTACTTCTACAGCTGTTCACAGCGTGCTGATCCCCGGGTTTCCCCTCCACATGTAGAGAGTGAACACAACCACGCGTCTAGAGTGAACACCGCCACGCGTCCAGAGCGACCACTGCCACGTATCTAGAAGTGAACACCGCCACGCGTCCAGAGCGAACACTGCCACGTATCTAGAGTGACCACCGCCACGCGTCTAAAGTGAACACCACCACGCGTCCAGAGCGAACACCGCCACGTGTCTAGAGTGACCACCGCCACGCGTCTAGAGTGAACACCGCCACGCGTCTAGAGTGACCACCGCCACGCGTCTAGAGTGAACACCGCCACGTGTCTAGAGTGAACACCGCCACGCGTCTAGAGTGAACACCGCCACGTGTCTAGAGTGAACACTGCCACGCGTCTAGAGTGAACACCACCACGCGTCCAGAGCGAACACTGCCACGTATCTAGAGTGACCACCGCCAGGCGTCTAGAGTGAACACCACCACGCGTCTAGAGTGACACCGCCACGCGTCTAGAATGAACACCGCCACACGTCTAGAGTGAACACCACCACGTGTCTAGAGTGAACACCGCCACGCGTCAAGAGTGAACACCACCACGTGTCTAGAGTGAACACTACCACGTGTCTAGAGTGAACACCGCCACGCGTCTAGAGTGAACACCGCCACGTTTTTAGAGTGAACACCACCACGCGTCTAGAGTGAACACACCGCCACGCGTCTAGAGTGAACACCGCCACGCGTCTAGAGTGAACACCGCCATGCGTCTAGAGGTGAACAACCGCCATGCGTCTAGAGTGAACACCGCCACGCGTCTAGAGTGAACACCGCCACGCGTCTAGAGTGAACACCACCACGTGTCTAGAGTGAACACCGCCACGCGTCTAGAGTGAACACCACCACACGTCTAGAGTGAACACCGCCACGCGTCTAGAGTGAACACCACCACGCGTCTAGAGTGAACACCACCACGCGTCTAGAGTGAACACCACCACGCATCTAAAGTGAACACCACCACGCGTCTAGAGTGAACACCGCCACGCGTCTAGAGTGAACACCACCACGTGTTTAGAGTGAACACCACCACACGTCTAGAGTGAACACCGCCACGCGTCTAGAGTGAACACCACCACGTGTGTAGAGTGAACACCGCCACACGTCCAGAGTGAACACCGCCATGCGTCTAGAGTGAACACCGCCACGCGTCCAGAGTGAACACTGCCACGCGTCTAGAGTGAACACCACCACGCGTCCAGAGTGAACACCGCCACGTGTCTAGAGTGAACACCGCCACGTGTCTAGAGTGAACACCGCCACGCGTCTAGAGTGAACACCGCCACGCGTCTAGAGTGAACACCACCACGCGTCTAGAGTGAACACCACCACGCGTCTAGCGTGAACACCGCCACGCGTCTAGAGTGAACACCGTCACGCGTCTAGAGTGAACACCGCCACGTGTCTAGAGTGAACACCACCACGCGTCTAGAGTGAACACCACCACGCGTCTAGAGTGAACACCACCACGTGTCTAGAGTGAACACCGCCAGGCGTCTAGAGTGAACACCACCACATGTCTAGAGTGAACACCGCCATGCGTCTAGAGTGAACACCGCCACGCGTCTAGAGTGAACACCACCACGCGTCTAGAGTGAACACCGCCATGCGTCTAGAGTGAACACCACCACGCGTCTAGAGTGAACACCACCACGTGTCTAGAGTGAACACCACCACGCGTCCAGAGTGAACACCACCACGCGTCTAGAGCGAACACCGCTACGTGTCTAGAGTGAACACCACCACGCATCTAGAGTGAACACCACCACGCGTCTAGAGTGAACACCACCACGCGTCTAGAGTGAACACCGTCACGCGTCTAGAGTGAACACCGCCACGTGTCTAGAGTGAACACCACCACGCGTCCAGAGTGAACACCACCACGCGTCTAGAGTGAACACCACCACGTGTCTAGAGTGAACACCACCACGCGTCCAGAGTGAACACCACCACGCGTCTAGAGCGAACACCGCCACGTGTCTAGAGTGAACACCACCACGCGTCTAGAGTGAACACCACCACGCGTCCAGAGTGAACACCGTCACGCGTCTAGAGTGAACACCGCCACGCGTCTAGAGTGAACACCGCCACGCGTCTAGAGCGAACACCGCCACGCGTCTAGAGTGAACACCACCACGTGTCTAGAGTGAACACCACCACGCGTCTAGAGTGAACACCACCACGTGTCTAGAGTGAACACCACCACGCGTCCAGAGTGAACACCACCACGCGTCTAGAGCGAACACCGCCACGTGTCTAGAGTGAACACCACCACGCGTCCAGAGTGAACACCGTCACGCGTCTAGAGTGAACACCGCCACGCGTCTAGAGTGAACACCGCCACGCGTCCAGAGTGAACACCGTCACGCGTCTAGAGTGAACACCACCACGCGTCTAGAGTGAACACCACCACGCGTCTAGAGTGAACACCGCCACGTGTCTAGAGTGAACACCGCCACGTGTCTAGAGTGAACACCGCCACGTGTCTAGAGTGAACACCGCCACGTGTCTAGAGTGAACACCACCACGTGTCTAGAGTGAACACCACCACGTGTCTAGAGTGAACACCGCCACGTGTCTAGAGTGAACACCACCACGCGTCTAGAGTGAACACCACCACGCTGTTGACGAGCCTCACCTTGTTGTTGTTGTGGGCAGGTCACTTCTGATAACAAGAGCGGTACAGCAGCTCAAGCGGGCGTGGCCTGGTAACAAATAAAACGGTGTTAATATAGAATATTTAAACAAAGTTACAAAGTGGCGATCCGTGTGAAGACAAATTCAACTTAAGCGAGAGAATTGAAGCAAACGCCATCAGGCTTTCACGAATAAATTATGTTAATGAGCCGCCAGTCACCGGGCGTGGCTTTGCCCAAATAAGGATTGGCACTGGAACAGACATCGGCTGCGGCCGAGCGAAAGTGACGTCACGCTCAAGAGCTCGGTGGTCGGGGTAGGTGACATGACGTCCCTAGCGAGGCACACCTCCCCCTGGCGTTTGACGCAGATGAGGTCACGCTGAGCGGCGACGTCTGAGGGCGGGGTCAGAGTTCAAGTTTGTTGACAGAAGGGGAGCGGCAGTGTCGTGCTGAGCGCTGCGCCGAGTTCCATTCCCGCTCGTGGCCAACATCGCCAGTGACGACTTTCTGAGCCGGTCCTGAGCCTCCCCTACGTCGAGTCAGCCTCAAAAGAGTACCCGATGCGGTGTCAACATCGCCACTGGGGAGACAAAGGCGGCCGGGCGTGGTGCTGGCCACCCACCCCCTCGTGTGTTGTCCCACCCTTAATAGGTGCTCGCTAACAGCACTGCCCCAACATTCTGTGCAGGCTTTACGGGGGATCTTTGTGTTTGTGTTAGGTGATCGCTAACAGCACTTGCCCTGACATTCTGTCCAGGCTTTACGGGGGATCTTTGTCTTTGTGTTGGGAGCAACTTTGAGTGGCGTGTAGCCGTGGGAGCTGAACGGGCGCCTGCTGCTACTGACAGTCGTTGACTGCGGTGGGACAGACAGACAAGACATGCGGACAGACACAGACAAGAGGAACACAGAGACGACATGGACAGAGACAGGCAGAGAGAGAGAGACACATAGAGGCGAATAGAGGCGAACAGAGACACAGAGGCGAACAGAGAGATGTTGAATCGAACTCACTGAACTCGCTCCATTGAAAGAGATTCCTCGCTCTTTGCCCATCCCCGGAAGTCGTTCTAGTTTCTATTTATTTCCCTGTGTGGTGTGTAGTGTAAGCCATGTGGGATATCGATGTACACGGATATGAACTAGATCAGCAGACAAGACGTATTTCATTTCTCAGTCTCTCCGCGAAACAAAGGAATGTTTAACACAAAATATAATAACTACTGCAGCATTCAGTGCAAGTCAACTGTGGACCGGTTTTGGTGTACAATTTATACGTAAATATATAAGCACACGACTTCATTTGTCTGTGACGAACGCTGCACTTTCCATCGCTTTCATGCAGGGGGCGCTGCAAACCTACGCGCCCCCTGCATGAACGACGGAGGCGCAGGGACAGACGTCCGATCGCGTTGGAATCAATCTGCAGACGGCGGTCTTCTCCCAACCAGGTGAAAGTCCGCATCGAACAGAATCCGCGGCAAGGCAATCTACTTAACGACTAGAGAAAATTCACATGAAATGTCGTTTTCAATTAAGTCTTCCATATGTAAAATGATATAAGCTTTAAAGAAAAAATACAATGATCTAATGCAAAACATAATACAATTCAAAGTTGTTTCATTTTGAAACTTCACAACGGAGCATCGGGTGCTTGCGTGAATGCGTCTTTCGGGTGCAATTTTTTCGTGACTTTCCTGGCCCAAGGCCGTAAATGGTTGAGGGGCACCGCAGGCGGTCAGGCTTGCTTCACCCCATGGTTGTGAACATCCAGACGTTAATCAGCAAGGACCATTTCTTGTCCTAGTTCGCCAACATATAAGACGTCATGCAAAATTCTAATGAGTGTTGTTGTGGAGAATGTATCTGCTAGATGTGCTCTGCCTTGTAACCAAATACAAACCTGTACCAAAAATGTATTTCAAATAGGCTCTTAGAATTACCTCCTTGCTATAAAGCAGATCAGCAGACACGACATCTTTCATTTATCGATCTCTCCACGAAACAAATGAATGTTTTACACAAACTATAACTAGCACAGACTTCTGGGAGCGCGTCATTGATTCAGTGCAAGCCACCTGTGGACCCTTATTGGTGCACAGCGTCTCAACAGCAGCCGGGCTTGTTTCAACCGATAGTTACGGACATCCAGACGTTAATCAGCAAGGAGCATTTCTAGTCCGAGTTAGACAAAATCTACGTCAACACGTAATGCAAAATTATAATGGTGAGATGAATGGTTAGAGTGAGTGGTGAGGGAGAGTGGGGAGGGTGAGTGATGAGGGTGAGTGGTGAATAGTGAGTAGTGAGGGTAAGTGGTGATGGTGAGTAGTAAGGGTGAGTGGTGGGGATGAGTGGTGAGGGTGAGTGGTGAGGGTCAGTGGTGAAGGTGAGTGGTTAGGGTGAGTGGTGAGTGGTGAGGGTGATTGGTGATTGGTGAGGGTGAGTGGTGAGGGTGAATGGTGAGGGTGAGTGGTGAGGGTGAGTGGCGGTTGTGAATGGTGATTAGTGAGGGGTGAGTGGTGAGGGTGAGCGTGAGTGCTGAGGGTGAGTGGTGAGCGGTGAGGGTGAGCAGTGAGGGTGAGTGGTGATTGGTTAGTGTGTGATTGATGAGGATGAGTGGTGAGGGTGAATGGTTGTTGTGAGGGTGAGTGGTGATTAGTGAGTGGTGAGTGTGAGTGGTAATGGTGAGTGGTAATCATGAGTGGTGAGGGTGAGTGGTGAGCGTGAGTGGTGAGGGTGAGTGGTGATTGGTGAGGGTGTGATTGGTGAGGATGAGTAGTGAGTAGTGAGGGTGAGTGGTGAGGGTGAGTGGCGGTTGTGAGTGGCGGTTGTGATTGGTGAGGGTGAGTGGTGAGCGTGAGTGGTGAGTGGTGAGGGTGAGCGGTGATTTGTGGGGGTGTGATTGGTGAGGATGAGTGGGGAGTGGTGAGGATGAGTGGTGAGTAGTGAGGGTGAGTGGTGAGGGTGAGTGGTGGTTGTGAGTGGTGATTAGTGAGGGGTGAGTGGTGAGGGTGAGCGTGAGTGGTGAGTGGTGAGGTTGAGTGGTGAGGGTGAGCGGTGACGGTGAGCAGTGAGGGTGAGCAGTGAGGGTGAGTGGTGATTGGTGAGGGTGTGATTGGTGAGGATGAGTGGTGAGTGGTGAGGGTGCGTGGTAAGGGTGAGTGGTGAGCGGTGAGGGTGAGTGGTTGTTGTGAGGGTGAGTGGTGAGGGTGAGTGGTGAGAGTGAGTAGTGAGGATGAGTGGTGAGGGTGAGTGGCGGTTGTGAGTGGTGATTAGTGAGTGGTGAGGGTGAGTGGCGAGGGTGACTGGTGAGGGAGAGTGGTGAGTGATGAGTGTGGTAAGTGGTGAGGGTGAGTAGTGAGTGGTGAGCGTGAGTGGTGATTAGTGCGGGTGAGTGGTGAGGTTGAGTGGTGAGTGGTGAGGGTGAGTGGCGGTTGTGAGTGGTGATTAGTGAGGGGTGAGTGGTGAGGGTGAGCGGTGAGTGGTGAGGGTGAGTGGTGAGGGTGAGTGGTGAGCGGTGAGGGTGAGCAGTGAGGGTGAGTGGTGATTGGTGAGGGTGTGATTGATGAGGATGAGTGGTGAGGGTGAGTGGTTGTTGTGAGGGTGAGTGGTGAGGGTGAGTGGTGGTTGTGAGTGGTAATTAATGAGGGGTGAGTGGTGAGGGTTAGCGTGAGTGGTGAGTGCTGAGATTGAGTGGTGAGGGTGAGCGGTGACGATGAGCAGTGAGGGTGAGCAGTGAGGGTGAGTGGTGATTGGTGAGGGTGTGATTGGTGAGGATGAGTGGTGAGTGGTGAGGGTGAGTGGTAAGGGTGAGTGGTGAGCGGGGAGGGTGAGTGGTTGTTGTGAGGGTGAATGGTGAGGGTTAGTGGTGAGAGTGAGTGGTGAGGGTGAGTGGCGGTTGTGAGTTGTGATTAGTGAGTGGCGAGGGTGAATGGTAATGGTGAGTGGTGAGTGGTGAGCGTGAGTGGTGAGTGGTGAGCGTGAGTGGTGAGTGGTGAGGGTGAGTGCTGAGCAGTGAGGGTGAGCAGTGAGGGTGAGCAGTGAGGGTGAGTGGTGATTGGTGAGGGTGTGATTGGTGAGGATGAGTGGTGAGGGTGAGTGGTGAGGGTGAGTGGTGAGCGGTGAGGGTGAGTGGTTGTTGTGAGGGTGAGTGGTGGACACTCGCTAAATAACCTAACCAACATGGACACTCACTAAATAACCTAACCATCATGGACACTCGCTAAATGACCTAACCAACATGGACACTCGCTAAATAATCTAACCAACATGGACACTCGCTAAATAACCTAACCATCATGGACACTCGCTAAATAACCTAACCATCATGGACACTCGCTAAATAACCTAACCATCATGGACACTCGCTAAATAACCTAACCATCATGGACACTCGCTAAATAACCTAACCATAATGGACACTCGCTAAATAACCTAACCATCATGGACACTCGCTAAATAACCTAACCATCATGGACACTCGCTAAATAACCTAACCATCATGGACACTCGCTAAATAACCTAACCAACATGGACACTCGCTAAATAACCTAACCAACATGGACACTCGCTAAATGACCTAACCAACATGGACACTCGCTAAATAACCTAACCAACATGGACACTCGCTAAATAACCTAACCATAATGGACACTCGCTAAATAACCTAACCAACATGGACACTCGCTAAATAACCTAACCACATGGACACTCGCTAAATAACCTAACCATCATGGACACTCGCTAAATAACCTAACCATCATGGACACTCGCTAAATAACCTAACCATCATGGACACTCGCTAAATAACCTAACCAACATGGACACTCGCTAAATAACCTAACCAACATGGACACTCGCTAAATGACCTAACCAACATGGACACTCGCTAAATAACCTAACCAACATGGACACTCGCTAAATAACCTAACCATCATGGACACTCGCTAAATAACCTAACCAACATGGACACTCGCTAAATAACCTAACCAACATGGACACTCGCTAAATGACCTAACCAACATGGACACTCGCTAAATAACCTAACCAACATGGACACTCGCTAAATGACCTAACCAACATGGACACTCGCTAAATGACCTAACCAACATGGACACTCGCTAAATAACCTAACCATAATGGACACTCGCTAAATAACATAACCATCATGGACACTCGCTAAATAACCTAACCATCATGGACACTCGCTAAATAACCTAACCATCATGGACACTCGCTAAATAACCTAACCAACATGGACACTCGCTAAATAACCTAACCAACATGGACACTCGCTAAATGACCTAACCAACATGGACACTCGCTAAATGACCTAACCATCATGGACACTCGCTAAATAACCTAACCATCATGGACACTCGCTAAATAACCTAACCAACATGGACACTCGCTAAATAACCTAACCAACATGGACACTCGCTAAATGACCTAACCAACATGGACACTCGCTAAATAATCTAACCAACATGGACACTCGCTAAATAACCTAACCAACATGGACACTCGCTAAATGACCTAACCAACATGGACACTCGCTAAATAACCTAACCAACATGGACACTTGCTAAATAACCTAACCAACATGGACACTCGCTAAATAACCTAACCAACATGGACACTCACTAAGTAACCTAACCAACATGGACACTCGCTAAATAACCTAACCAACATGGACACTCGCTAAATAACCTAACCATCATGGACACTCGCTAAATAACCTAACCAACATGGACACTCGCTGAAATACCTTAACCAACATGGTGCTGTACCGCCACCGTGTGGTCACGTGGTGCCACTGCAGTGCGTGGCGCGGTGACAGCAGCAGTGGCGCTGTGCGGCGTCTTCACGGCTTCATCGCAGCCAACCCGCTTGGGACTAACGCCAGGACGCCGCAGCAGCAGCAGCGACTCACAACTGCGGGGAACGCGCGGGGTGACGCCTGACAGCGGCAACTGCTGGCGAACTGTCTTGGCCTGTACTGCACATGTCCACCAGATGGCAGACGTAACCACGAATTGAATACCAGACAAGTTTGGTGGCGATTGCTTTCACGGTGTAAATTTGTATTTGGAACATACTTTCATTTTCATACATGGAAGTGTCGGAGATTGAATAAAAAATACACGTTACATGGAGTTACTATTTTTTTAATATGAAGAACACAGGTGCTGAGAGAAATTAGAAAGGGGAAGAGATAATTAAGGAAGTGGCACTGTAGAGGGCGCAGCGAGCAGTAGAGGGCAGGCGGTGAACGAGAGTCGTGACAGGCGGCTAGAGGATGATTGATGGGAAGGCGCGTGCGGAGCGAGGCGTCACGTGGGGGGAGGTTGAGGGCGGGGAGCGTCGTAGGCAGGGGCGGGGCGGGGCGGGGCGGGGCGGGGCGGGGCGGGGCGGGGCGGGGCGGGGCGGGGCGGGGCGGGGCGGGGCGGGGCGGGGCGGGGCGGGGCGGGGCGGGGCGGGGCGGGGCGGGGCGGGGCGGGGCGGGGCGGGGATTCCCCACGCAGGGCGCCATCTTGGCTGGTCACCGTGTGGAGGACGCGTGGTTCTTGTGGCGTCGTTGAATTCGTCTTCAACTACCGATCACAGCTGCTCCATGTGGCTTAGCAGCTCCTCAAGGTGGATCACCAGCTCGACCATGTGGCTTAGCAGCTCGTCAAGGTGGATTCCACCTCCTCAAGGTGAGTTGCCAGCTCATTCAGTGGAATTTTTTTGTCAAACACAGTTACGAGGCCTGTCTTGTGTTTAGAGTTAGTAATAGCCTAGACTCGTAGACCGTCGCTTTTTTAAGTGTAACATTAAAGCTATTTAAGTGCAAAATCCTCACATTGTTTTTCATTGTAACGAGGCGAGGAGGAGGCTGTAACACGTTCCCAAGAGGGATGAAGTTTTAAATCGTGCGTCAACACGTGTTTAGATTGCGGCCTGCGTGGTGATTATCGGCAGCCTGTATGTAATTCAGGCGAGTCCGTGCTCTGAATATTGAGTTTTTGCGAGGTTTTTTCAAATATACTTCCCTACGATCGATTTCGTTTATTTTGTGTAATCTGACAGTGATTGTCAACCCCCCCCCCGCAATCATTTCCCGAAATATCTTTCAGAACAAACGTTAAGGTGCAAAGTTGACAATTTGTCAATACAAAAGAGGGTTGGGTTTGGGTTTGTTTAGGGTTAGCGGTTAAGGGTTAGGGTCAGGGGGGTTAGGGTTTTGGGATAGGGTTAGTATGATATATGTAGATTAAAAGTCAGACATTTCACGATGAAATGTTCAAGTAAATATTAAAATTGGCATACTAACTTATGCCGTTTTTAGCCAAAATAAGCCAAATTTCCACAGCTTTATTTTTCAACAAATTCGGTTGGGTCAGCCTTAGTATGCCATATGTTTAATTAAAAGTCAGAAATTTCACTATGCAATTTTCACGTCCATAAAAAATAAGCATGCTAACCTATGTCGTTTTAGCCAAAATTAGCAAAATGTTTACATCTTTATTTTTCAACAAAAGTTCATTCCTCTTTTGTATTTAGCCGTAGTATGCTATATATTACATTAAAAGTGAGAAATTTAACGATTGCATTTTCACATCTCTAAAAGATATCAGCATACTAACCTATGCAGTTTATTTGCTAAAATGAGCCAAATTTTCACATCTTAATTTTCCAAGAAAAAGTTAATTCCTCCTTTTTGTTTAGCATTAGTATGCTATATATTACATTAAAAGTGAGACATTTCACCATTACATTTTCACGTCTCAAAAAGAAAATCAGCATACTAACTTATACAGTTTTTTTGCCAAAATGAGCCAAATTTCCATAGCTTTATTTTTTAACAAAAAGTGCATTCCTCCATTGTGTTTGCTGTAGTATGCTACGTATTACGTACAAAATTTAAAATTTCACGATAAAATTTTCACCTCAGGTTTGCCAAGAAAATCATCATACCTTCTTTGGCCAAAAAGCAAATTGGCATACTAGCCTATGCCGTTTATGAACAAAATTGTGTAAGGGTTTGGGTGAGGGTTAGGATTAGGGGTTAGGGCTAGGAGTTAGTGGTTGGGGGTTAGGGTTAAGGTAGTTAGGGTCCAGGTCGATGTTAAGGGTTAGGGTCATGGTTGGATTAGGGTTAGAGTTCAGGGTTAGGGTTAGTTGAGAGTTAGGCATTAGGGTTAGGGTCAAGTTCAGGGGGTTAGGGTTAAGGGTTAGTATGACAACTGCAGTGCCTCGGCACGATAACAGCAGCAGTGGCACTGTGTGGTGTCTTCACGGCTTCATTGCAGCCAACCGTACTTCGGACAAACGCCAGGACGCCACATCACCAGCGACTCACAACTACGAATTGATTGCTTGTGATACTGCACTTGTCCACCAGAGGGGACACGTAACACGTCAAGCACGGTAAAAATAATATTTAAAAAAACTTTTTTTAAACACGCTTTTATGAAATGTACGAGTAATGACAGAACTCCACGACTCCAGGAAGTGGCCCTGAAGCTTTCCAAAACGTAAGGGACCGTGGCCAATTACAGCCAATGTCAGTTGACGGTGGACAATTAGACCCAAGCCAAAACATAACATATAAAAAATATTGTTTAAAAATAAATAAAAAATTATGATAGAATATAGTATTTGTCATTAGTTTGACATAAGTATACCAATTTAACACGTAGGCTTTCGCGACCAATGTTATTCATAATCAACGTTTTTGGGTTTAGATCGCGTTTATTTATAAATGTGTCGTAACCCTCCACCAACTGACACGGCCAATCAGTAAAAAATGTGTCACGTTGACAAAGACAAATAGTTCACTGCTTTAGCCCACCGGTGTGTTGAAGCCACAACATTTACAATTTGAGTACGACGTTTCGCTGGTAATTGCAACCAGCATCATCGGGCAATTCGCCAGAATGAACCAGCATCATCGGGCAATTCGCCAGAATGGTGAATTGCCCGATGATGCTGGTTGCAATTACCAGCGAAACGTCGTACTCAAATTGTAAATGTTGTGGCTTCAACACACCGGTGGGCTAAAGCAGTGAACTATTTGTCTTTGTCAACGTGACACATTTTTTACTGATTGGCCGTGTCGGGTGGTGGAGGGTTACGACACATTTATAAATAAACGCGATCTAAACCCAAAAACGTTGATTATGAATAAGTATACCAAGTTTGCAGTCGATACCACATTGGGAAGTGGGTTAAAATTGAGTTACAAGATTTGAGGATACGACAACGACGACAACAACAACAGACAGAGTGAGTTAAAAGAAAGCTTGTAAAAACGAAACTATTCGGCCGATTTGCACTGCAATGCTTTATTTCTTTACGGATTTTCAAATAACAAACTACTGCATTGACATCCCAAGCTGTCCCATACATTTAGACCATTGAATATTTGGTGAACATCGGTGCTGAAATAGTGAAACGCACTGCATTCTCAAACAGTGCGCTTCAAATCGGCAACAATCACACCCATCATCGACTTCAATGCAAAATGCCACCCCGGTTCCACAAGTCACACAAGCAAGTGGTGTGTGCCCTTCGACTCTACTCGACAGTCGCGCCATATACGATTCAACTCATCTCGCTGAGACGCGTTTAAAGGCATATTTGAGGCATCTCACTTGCAACCCTAAGAAGTCCTAAATCCAAAGCAGGAGTCTCAATTCCAAATCTCGGAGTTCCGATTCTTCATGCGGGAATGTGAACACCAAGGAAGTGGTTGTGGGGCTCCCGGAAATGGAATAGGGACTCCCAAAATAATCCATATACAGTACCCTGTTAGCCTAGTTAGGGTTATGGTAAACGGTTAGGGGTCAATGAGAAGTGAATTCCTCCATTGAATTGTGTCTTACAATGCTGTATATACAATAAAAACTGGGCAATTTAACATGCATATTTTTTGGGTGAAAAAAATCGACATAGCAGTCAAATACACTAAATGCATGTGGAGGGAAAAAGCCACACGACCATGGGGAGAACATGCAAACTACGAACATACAGCAGGTGTGAGGGACGGGGTTCAACTTACGACTTCCTGTATACCAGGCAAGGTAGTTACATTCTTGCCACTGTGAATTCCTCCATTGACGTTAGTCTCACTACGTGATGGATGAAACAAAAACTGTAAAATTAAAGGTACTACGTGTTTTTTTGCAAAAAATAGCCACATTTTTGACTTGCAACTTTTTTAATTAGAAGCTCATTCCTCCAATGCCTTTAGTCATACTATGCTATATATGAAATGAAATTTGGTGATTATACAAATACAGTGATACCTCGGTTCACGAACTTAATTCGTGAACTGACTCTGGTCGCGAACCGAATTGGTCGTGAACCGAGGCACATTTTCCCATAGGGTTCAATGTAAATCCGGTTAATCCGTTCTGACCTTTTTTTGGTTTTTGAAGCACATAAATATGAAACAAATTACAATACACATTAGTACTGTACAGTATAGTAATGTATAAAGAGAGAACACTAACCTTGCTTGAGATGACTTCTGGCATGGAGGAAGGCAGGTGGGAGGCGGTTGGGAGGCGGTTATTGTTTGGAGGGAGAGTCCCCCTCCATAAGGACATCAGGGGGATCTCCTTCAGGGGTTTCCTCTCTCCTTTGTCTCCTAGCTGCAGGCTCAGTTTTTGCTGAAAAATCTGTCCAATGTCAATGTCTCTTCCTGCGCTGCATAACCCTCCAGGAAATGAGAGACCACATTATCATTCATGAGATTTAACACTCTGTTCGTGACAGTTATGTTGGGGTGGTGCTTTTCAAAAAAGTCATGGCACTCATTCCATTTTTGCATAATGGATTTCATGGCATCACTGCTAACCTCCTCCCTTTCTTCCTCTGTTGACTTTGCCATCTTGTACTCTGAGGCCAGATCAGTCACACGAATACCACTGTCATGCTTTTCTACAATTTCCTTCTTCAGCTCAATGGTTATTTTCTTCACAACGGGGAGACATAATAATTCTCACGACGTTTGGGCCACAACGCAAGCAGCCGTCCTCAGGTGAAGACCAGGTCTGTCTCCCCTCAGGTGAAGACTAGGTCTGTCTCCCCGACAGACCTAGTCTTCACCTGAGGACGGCTGCTTGCGTTGTGGCCGAAACATCGTGAGAATTATTTTATTATCTTCTTGGTTCTTTCGGTAAAGTCACGTAGAAGGGAAGTAATAAAATAATAAAAATAAAACATAATAAAACAATTCTCACGACGTTTCGGCCACAACGCAAGCAGCCGTCCTCAGGTGAAAACCAGGTCCGTCGAGGCGACAGAGTCTGAATGAAACAGCACACGAGCTTGGAGCATATATATAAGCTGGGCGCATTGACAAAGGAATTTGCATATCAAAAGGAATTTAGCATATTTATGGGAAATGCAGGAATGTGATTAGTACTGCATATGCATGTGCATTATGCAGGATTAACAGCATCAAAGGGAGCTGCAGTTACTGCTGCTGCTGCAGTTGCTGCTGCTGCAGTTTCTGCTGCTGCAGTTGCTGCTGCTGCAGTTGCTGCTGCTGCTGTTACTGCTGCTGCTGCACTTGCTGCTGCTGCTGCAGTTGCTGCCTTATCCATTTTAATATAACACTATGTATTATTCTACCCACCCTAATGTGTATCACACTGCTATATGTTTACTATACAATTACGACACCATACATTACTCTGCACACTGCACCATGCCAGTGAGTGGAACGCGGTCTGAAAGTCACCGTAAACGTGAACACAATCAGTTAAGATCCGAAATGGTTTATTACGTCCTTCCAATGATTGCTAAGCCAGAATCCATCTTCTCGGTTGAAATTGTCTCTGTGTTTGTATATGTGGATCGCCTCATGAACGAATCTCTCATGATAGCCAGATGGCTTGCAGAGAACCTCTGTCTTGGAGAAGTCAATATCATGTGAGCCCACTGAGTTGTAACAGTGATCTGCCACGGCTGAGGTGTTTGTCCTACCGTGTTTCAGGTCTGCCTTATGTTCACGGATGCGGTCTGAGACATGTCGTTTGGTTTCTCCAATGTAACTGCTACCACAGAGGAAACTTAGTTTGTAGACGCCAGGGTACTGTATGTCTGGAACCACATCTTTTACAGACGGGACCAGATCACGGATTTTATGTACTGTGTTGAATCGGACCTGGATCTTGTGTTTAATCAGGATTTTGGAGATCTTTTTTGTGACCCCAGCAATGTAGGGTAAGGTGATGGTCTTGAAAGGCTCCTCAACAGGATCCTTCTTGATGGTTGGAGTGATGGCTTTGCGGATTGTGTAGTC
The DNA here is from genome assembly GCF_015708825.2 of Lethenteron reissneri. Taxonomy (NCBI): domain Eukaryota; kingdom Metazoa; phylum Chordata; class Hyperoartia; order Petromyzontiformes; family Petromyzontidae; genus Lethenteron; species Lethenteron reissneri. The sequence goes on along the minus strand of NC_083845.1, from coordinate 424,079 downwards.
GGAGTAACCATTAGCCTTAAGAGCTTGGCGTACGTGTTTGAGTTCACTGGAAATGTGTTCATGGTCGGAGATGCATTGGGCTCTATGATATAGAGTCTTGATGAGGGAATTCTTCTGGGATGGATGGTGGTGGGAATCCGGTTTTAGATAAGCATCCGTGTGGGTGGCTTTCCTGTAGACAGAGTGGCTCATTGAACCATCAGGTCTCCTTTTGATTAGGACATCCAAAAAGGGTAGCTTGCCATCATTTTCGACTTCCATGGTGAATCTGATGGCTGGGTGTATGGAATTGATGTGGTCGAGAAATTGGTCTAGAGCAGGCCGGCCATGTGGCCAGATGACAAAAGTGTCGTCTACGTACCTCTTCCATAAGGTCGGGCGTAGAGGGGCAGTCTGGATGGCGTCCGTCTCAAATTTCTCCATGAAGATGTTGGCTACAACCGGAGATAGGGGGAGCCCATTGGGGTGCCCTCAATTTGCTTGTAGAAGGTTCCATTCCAGGTGAAGTATGTATTGGTTAAGCAGTGTCTCACCAGGGGGGGTACCCCAGCATTCAGTCCTTGATGAACCAAGTCTTCAATGATTGCGATGGTGTCAGGCACAGGCACCTTGGTGAACAAGGAAACCACATCAAAACTGACAAGCAGGTCGTCTGGGGACAGGGCAATCCCCTTGATTGTCGATACCAGGTCAGTAGAGTTTAGTACTGCAGAGGTGGTTTTTCCAGTGAAAGGCCGTAGGATTTCGGACAAAAAACGAGCCAGTTTGTAAGTGGGGGAGTTGATATTAGAAACAATGGGACGAAGAGGTGTATCTTCTTTATGTATCTTTGGCAAGCCGTACAATCTTGGTGGCCTGGCTGCAGAAGGTTTCAACGAGAACTGTTTGGTCTGATCAATTAATGCGGTTGAAGCAGAAATGATGTTGTTGGTTTTGGAGACGAGGCTGTTGGTGGGGTCTCTTTTTATTTTTGTATAGCTGCCATCGTTGAGTAGTTCTTGAATTTTGTTGTTGTATTCTATTTTGTCCATGATGACAGTGGCATTGCCTTTGTCGGCTGAGAGGATGACAATGTCATCCCTCTTTTTTAATTGAGCTAATTCAAAACGCTCATCTTTGCTGATGTTGCTAGCTGGCATCTTAGCGTTTTTGAGGGTTACAGAGATTTCAGATCTTGCTACGTCTGCAGCGATGTGACTCAAGCCCTTGAGAGCTACATCTACTCGAGCAATTATATCATTAACTGGTATGTGTCTAGGTGTGACTGCAAAGTTTAGTCCTTTAGCTAAAACGGATTTCAAACCTTCAGAAATAGGACTGTTACTGCGATTAATTACGACTTTGTTAACATCTAGCTTTTCAATGTGTGGGTCCGGTTTCTTGTTTGAGAGGCGGTTGAATTTGGAAATCAAGTTGTCCTTACATTTAGTCGACATAGCGGCAGCTGAAGAGGCAGTCATTTTTTCCACATGTTCCCAATCCGATGTGGACATTGTTACACTCAAAGATAAGTGTGATTTGTAGAGTGTCTTGTCTAACTGATCTAGTTCGGTGCGCGTAAGTCTGATTTTCTCTGAGATAAGAGCTAAGCTGGTTCTAGACAGAATTCGTTTCGCATTAGAAGAAGTTACAGCAGCAGATGTTAGTGTAAATGCGTTTGGTATTACCTTAGAGTCGCGGCATCTCTTCAGAAAGGTGAGAGACTCGATTAGCTGAGCCTTCTTATCCCGGAGCTTGTTGAAGGATCTCAAAGTTATGTGGAAACCCTCCCCGTAGAGGCGGTTAAATTTCGATTTAAAGCTTTCGTGACTGCAGGGATTCATCTTCTTGGTTCTTTCGGTAAAGTCACGTAGAAGGGAAGTAATAAAATAATAAAAATAAAACATAATAAAACAATTCTCACGACGTTTCGGCCACAACGCAAGCAGCCGTCCTCAGGTGAAAACCAGGTCCGTCGAGGCGACAGAGTCTGAATGAAACAGCACACGAGCTTGGAGCATATATATAAGCTGGGCGCATTGACAAAGGAATTTGCATATCAAAAGGAATTTAGCATATTTATGGGAAATGCAGGAATGTGATTAGTACTGCATATGCATGTGCATTATGCAGGATTAACAGCATCAAAGGGAGCTGCAGTTACTGCTGCTGCTGCAGTTGCTGCTGCTGCAGTTTCTGCTGCTGCAGTTGCTGCTGCTGCAGTTGCTGCTGCTGCTGTTACTGCTGCTGCTGCACTTGCTGCTGCTGCTGCAGTTGCTGCCTTATCCATTTTAATATAACACTATGTATTATTCTACCCACCCTAATGTGTATCACATTGCTATATCTATATATATAAAATCGTGCATGTCTGTCTGTCTGTCTGTGTATGTGTGTGTGGATTTCGGACCATACGCACTTTCATTGGACGGCGGTTGCCCCTGGCAACGAGTAGCAACTTTTCGCCGCGGGGTGGACGCCATTTTTAATAGCGCGGGGGGGGGGGGGGGGGACCGGCACCCGTACCCAGCGTTCGCCGGGTGGGAAAATCAGGCAAGGCGGGAGGCTCTGCACAGTGCTAGGCCTCGACACCCAACACGCCACTCTGAGGTAAATTCATACAAATTTCACGTCCTCTACAGAGTGGCGAGGGAGGCAGAGTGGCGAGGGAGGGACTCAGCCTCAAAACGAGTAACTGGTGTGGCGTATTAACATCGCCACTGGGAGACAAAGGCGGCCGGGCGTGGTGGATACAAGTCCCGGGCAAAGCCAGGTCATGACTATGTGTGTATGTGTTTATGTGTATGTCTGTGTGTCTGTATGTATGTGTGTATGTATGTGTCTGTATGTGTTTGTGTGTATGTATGTGTGTGTCTGTATGTATGTGTGTGTGTATTGTGTATGTGTTTGTGTGTATGTATGTGTGTGTTTGTATGTATGTGTATGTCTGTGTGTATGTGTGTGTATTGTGTGTGTGTCTGTGTGTGTGCGCGTGTGTTGTGTAGGGGGAACGGTAGTGTAGTGCTTAGCGTGCTGCCTGTGTGTGTGTCTGTGTGTGTGTGTCTGTGTGTGTGGTGTGTGGGGAGCGGTAGTGTAGTGGTTAGCGTGCTGTCTGTGTCTGTGTGTGTGTGTCTGTGTGTGTGTCTGTGTGTATGCGTGTGTGGTGTGTGGGGAGCGGTAGTGTAGTGGTTAGCGTGCTGTCTGTGTCTGTGTGTGTGTGTCTGTGTGTGTGTCTGTGTGTGTGTCTGTGTGTATGCGTGTGTGGTGTGTGGGGAGCGGTAGTGTAGTGGTTAGCGTGCTGTCTGTGTGTCTGTGTGTGTGTGTCTGTCTGTGTGTCTGTGTGTGTGTATTGTGTGTGTGTCTGTGTGTGTGCGTGTGTGTTGTGTAGGGGGAACGGTAGTGTAGTGCTTAGCGTGCTGCCTGTGTGTGTGTCTGTGTGTGTCTGTGTGGTGCGTGTGTGGTGTGTGGGGAGCGGTAGTGTAGTGGTTAGCGTGCTGTCTGTGTGTCTGTGTGTGTGTCTGTCTGTGTGTCTGTGTGTGTGTGTCTGTGTGTGTGCGCGTGTGTTGTGTAGGGGGAACGGTAGTGTAGTGCTTAGCGTGCTGCCTGTGTGTGTGTCCTGTGTGTGTGTCTGTGTGTGTGTGTCTGTGTGTGTGTCTGGTGTGTGGGGAGCGGTAGTGTAGTGGTTAGCGTGCTGTCTGTGGCTGTGTGTGTGTGTCTGTGTGTGTGTCTGTGTGTGTGCGTGTGTGTTGTGTAGGGGGAACGGTAGTGTAGTGCTTAGCGTGCTGCCTGTGTGTGTGTGTGTGTCTGTGTGTGTGCGTGTGTGGTGTGTGGGGAGCGGTAGTGTAGTGGTTAGCGTGCTGTCTGTGTGTGTGTGTGTGTGTCTGTCTGTGTGTGTGTGTGTGTGTGTCTGTGTGTGTGTCTGTGTGTGTGCGCGTGTGTTGTGTAGGGGGAACGGTAGTGTAGTGCTTAGCGTGCTGCCTGTGTGTGTGTCTGTGTGTGTGTGTCTGTGTGTGTGTGTCTCTGTGTGTGTGTGTGTGGTGTGTGGGGAGCGGTAGTGTAGTGGTTAGCGTGCTGTCTGTGTCTGTGTGTGTGTCTGTGTGTGTGTCTGTGTGTGTGCGTGTGTGGTGTGTGGGGTGCGGTAGTGTAGTGGTTAGCGTGCTGTCTTTGTGTCTGTGTGTGTGTGTCTGTGTGTGTGCGTGTGTGGTGTGTAGGGGGAACGGTAGTGTAGTGCTTAGCGTGCTGCCTGTGTGTGTGTGTCTGTGTGTGTGTGTCTGTGTGTGTGTGTCTGTGTGTGTGTCTGTGTGTGTGCGTGTGTGGTGTGTGGGGAGCGGTAGTGTAGTGGTTAGCGTGCTGTCTGTGTGTCTGTGTGTCTGTCTGTGTCTGTCTGTGTGTGTGTCTGTGCGTCTGTGTGTGTGAGGAGCGGTGGGTGTAGTGGTTAACGCTACGCTGCGCTACCAACCCGGCGAACCCAGTTCGATTCCCGCTCATGGCCACCACCGGTCAAGATTATTTGAACCTCCCCTAGGTCGACTCAGCCTCAAACGAGTAACTGGTGTGGCGTATTAACATCGCCAATGGGGAGACAAAGGCGGCCGGCCGTGGTGGATACAAGTCCCGGGCGAAGCCGGGTAGTACAGCTAGTGTTTACTATACAATTACGACACCATACATTACTCTGCACACTGCACCATGCCAGTGAGTGGAACGCGGTCTGAAAGTCACCGTAAACGTGAACACAATCAGTTAAGATCCGAAATGGTTTATTACGTCCTTCCAATGATTGCTAAGCCAGAATCCATCTTCTCGGTTGAAATTGTCTCTGTGTTTGTATATGTGGATCGCCTCATGAACGAATCTCTCATGATAGCCAGATGGCTTGCAGAGAACCTCTGTCTTGGAGAAGTCAATATCATGTGAGCCCACTGAGTTGTAACAGTGATCTGCCACGGCTGAGGTGTTTGTCCTACCGTGTTTCAGGTCTGCCTTATGTTCACGGATGCGGTCCGAGACATGTCGTTTGGTTTCTCCAATGTAACTGCTACCACAGAGGCAACTTAGTTTGTAGACGCCAGGGTACTGTATGTCTGGAACCACATCTTTTACAGACGGGACCAGATCACGGATTTTATGTACTGTGTTGAATCGGACCTGGATCTTGTGTTTAATCAGGATTTTGGAGATCTTTTTTGTGACCCCAGCAATGTAGGGTAAGGTGATGGTCTTGAAAGGCTCCTCAACAGGATCCTTCTTGATGGTTGGAGTGATGGCTTTGCGGATTGTGTAGTCGGAGTAACCATTAGCCTTAAGAGCTTGGCGTACGTGTTTGAGTTCACTGGAAATGTGTTCATGGTCGGAGATGCATTGGGCTCTATGATATAGAGTCTTGATGAGGGAATTCTTCTGGGATGGATGGTGGTGGGAATCCGGGTTTTAGATAAGCATCCGTGTGGGTGGCTTTCCTGTAGACAGAGTGGCTCATTGAACCATCAGGTCTCCTTTTGATTAGGACATCCAAAAGGGTAGCTTGCCATCATTTTCGACTTCCATGGTGAATCTGATGGCTGGGTGTATGGAATTGATGTGGTCGAGAAATTGGTCTAGAAGCAGGGCCGGCCATGTGGCCAGATGACAAAAGTGTCGTCTACGTACCTCTTCCATAAGGTCGGGCGTAGAGTGGCAGTCTGGATGGCGTCCGTCTCAAATTTCTCCATGAAGATGTTGGCTACAACCGGAGATAGGGGGGAGCCCATTGGGGTGCCCTCAATTTGCTTGTAGAAGGTTCCATTCCAGGTGAAGTATGTATTGGTTAAGCAGTGTCTCACCAGGGGGGGTACCCCAGCATTCAGTCCTTGATGAACCAAGTCTTCAATGATTGCGATGGTGTCAGGCACAGGCACCTTGGTGAACAAGGAAACCACATCAAACTGACAGCAGGTCGTCTGGGGACAGGGCAATCCCCTTGATTGTCGATACCAGGTCAGTAGAGTTTAGTACTGCAGAGGTGTGTTTTTCCAGTGACAAGGCCGTAGGGATTTCGGACAAAAAACGAGCCAGTTTGTAAGTGGGGGAGTTGATAGTAGAAACAATGGGACGAAGAGGTGTATCTTCTTTATGTATCTTTGGCAAGCCGTACAATCTTGGTGGCCTGGCTGCAGAAGGTTTCAACGAGAACTGTTTGGTCTGATCAATTAATGCGGTTGAAGCAGAAATGATGTTGTTGGTTTTGGAGACGAGGCTGTTGGTGGGGTCTCCTTTTTATTTTTGTATAGCTGCCATCGTTGAGTAGTTCTTGAATTTTGTTGTTGTATTCTATTTTGTCCATGATGACAGTGGGCATTGCCTTTGTCGGCTGAGAGGATGACAATGTCATCCCTCTTTTTTAATTGAGCTAATTCAAAACGCTCATCTTTGCTGATGTTGCTAGCTGGCATCTTAGCGTTTTTGAGGGTTACAGAGATTTCAGATCTTGCTACGTCTGTAGCGATGTGACTCAAGCCCTTGAGAGCTACATCTACTCGAGCAATTATATCATTAACTGGTATGTGTCTAGGGTGTGGACTGCAAGTTTAGTCCTTTAGCTAAAACGGATTTCAAACCTTCAGAAATAGGACTGTTACTGCGATTAATTACGACTTTTGTTAACATTCTAGCTTTTCAATGTGTGGGTCCGGTTTCTTGTTTGAGAGGCGGTTGAATTTGGAAATCAAGTTGTCCTTACATTTAGTCGACATAGCGGCAGCTGAAGAGGCAGTCATTTTTTTCCACATGTTCCCAATCCGATGTGGACATTGTTACACTCAAAGATAAGTGTGATTTGTAGAGTGTCTTGTCTAACTGATCTAGTTCGGTGCGCGTAAGTCTGATTTTCTCTGAGATAAGAGCTAAGCTGGTTCTAGACAGAATTCGTTTCGCATTAGAAGAAGTTACAGCAGCAGATGTTAGTGTAAATGCGTTTTGGTATTACCTTAGAGTCGCGGGCATCTCTTCAGAAAGGTGAGAGACTCGATTAGCTGAGCCTTCTTATCCCGGAGCTTGTTGAAGGATCTCAAAGTTATGTGGAAACCCTCCCCGTAGAGGCGGTTAAATTTCGATTTAAAGCTTTCGTGACTGCAGGGGATTCATCTTCTTGGTTCTTTCGGTAAAGTCACGTAGAAGGGAAGTAATAAAATAAAAAAATAAAACATAATAAAACAATTCTCACGACGTTTCTGGCTTAGCAATCATTGGAAGGACGTAATAAACCATTTCGGATCTTAACTGATTGTGTTCACGTTTACGGTGACTTTCAGACCGCGTTCCACTCACTGGCATGGTGCAGTGTGCAGAGTAATGTATGGTGTCGTAATTGTATAGTAAACACTAGCTGTACTACCCGGCTTCGCCCGGGACTTGTATCTACCACGGCCGGCCGCCTTTGTCTCCCCAGTGGCGATGTTAATACGCTACAGCAGTTACTCGTTTGAGGCAGAGTCGACCTAGGGGAGGTTCAAATAATCGTCACCGGTGGTGGCCGTGAGCGGGAATCGAACTGGGTTCGCCGGGTTGGTAGTGCAGCGTAGCGTTAAGCACTACACCCACCGCTCCTCACACAGCACACACGCACAGACACACACACAGACACACACACAGACACACGCAGACACACACAGACAGAGACACACACACACAGACAGCACGCTAACCACTACACTACCGCTCCCCACACACCACACACGCACACACACACAGACACACACACGACACACACACAGACACACACACACAGACACACACACAGACACAGGCAGCACGCTAAGCACTACACTACCGTTCCCCCTACACAACACACGCGCGCGCGTCCATAGGTACACATACACGCGCTTGCTGCAGACACACGACTTTCAGGGTGCGTACGGCAGTAAACGACTGAAATAATAAAGCGGCAATGCTGTGTAAGGAACGCCTTAGACCCGCATTACACATTTGTGTAATGCGAGCGTAAACACACAAACACACACAAACACATACACAATACACACACACATACATGCAGACACACAGACAGACACATAACACACATACATACACACACATACAAACACAGAAACACATACACACACATACATAGACACACACATACATACACACAAACACATCCACAGACGTACATACACACATACATACAGGCACGCAGACATACACATAAACACATACAAAAAAACCCACATACATACACACACACATACACACAAAAACACATGCACACACATACATACACACATGCATACAGACACACAGACATACACATAAACACATACACACATACACATGACCCGGCTTCGCCCGGGACTTGGATCCACCACGCCCGGCCGCCTTTGTCTCCCCAGTGCCGATGTTAATACGCCACACCAGTTACTCGTTTGAGGCTGAGTCGACCTAGGGGAGGTTCAAATAATCGTCACCGGTGGTGGCCGTGAGCGGGAATCGAACTCGGTTCGCCGGGTTGGTAGCGCAGCGTAGCGTTAAGCACTACACCCACCGCTCCTCACACACCACACACGCACAGACACACAGACACACGCAGACACACACAGACAGACACAGACAGACACACACACACAGACACACAGACAGCACGCTAAGCACTACACTACCGCTCCCCACACACCAACACGCACACACACAGACACACACACAGACACACACACAGACACAGCCAGCACGCTAAGCACTACACTACCGTTCCCCCTACACAACACACGCGCGCGCGTCCATGGTACACATACACGCGCTTGCTGCAAACACACACGACGTTCAGGGTGCGTAAGGCAGTAAACGACTGAAATAATAAAGCGGCAATGCTGTGCGAGGAACGCCTTAGGCCAGCAACACATTTGTGTAATGCGAGCGTAAACACACAAACACATACAAACACACACACACATACATACACACATACACACAAACACATACACACACATACACACACATACATACACACAGACATACACATACACACAAACACACACATACATGCACACAAACACATACACAATACACACACACATACATGCAGACACACAGACACATAACACACATACATACACACATACATACACAGAAACACATACACACACATACATAGACACACACATACATACACACAAACACATGCACACACGTACATACACACATACATAGAGACACGCAGACATACACATAAAGACATACAAAAAAACCCACATACATACACACACCATACACACAAACACATACATACACATACATACACACATACATAGAGCACACAGACATACACATAAACACAAACACACATACACATGACCCGGCTTCGCCGGGACTTGGATCCACGATGCCCCGCCGCCTTTGTCTCCCCAGTGACGATGTTCACACACGACAG
>NC_083845.1:314579-402079 GCF_015708825.2 Lethenteron reissneri | reverse complement strand
GAACGAGCTGGTAATCCACAACACGAGCTGGTAATCCACATGAACGAGCTGGTAATGCACATGCACGAGCTGGTAATGCACATGAACGAGCTGGTAATCCACATGAACGAGCTGGTAATCCACATGGTCGAGCTGGTAATGCACATGAACGAGCTGGTAATCCACATGAACGAGCTGGTAATCCACATGAACGAGCTGGTAATGCACATGAACGAGCTGGTAATCCACATGAACGAGCTGGTAATCCACATGGTTGAGCTGGTAATCCACATGAACGAGCTGGTAATGCACATGCACGAGCTGGTAATGCACATGAACGAGCTGGTAATCCACATGAACGAGCTGGTAATCCACATGGTCGAGCTGGTAATCCACATGAACGAGCTGGTAATCCACATGGTCGAGCTGGTAATGCACATGAACGAGCTGGTAATGCACATGAACGAGCTGGTAATGCACATGAACGAGCTGGTAATGCACATGAACGAGCTGGTAATCTACATGAACGAGCTGGTAATCCACATGGTCGAGCTGGTAATGCACATGAACGAGCTGGTAATCCACATGAACGAGCTGGTAATCCCCATGAACGAGCTGGTAATGCACATGAACGAGCTGGTAATCCACATGAACGAGCTGGTAATCCACATGGTTGAGCTGGTAATCCACATGAACGAGCTGGTAATGCACATGAACGAGCTGGTAATCCACATGGTCGAGCTGGTAATGCACATGAACGAGCTGGTAATGCACATGAACGAGCTGGTAATGCACATGAACGAGCTGGTAATGCACATGAACGAGCTGGTAATCCACATGAACGAGCTGGTAATCCACATGGTCGAGCTGGTAATGCACATGAACGAGCTGGTAATGCACATGAACGAGCTGGTAATGCACATGAACGAGCTGGTAATCCACATGAACGAGCTGGTAATCCACATGGTCGAGCTGGTAATCCACATGGTCGAGCTGGTAATCCACATGAACGAGCTGGTAATGCACATGAACGAGCTGCTAATCCACATGGTCGAGCTGGTAATCCATATGAACGAGCTGGTAATCCACATGAATGAGCTGGTAATCCACAACACGAGCTGGTAATTCACATGAACGAGCTGGTAATCCACATGAACGAGCTGGTAATCCACATGGTCGAGGGCACGTGACCTGAAGCGGAGGTGCCGTCCTTGATACAGCAAGGGGCGGGGCCGGGGCAAAGGGATGAAGGGGGAGCGCGAGGGGGATTCGGGGCTCGTTCGGGGATCAAGAGAGGGAACAGACACGCAACATAGTGAGCAACCTAGAACAATTTTTCGATTTAAAGCTTTCGTGACTGCAGGGATTCATCTTCTTGGTTCTTCCGGTAAAGTCACGTAGAAGGGAAGTAATAAAATAATAAAAATAAAACATAATAAAATAAATTTCGATTTAAAGCTTTCGTGACTGCAGGGATTCATCTTCTTGGTTCTTTCGGTAAAGTCACGTAGAAGGGAAGTAATAAAATAATAAAAATAAAACATAATAAAACAATTCTCACGACGTTTCGGCCACAACGCAAGCAGCCGTCCTCAGCTGAAAACCAGGTCCGTCGAGGCGACAGAGTCTGAATGAAACAGCACACGAGCTTGGAGCATATATATAAGCTGGGCGCATTGACAAAGGAATTTGCATATCAAAAGGAATTTAGCATATTTATGGGAAATGCAGGAATGTGATTAGTACTGCATATGCATGTGCATTATGCAGGATTAACAGCATCAAAGGGAGCTGCAGTTACTGCTGCTGCTGCAGTTGCTGCTGCTGCAGTTTCTGCTGCTGCAGTTGCTGCTGCTGCAGTTGCTGCTGCTGCTGTTACTGCTGCTGCTGCACTTGCTGCTGCTGCTGCAGTTGCTGCCTTATCCATTTTAATATAACACTATGTATTATTCTACCCACCCTAATGTGTATCACACTGCTATATCTATATATATAAAATCGTTCATGTCTGTCTGTCTGTGTGTGGACTTTGGCCCATACGCACTTTCATTGGACGGCGGTTGCCCCTGGCAACGGCTAGCCACGCCTTCGCCGCTTTCATTGGACCTGGCAACGGCTAGCCACGCCTTCGCCAAGGGCTGCAGTTTCATTGGACGGCGGTTGCCCCTGCCAACGGCTAGCCACGCCTTCGCCACTTTCATAAGCTCCGTATTTAATTAAATAATAGCCATTACACAGTATTGTTGGAGCGCTAGGGGGGGGGGAAGGAACGCCACCCGTACCCTGCCTCTTCCAAGCCGACAATTTTAGGCGAGGCCGCAGGCTTTGCACGCTACTAGGCCTCGACACCCACCACGCCACTCTGAGGTAAATTCATCAAAGTTTTTCCTACTCTTCACTACACCCCCACCACAATGTGTGCTATTAATATTACTTTTAAACCCAACGCGCCAACAATCGATTACTTTAATGTTCACTGTACAAATACTCATTAAGCTGGGTGAGCGTACTGCCAGTCTATCATGTACACTGTAGCCTGCTTATTAAGCTCGGTGAGCGTACTGCCACTCTATCATGTACACTCTAGCCTGCTTATGAAGCTGAGTGCGTGTACTGGCAGTCTATAATGTGGACTCTTGCCTGGTTATTATAATCGATTCTTTATATGTTCTTTGTACAAACAGTCATTAAGCTGCTTGAGCGACCCCAGTTCGATTCCAACTCACGCCCACCACCGCTGACGATTATTTGAAACGGACCTGGCCCTCCCCTAGGTCCACTCAGCCTCAAAAGCGTAACTGCTGTCGTGTGTGAACATCGTCACTGGGGAGACAAAGGCGGCGGGGCATCGTGGATCCAAGTCCCGGGCGAAGCCGGGTCATGTGTATGTGTGTTTGTGTTTATGTGTATGTCTGTGTGTCTCTATGTATGTGTGTATGTATGTGTATGTATGTGTTTGTGTGTATGTGTGTGTGTATGTATGTGGGTTTTTTTGTATGTCTTTATGTGTATGTCTGCGTGTCTCTATGTATGTGTGTATGTACGTGTGTGCATGTGTTTGTGTGTATGTATGTGTGTGTCTATGTATGTGTGTGTATGTGTTTCTGTGTATGTATGTGTGTATGTATGTGTGTTATGTGTCTGTGTGTCTGCATGTATGTGTGTGTGTATTGTGTATGTGTTTGTGTGCATGTATGTGTGTGTTTGTGTGTATGTGTATGTCTGTGTGTATGTATGTGTGTGTATGTGTGTGTATGTGTTTGTGTGTATGTGTGTGTATGTATGTGTGTGTATGTGTTTGTATGTGTTTGTGTGTTTACGCTCGCATTACACAAATGTGTTGCTGGCCTAAGGCGTTCCTCGCACAGCATTGCCGCTTTATTATTTCAGTCGTTTACTGCCTTACGCACCCTGAACGTCGTGTGTGTTTGCAGCAAGCGCGTGTATGTGTACCTATGGACGCGCGCGCATGTGTTGTGTAGGGGGAACGGTAGTGTAGTGCTTAGCGTGCTGGCTGTGTCTGTGTGTGTGTCTGTGTGTGTGTCTGTGTGTGTGCGTGTGTGGTGTGTGGGGAGCGGTAGTGTAGTGCTTAGCGTGCTGTCTGTGTGTCTGTGTGTGTGTGTGTCTGTCTGTGTCTGTCTGTGTGTGTCTGTGTGTGTCTGCGTGTGTCTGTGTGTCTGTGCGTGTGTGGTGTGTGAGGAGCGGTGGGTGTAGTGCTTAACGCTACGCTGCGCTACCAACCCGGCAAACCGAGTTCGATTCCCGCTCACGGCCACCACCGGTGACGATTATTTGAACCTCCCCTAGGTCGACTCAGCCTCAAACGAGTAACTGGTGTGGCGTATTAACATCGGCACTGGGGAGACAAAGGCGGCCGGGCGTGGTGGATCCAAGTCCCGGGCGAAGCCGGGTCATGTGTATGTGTGTATGTGTTTATGTGTATGTCTGTGTGTCTGTATGCATGTGTGTATGTATGTGTGTGCATGTGTTTGTGTGTATGTATGTGTGTGTGTATGTATGTGGGTTTTTTTGTATGTGTTTATGTGTATGTCTGCGTGCCTGTATGTATGTGTGTATGTACGTCTGTGGATGTGTTTGTGTGTATGTATGTGTGTGTCTATGTATGTGTGTGTATGTGTTTCTGTGTTTGTATGTGTGTGTATGTATGTGTGTTATGTGTCTGTCTGTGTGTCTGCATGTATGTGTGTGTGTATTGTGTATGTGTTTGTGTGTGTTTGTGTGTTTACGCTCGCATTACACAAATGTGTAATGCGGGTCTAAGGCGTTCCTTACACAGCATTGCCGCTTTATTATTTCAGTCGTTTACTGCCGTACGCACCCTGAAAGTCGTGTGTGTCTGCAGCAAGCGCGTGTATGTGTACCTATGGACGCGCGCGCGTGTGTTGTGTAGGGGGAACGGTAGTGTAGTGCTTAGCGTGCTGCCTGTGTCTGTGTGTGTGTCTGTGTGTGTGTGTCTGTGTGTGTGTCTGTGTGTGTGTCTGTGTGTGTGCGTGTGTGGTGTGTGGGGAGCGGTAGTGTAGTGGTTAGCGTGCTGTCTGTGTGTGTGTGTGTCTCTGTCTGTGTGTGTCTGCGTGTGTCTGTGTGTGTGTCTGTGTGTGTGTCTGTGCGTGTGTGCTGTGTGAGGAGCGGTGGGTGTAGTGCTTAACGCTACGCTGCGCTACCAACCCGGCGAACCCAGTTCGATTCCCGCTCACGGCCACCACCGGTGACGATTATTTGAACCTCCCCTAGGTCGACTCTGCCTCAAACGAGTAACTGCTGTAGCGTATTAACATCGCCACTGGGGAGACAAAGGCGGCCGGCCGTGGTAGATACAAGTCCCGGGCGAAGCCGGGTAGTACAGCTAGTGTTTACTATACAATTACGACACCATACATTACTCTGCACACTGCACCATGCCAGTGAGTGGAACGCGGTCTGAAAGTCACCGTAAACGTGAACACAATCAGTTAAGATCCGAAATGGTTTATTACGTCCTTCCAATGATTGCTAAGCCAGAAACGTCGTGAGAATTGTTTTATTATGTTTTATTTTTATTATTTTATTACTTCCCTTCTACGTGACTTTACCGAAAGAACCAAGAAGATGAATCCCTGCAGTCACGAAAGCTTTAAATCGAAATTTAACCGCCTCTACGGGGAGGGTTTCCACATAACTTTGAGATCCTTCAACAAGCTCCGGGATAAGAAGGCTCAGCTAATCGAGTCTCTCACCTTTCTGAAGAGATGCCGCGACTCTAAGGTAATACCAAACGCATTTACACTAACATCTGCTGCTGTAACTTCTTCTAATGCGAAACGAATTCTGTCTAGAACCAGCTTAGCTCTTATCTCAGAGAAAATCAGACTTACGCGCACCGAACTAGATCAGTTAGACAAGACACTCTACAAATCACACTTATCTTTGAGTGTAACAATGTCCACATCGGATTGGGAACATGTGGAAAAAATGACTGCCTCTTCAGCTGCCGCTATGTCGACTAAATGTAAGGACAACTTGATTTCCAAATTCAACCGCCTCTCAAACAAGAAACCGGACCCACACATTGAAAAGCTAGATGTTAACAAAGTCGTAATTAATCGCAGTAACAGTCCTATTTCTGAAGGTTTGAAATCCGTTTTAGCTAAAGGACTAAACTTTGCAGTCACACCTAGACACATACCAGTTAATGATATAATTGCTCGAGTAGATGTAGCTCTCAAGGGCTTGAGTCACATCGCTACAGACGTAGCAAGATCTGAAATCTCTGTAACCCTCAAAAACGCTAAGATGCCAGCTAGCAACATCAGCAAAGATGAGCGTTTTGAATTAGCTCAATTAAAAAAGAGGGATGACATTGTCATCCTCTCAGCCGACAAAGGCAATGCCACTGTCATCATGGACAAAATAGAATACAACAACAAAATTCAAGAACTACTCAACGATGGCAGCTATACAAAAATAAAAAGAGACCCAAGAGCCTCGTCTCCAAAACCAACAACATCATTTCTGCTTCAACCGCATTAATTGATCAGACCAAACAGTTCTCGTTGAAACCTTCTGCAGCCAGGCCACCAAGATTGTACGGCTTGCCAAAGATACATAAAGAAGATACACCTCTTCGTCCCATTGTTTCTACTATCAACTCCCCCACTTACAAACTGGCTCGTTTTTTGTCCGAAATCCTACGGCCTTTCACTGGAAAAACCACCTCTGCAGTACTAAACTCTACTGACCTGGTATCGACAATCAAGGGGATTGCCCTGTCCCCAGACGACCTGCTTGTCAGTTTTGATGTGGTTTCCTTGTTCACCAAGGTGCCTGTGCCTGACACCATCGCAATCATTGAAGACTTGGTTCATCAAGGACTGAATGCTGGGGTACCCCCCCTGGTGAGACACTGCTTAACCAATACATACTTCACCTGGAATGGAACCTTCTACAAGCAAATTGAGGGCACCCCAATGGGCTCCCCCCTATCTCCGGTTGTAGCCAACATCTTCATGGAGAAATTTGAGACGGACGCCATCCAGACTGCCACTCTACGCCCGACCTTATGGAAGAGGTACGTAGACGACACTTTTGTCATCTGGCCACATGGCCGGCCTGCTCTAGACCAATTTCTCGACCACATCAATTCCATACACCCAGCCATCAGATTCACCATGGAAGTCGAAAATGATGGCAAGCTACCCTTTTTGGATGTCCTAATCAAAAGGAGACCTGATGGTTCAATGAGCCACTCTGTCTACAGGAAAGCCACCCACACGGATGCTTATCTAAAACCGGATTCCCACCACCATCCATCCCAGAAGAATTCCCTCATCAAGACTCTATATCATAGAGCCCAATGCATCTCCGACCATGAACACATTTCCAGTGAACTCAAACACGTACGCCAAGCTCTTAAGGCTAATGGTTACTCCGACTACACAATCCGCAAAGCCATCACTCCAACCATCAAGAAGGATCCTGTTGAGGAGCCTTTCAAGACCATCACCTTACCCTACATTGCTGGGGTCACAAAAAAGATCTCCAAAATCCTGATTAAACACAAGATCCAGGTCCGATTCAACACAGTACATAAAATCCGTGATCTGGTCCCGTCTGTAAAAGATGTGGTTCCAGACATACAGTACCCTGGCGTCTACAAACTAAGTTGCCTCTGTGGTAGCAGTTACATTGGAGAAACCAAACGACATGTCTCGGACCGCATCCGTGAACATAAGGCAGACCTGAAACACGGTAGGACAAACACCTCAGCCGTGGCAGATCACTGTTACAACTCAGTGGGCTCACATGATATTGACTTCTCCAAGACAGAGGTTCTCTGCAAGCCATCTGGCTATCATGAGAGATTCGTTCATGAGGCGATCCACATATACAAACACAGAGACAATTTCAACCGAGAAGATGGATTCTGGCTTAGCAATCATTGGAAGGACGTAATAAACCATTTCGGATCTTAACTGATTGTGTTCACGTTTACGGTGACTTTCAGACCGCGTTCCACTCACTGGCATGGTGCAGTGTGCAGAGTAATGTATGGTGTCGTAATTGTATAGTAAACATATAGCAGTGTGATACACATTAGGGTGGGTAGAATAATACATAGTGTTATATTAAAATGGATAAGGCAGCAACTGCAGCAGCAGCAGCAAGTGCAGCAGCAGCAGTAACAGCAGCAGCAGCAACTGCAGCAGCAGCAACTGCAGCAGCAGAAACTGCAGCAGCAGCAGCAACTGCAGCAGCAGCAGTAACTGCAGCTCCCTTTGATGCTGTTAATCCTGCATAATGCACATGCATATGCAGTACTAATCACATTCCTGCATTTCCCATAAATATGCTAAATTCCTTTTGATATGCAAATTCCTTTGTCAATGCGCCCAGCTTATATATATGCTCCAAGCTCGTGTGCTGTTTCATTCAGACTCTGTCGCCTCGACGGACCTGGTTTTCACCTGAGGACGGCTGCTTGCGTTGTGGCCGAAACGTCGTGAGAATTGTTTTATTATGTTTTATTTTTATTATTTTATTACTTCCCTTCTACGTGACTTTACCGAAAGAACCAAGAAGATAATAAAATAATTCTCACGATGTTTCGGCCACAACGCAAGCAGCCGTCCTCAGGTGAAGACTAGGTCTGTCGGGGAGACAGACCTAGTCTTCACCTGAGGGGAGACAGACCTGGTCTTCACCTGAGGACGGCTGCTTGCGTTGTGGCCCAAACGTCGTGAGAATTATTATGTCTCCCCGTTGTGAAGAAAATAACCATTGAGCTGAAGAAGGAAATTGTAGAAAAGCATGACAGTGGTATTCGTGTGACTGATCTGGCCTCAGAGTACAAGATGGCAAAGTCAACAGAGGAAGAAAGGGAGGAGGTTAGCAGTGATGCCATGAAATCCATTATGCAAAAATGGAATGAGTGCCATGACTTTTTTGAAAAGCACCACCCCAACATAACTGTCACGAACAGAGTGTTAAATCTCATGAATGATAATGTGGTCTCTCATTTCCTGGAGGGTTATGCAGCGCAGGAAGAGACATTGACATTGGACAGATTTTTCAGCAAAAACTGAGCCTGCAGCTAGGAGACAAAGGAGAGAGGAAACCCCTGAAGGAGATCCCCCTGATGTCCTTATGGAGGGGGACTCTCCCTCCAAACAATAACCACCTCCCAACCGCCTCCCACCTGCCTTCCTCCATGCCAGAAGTCATCTCAAGCAAGGTTAGTGTTCTCTCTTTATACATTACTATACTGTACAGTACTAATGTGTATTGTAATTTGTTTCATATTTATGTGCTTCAAAAACCAAAAAAAAGGTCAGAACGGATTAACCGGATTTACATTGAACCCTATGGGAAAATGTGCCTCGGTTCACGACCAATTCGGTTCGCGACCAGAGTCAGTTCACGAATTAAGTTCGTGAACCGAGGTATCACTGTATTTGTATAATCACCAAATTTCATTTCATATATAGCATAGTATGACTAAAGGCATTGGAGGAATGAGCTTCTAATTAAAAAAGTTGCAAGTCAAAAATGTGGCTATTTTTTGCAAAAAAACACGTAGTACCTTTAATTTTACAGTTTTTGTTTCATCCATCACGTAGTGAGACTAACGTCAATGGAGGAATTCACAGTGGCAAGAATGTAACTACCTTGCCTGGTATACAGGAAGTCGTAAGTTGAACCCCGTCCCTCACACCTGCTGTATGTTCGTAGTTTGCATGTTCTCCCCATGGTCGTGTGGCTTTTTCCCTCCACATGCATTTAGTGTATTTGACTGCTATGTCGATTTTTTTCACCCAAAAAATATGCATGTTAAATTGCCCAGTTTTTATTGTATATACAGCATTGTAAGACACAATTCAATGGAGGAATTCACTTCTCATTGACCCCTAACCGTTTACCATAACCCTAACTAGGCTAACAGGGTACTGTATATGGATTATTTTGGGAGTCCCTATTCCATTTCCGGGAGCCCCACAACCACTTCCTTGGTGTTCACATTCCCGCATGAAGAATCGGAACTCCGAGATTTGGAATTGAGACTCCTGCTTTGGATTTAGGACTTCTTAGGGTTGCAAGTGAGATGCCTCAAATATGCCTTTAAACGCGTCTCAGCGAGATGAGTTGAATCGTATATGGCGCGACTGTCGAGTAGAGTCGAAGGGCACACACCACTTGCTTGTGTGACTTGTGGAACCGGGGTGGCATTTTGCATTGAAGTCGATGATGGGTGTGATTGTTGCCGATTTGAAGCGCACTGTTTGAGAATGCAGTGCGTTTCACTATTTCAGCACCGATGTTCACCAAATATTCAATGGTCTAAATGTATGGGACAGCTTGGGATGTCAATGCAGTAGTTTGTTATTTGAAAATCCGTAAAGAAATAAAGCATTGCAGTGCAAATCGGCCGAATAGTTTCGTTTTTACAAGCTTTCTTTTAACTCACTCTGTCTGTTGTTGTTGTCGTCGTTGTCGTATCCTCAAATCTTGTAACTCAATTTTAACCCACTTCCCAATGTGGTATCGACTGCAAACTTGGTATACTTATTCATAATCAACGTTTTTGGGTTTAGATCGCGTTTATTTATAAATGTGTCGTAACCCTCCACCACCCGACACGGCCAATCAGTAAAAAATGTGTCACGTTGACAAAGACAAATAGTTCACTGCTTTAGCCCACCGGTGTGTTGAAGCCACAACATTTACAATTTGAGTACGACGTTTCGCTGGTAATTGCAACCAGCATCATCGGGCAATTCACCATTCTGGCGAATTGCCCGATGATGCTGGTTCATTCTGGCGAATTGCCCGATGATGCTGGTTGCAATTACCAGCGAAACGTCGTACTCAAATTGTAAATGTTGTGGCTTCAACACACCGGTGGGCTAAAGCAGTGAACTATTTGTCTTTGTCAACGTGACACATTTTTACTGATTGGCCGTGTCAGTTGGTGGAGGGTTACGACACATTTATAAATAAACGCGATCTAAACCCAAAAACGTTGATTATGAATAACATTGGTCGCGAAAGCCTACGTGTTAAATTGGTATACTTATGTCAAACTAATGACAAATACTATATTCTATCATAATTTTTTATTTATTTTTAAACAATATTTTTTATATGTTATGTTTTGGCTTGGGTCTAATTGTCCACCGTCAACTGACATTGGCTGTAATTGGCCACGGTCCCTTACGTTTTGGAAAGCTTCAGGGCCACTTCCTGGAGTCGTGGAGTTCTGTCATTACTCGTACATTTTATAAAAGCGTGTTTAAAAAAAAGTTTTTTTAAATATTATTTTTACCGTGCTTGACGTGTTACGTGTCCCCTCTGGTGGACAAGTGCAGTATCACAAGCAATCAATTCGTAGTTGTGAGTCGCTGGTGATGTGGCGTCCTGGCGTTTGTCCGAAGTACGGTTGGCTGCAATGAAGCCGTGAAGACACCACACAGTGCCACTGCTGCTGTTATCGTGCCGAGGCACTGCAGTTGTCATACTAACCCTTAACCCTAACCCCCTGAACTTGACCCTAACCCTAATGCCTAACTCTCAACTAACCCTAACCCTGAACTCTAACCCTAATCCAACCATGACCCTAACCCTTAACATCGACCTGGACCCTAACTACCTTAACCCTAACCCCCAACCACTAACTCCTAGCCCTAACCCCTAATCCTAACCCTCACCCAAACCCGTACACAATTTTGTTCATAAACGGCATAGGCTAGTATGCCAATTTGCTTTTTGGCCAAAGAAGGTATGATGATTTTCTTGGCAAACCTGAGGTGAAAATTTTATCGTGAAATTTTAAATTTTGTACGTAATACGTAGCATACTACAGCAAACACAATGGAGGAATGCACTTTTTGTTAAAAAATAAAGCTATGGAAATTTGGCTCATTTTGGCAAAAAAACTGTATAAGTTAGTATGCTGATTTTCTTTTTGAGACGTGAAAATGTAATGGTGAAATGTCTCACTTTTAATGTAATATATAGCATACTAATGCTAAACAAAAAGGAGGAATTAACTTTTTCTTGGAAAATTAAGATGTGAAAATTTGGCTCATTTTAGCAAATAAACTGCATAGGTTAGTATGCTGATATCTTTTAGAGATGTGAAAATGCAATCGTTAAATTTCTCACTTTTAATGTAATATATAGCATACTACGGCTAAATACAAAAGAGGAATGAACTTTTGTTGAAAAATAAAGATGTAAACATTTTGCTAATTTTGGCTAAAACGACATAGGTTAGCATGCTTATTTTTTATGGACGTGAAAATTGCATAGTGAAATTTCTGACTTTTAATTAAACATATGGCATACTAAGGCTGACCCAACCGAATTTGTTGAAAAATAAAGCTGTGGAAATTTAGCTTATTTTGGCTAAAAACGGCATAAGTTAGTATGCCAATTTTAATATTTACTTGAACATTTCATCGTGAAATGTCTGACTTTTAATCTACATATATCATACTAACCCTATCCCAAAACCCTAACCCCCCTGACCCTAACCCTTAACCGCTAACCCTAAACAAACCCAAACCCAACCCTCTTTTGTATTGACAAATTGTCAACTTTGCACCTTAACGTTTGTTCTGAAATATATTTCGGGAAATGATTGCGGGGGGGGGGGGTTGACAATCACTGTCAGATTACACAAAATAAACGAAATCGATCGTAGGGAAGTATATTTGAAAAAACCTCGCAAAAACTCAATATTCAGAGCACGGACTCGCCTGAATTACATACAGGCTGCCGATAATCACCACGCAGGCCGCAATCTAAACACGTGTTGACGCACGATTTAAAACTTCATCCCTCTTGGGAACGTGTTACAGCCTCCTCCTCGCCTCGTTACAATGAAAAACAATGTGAGGATTTTGCACTTAAATAGCTTTAATGTTACACTTAAAAAAGCGACGGTCTACGAGTCTAGGCTATTACTAACTCTAAACACAAGACAGGCCTCGTAACTGTGTTTGACAAAAAAATTCCACTGAATGAGCTGGCAACTCACCTTGAGGAGGTGGAATCCACCTTGACGAGCTGCTAAGCCACATGGTCGAGCTGGTGATCCACCTTGAGGAGCTGCTAAGCCACATGGAGCAGCTGTGATCGGTAGTTGAAGACGAATTCAACGACGCCACAAGAACCACGCGTCCTCCACACGGTGACCAGCCAAGATGGCGCCCTGCGTGGGGAATCCCCGCCCCGCCCCGCCCCGCCCCGCCCCGCCCCGCCCCGCCCCGCCCCGCCCCGCCCCGCCCCGCCCCGCCCCGCCCCGCCCCGCCCCGCCCCGCCCCGCCCCGCCCCGCCCCTGCCTACGACGCTCCCCGCCCTCAACCTCCCCCCACGTGACGCCTCGCTCCGCACGCGCCTTCCCATCAATCATCCTCTAGCCGCCTGTCACGACTCTCGTTCACCGCCAGCCCTCTACTGCTCGCTGCGCCCTCTACAGTGCCACTTCCTTAATTATCTCTTCCCCTTTCTAATTTCTCTCAGCACCTGTGTTCTTCATATTAAAAAAGATAGTAACTCCATGTAACGTGTATTTTTTATTCAATCTCCGACACTTCCATGTATGAAAATGAAAGTATGTTCCAAATACAAATTTACACCGTGAAAGCAATCGCCACCAAACTTGTCTGGTATTCAATTCGTGGTTACGTCTGCCATCTGGTGGACATGTGCAGTACAGGCCAAGACAGTTCGCCAGCAGTTGCCGCTGTCAGGCGTCACCCCGCGCGTTCCCCGCAGTTGTGAGTCGCTGCTGCTGCTGCGGCGTCCTGGCGTTAGTCCCAAGCGGGTTGGCTGCGATGAAGCCGTGAAGACGCCGCACAGCGCCACTGCTGCTGTCACCGCGCCACGCACTGCAGTGGCACCACGTGACCACACGGTGGCGGTACAGCACCATGTTGGTTAAGGTATTTCAGCGAGTGTCCATGTTGGTTAGGTTATTTAGCGAGTGTCCATGATGGTTAGGTTATTTAGCGAGTGTCCATGTTGGTTAGGTTATTTAGCGAGTGTCCATGTTGGTTAGGTTACTTAGTGAGTGTCCATGTTGGTTAGGTTATTTAGCGAGTGTCCATGTTGGTTAGGTTATTTAGCAAGTGTCCATGTTGGTTAGGTTATTTAGCGAGTGTCCATGTTGGTTAGGTCATTTAGCGAGTGTCCATGTTGGTTAGGTTATTTAGCGAGTGTCCATGTTGGTTAGATTATTTAGCGAGTGTCCATGTTGGTTAGGTCATTTAGCGAGTGTCCATGTTGGTTAGGTTATTTAGCGAGTGTCCATGTTGGTTAGGTTATTTAGCGAGTGTCCATGATGGTTAGGTTATTTAGCGAGTGTCCATGATGGTTAGGTCATTTAGCGAGTGTCCATGTTGGTTAGGTCATTTAGCGAGTGTCCATGTTGGTTAGGTTATTTAGCGAGTGTCCATGTTGGTTAGGTTATTTAGCGAGTGTCCATGATGGTTAGGTTATTTAGCGAGTGTCCATGATGGTTAGGTTATTTAGCGAGTGTCCATGATGGTTATGTTATTTAGCGAGTGTCCATTATGGTTAGGTTATTTAGCGAGTGTCCATGTTGGTTAGGTCATTTAGCGAGTGTCCATGTTGGTTAGGTCATTTAGCGAGTGTCCATGTTGGTTAGGTTATTTAGCGAGTGTCCATGTTGGTTAGGTCATTTAGCGAGTGTCCATGTTGGTTAGGTTATTTAGCGAGTGTCCATGTTGGTTAGGTTATTTAGCGAGTGTCCATGATGGTTAGGTTATTTAGCGAGTGTCCATGTTGGTTAGGTTATTTAGCGAGTGTCCATGTTGGTTAGGTCATTTAGCGAGTGTCCATGTTGGTTAGGTTATTTAGCGAGTGTCCATGTTGGTTAGGTTATTTAGCGAGTGTCCATGATGGTTAGGTTATTTAGCGAGTGTCCATGATGGTTAGGTTATTTAGCGAGTGTCCATGATGGTTAGGTTATTTAGCGAGTGTCCATGTTGGTTAGGTTATTTAGCGAGTGTCCATGTTGGTTAGGTTATTTAGCGAGTGTCCATTATGGTTAGGTTATTTAGCGAGTGTCCATGTTGGTTAGGTTATTTAGCGAGTGTCCATGTTGGTTAGGTCATTTAGCGAGTGTCCATGTTGGTTAGGTTATTTAGCGAGTGTCCATGTTGGTTAGGTTATTTAGCGAGTGTCCATGATGGTTAGGTTATTTAGCGAGTGTCCATGATGGTTAGGTTATTTAGCGAGTGTCCATGATGGTTAGGTTATTTAGCGAGTGTCCATTATGGTTAGGTTATTTAGCGAGTGTCCATGATGGTTAGGTTATTTAGCGAGTGTCCATGATGGTTAGGTTATTTAGCGAGTGTCCATGATGGTTAGGTTATTTAGCGAGTGTCCATGATGGTTAGGTTATTTAGCGAGTGTCCATGATGGTTAGGTTATTTAGCGAGTGTCCATGTTGGTTAGATTATTTAGCGAGTGTCCATGTTGGTTAGGTCATTTAGCGAGTGTCCATGATGGTTAGGTTATTTAGCGAGTGTCCATGATGGTTAGGTTATTTAGCGAGTGTCCATGATGGTTAGGTTATTTAGCGAGTGTCCATGATGGTTAGGTTATTTAGCGAGTGTCCATGTTGGTTAGATTATTTAGCGAGTGTCCATGTTGGTTAGGTCATTTAGCGAGTGTCCATGATGGTTAGGTTATTTAGTGAGTGTCCATGTTGGTTAGGTTATTTAGCGAGTGTCCACCACTCACCCTCACAACAACCACTCACCCTCACCGCTCACCACTCACCCTCACCACTCACCCTCACCACTCATCCTCACCAATCACACCCTCACCAATCACCACTCACCCTCACTGCTCACCCTCACTGCTCACCCTCACTGCTCAGCACTCACCCTCACCACTCACCACTCACGCTCACCACTCACCACTCACGCTCACCACTCACCACTCACCATTACCATTCACCCTCGCCACTCACTAATCACAACTCACAACCGCCACTCACCCTCACCACTCACTCTCACCACTAACCCTCACCATTCACCCTCACAACAACCACTCACCCTCCCCGCTCACCACTCACCCTTACCACTCACCCTCACCACTCACCACTCATCCTCACCAATCACACCCTCACCAATCACCACTCACCCTCACTGCTCACCCTCACTGCTCATCGTCACCGCTCACCCTCACCACTCAATCTCAGCACTCACCACTCACGCTAACCCTCACCACTCACCCCTCATTAATTACCACTCACAACCACCACTCACCCTCACCACTCACCCTCACCACTCACCCTCACAACAACCACTCACCCTCACCACTCATCCTCATCAATCACACCCTCACCAATCACCACTCACCCTCACTGCTCACCCTCACCGCTCACCGCTCACCCTCACCACTCACCCCTCACTAATCACCACTCACAACCGCCACTCACCCTCACCACTCACCACTCAACCTCACCACTCACCCGCACTAATCACCACTCACGCTCACCACTCACTACTCACCCTCACCACTTACCACACTCATCACTCACCACTCTCCCTCACCAGTCACCCTCGCCACTCACCCTCACCACTCACTAATCACCACTCACAACCGCCACTCACCCTCACCACTCATCCTCACTACTCACTCTCACCACTCACCCTCACCACTCACCCTCACAACAACCACTCACCCTCACCGCTCACCACTCACCCTTACCACGCACCCTCACCACTCACCACTCATCCTCACCAATCACACCCTCACCAATCACCACTCACCCTCACTGCTCACCCTCACTGCTCACCGTCACCGCTCACCCTCACCACTCAACCTCACCACTCACGCTCACCCTCACCACTCACCCCTCACTAATCACCACTCACAACCACCACTCACCCTCACCACTCACCCTCACTACTCACCACTCATCCTCACCACTCCCCACTCATCCTCACCAATCACACCCCCACAAATCACCGCTCACCCTCACCACTCACCACTCACGCTCACCACTCACCCTCACCAATCACAACCGCCACTCACAACCGCCACTCACCCTCACCACTCACCCTCACTACTCACTACTCATCCTCACCAATCACACCCTCACCAATCACCACTCACCCTCACCACTCACGCTCACCACTCACCCTCACCACTCATGATTACCACTCACCATTACCACTCACACTCACCACTCACTAATCACCACTCACCCTCACAACAACCATTCACCCTCACCACTCATCCTCATCAATCACACACTAACCAATCACCACTCACCCTCACTGCTCACCCTCACCGCTCACCACTCACCCTCAGCACTCACGCTCACCCTCACCACTCACCCCTCACTAATCACCATTCACAACCGCCACTCACCCTCACCACTCACCCTCACCATTCACCCTCACCACTCACCCTCACCAATCACCAATCACCCTCACCACTCACCACTCACCCTAACCACTCACCTTCACCACTGACCCTCACCACTCACCCTCACCACTCATCCCCACCACTCACCCTTACTACTCACCATCACCACTTACCCTCACTACTCACTATTCACCACTCACCCTCATCACTCACCCTCCCCACTCTCCCTCACCACTCACTCTAACCATTCATCTCACCATTATAATTTTGCATTACGTGTTGACGTAGATTTTGTCTAACTCGGACTAGAAATGCTCCTTGCTGATTAACGTCTGGATGTCCGTAACTATCGGTTGAAACAAGCCCGGCTGCTGTTGAGACGCTGTGCACCAATAAGGGTCCACAGGTGGCTTGCACTGAATCAATGACGCGCTCCCAGAAGTCTGTGCTAGTTATAGTTTGTGTAAAACATTCATTTGTTTCGTGGAGAGATCGATAAATGAAAGATGTCGTGTCTGCTGATCTGCTTCATAGCAAGGAGGTAATTCTAAGAGCCTATTTGAAATACATTTTTGGTACAGGTTTGTATTTGGTTACAAGGCAGAGCACATCTAGCAGATACATTCTCCACAACAACACTCATTAGAATTTTGCATGACGTCTTATATGTTGGCGAACTAGGACAAGAAATGGTCCTTGCTGATTAACGTCTGGATGTTCACAACCATGGGGTGAAGCAAGCCTGACCGCCTGCGGTGCCCCTCAACCATTTACGGCCTTGGGCCAGGAAAGTCACGAAAAAATTGCACCCGAAAGACGCATTCACGCAAGCACCCGATGCTCCGTTGTGAAGTTTCAAAATGAAACAACTTTGAATTGTATTATGTTTTGCATTAGATCATTGTATTTTTTCTTTAAAAGCTTATATCATTTTACATATGGAAGACTTAATTGAAAACGACATTTCATGTGAATTTTCTCTAGTCGTTAAGTAGATTGCCTTGCCGCGGATTCTGTTCGATGCGGACTTTCACCTGGTTGGGAGAAGACCGCCGTCTGCAGATTGATTCCAACGCGATCGGACGTCTGTCCCTGCGCCTCCGTCGTTCATGCAGGGGGCGCGTAGGTTTGCAGCGCCCCCTGCATGAAAGCGATGGAAAGTGCAGCGTTCGTCACAGACAAATGAAGTCGTGTGCTTATATATTTACGTATAAATTGTACACCAAAACCGGTCCACAGTTGATTTGCACTGAATGCTGCAGTAGTTATTATATTTTGTGTTAAACATTCCTTTGTTTCGCGGAGAGACTGAGAAATGAAATACGTCTTGTCTGCTGATCTAGTTCATATCCGTGTACATCGATATCCCACATGGCTTACACTACACACCACACAGGGAAATAAATAGAAACTAGAACGACTTCCGGGGATGGGCAAAGAGCGAGGAATCTCTTTCAATGGAGCGAGTTCAGTGAGTTCGATTCAACATCTCTCTGTTCGCCTCTGTGTCTCTGTTCGCCTCTATTCGCCTCTATGTGTCTCTCTCTCTCTGCCTGTCTCTGTCCATGTCGTCTCTGTGTTCCTCTTGTCTGTGTCTGTCCGCATGTCTTGTCTGTCTGTCCCACCGCAGTCAACGACTGTCAGTAGCAGCAGGCGCCCGTTCAGCTCCCACGGCTACACGCCACTCAAAGTTGCTCCCAACACAAAGACAAAGATCCCCCGTAAAGCCTGGACAGAATGTCAGGGCAAGTGCTGTTAGCGATCACCTAACACAAACACAAAGATCCCCCGTAAAGCCTGCACAGAATGTTGGGGCAAGTGCTGTTAGCGAGCACCTATTAAGGGTGGGACAACACACGAGGGGGTGGGTGGCCAGCACCACGCCCGGCCGCCTTTGTCTCCCCAGTGGCGATGTTGACACCGCATCGGGTACTCTTTTGAGGCTGACTCGACGTAGGGGAGGCTCAGGACCGGCTCAGAAAGTCGTCACTGGCGATGTTGGCCACGAGCGGGAATGGAACTCGGCGCAGCGCTCAGCACGACACTGCCGCTCCCCTTCTGTCAACAAACTTGAACTCTGACCCCGCCCTCAGACGTCGCCGCTCAGCGTGACCTCATCTGCGTCAAACGCCAGGGGGAGGTGTGCCTCGCTAGGGACGTCATGTCACCTACCCCGACCACCGAGCTCTTGAGCGTGACGTCACTTTCGCTCGGCCGCAGCCGATGTCTGTTCCAGTGCCAATCCTTATTTGGGCAAAGCCACGCCCGGTGACTGGCGGCTCATTAACATAATTTATTCGTGAAAGCCTGATGGCGTTTGCTTCAATTCTCTCGCTTAAGTTGAATTTGTCTTCACACGGATCGCCACTTTGTAACTTTGTTTAAATATTCTATATTAACACCGTTTTATTTGTTACCAGGCCACGCCCGCTTGAGCTGCTGTACCGCTCTTGTTATCAGAAGTGACCTGCCCACAACAACAACAAGGTGAGGCTCGTCAACAGCGTGGTGGTGTTCACTCTAGACGCGTGGTGGTGTTCACTCTAGACACGTGGCGGTGTTCACTCTAGACACGTGGTGGTGTTCACTCTAGACACGTGGTGGTGTTCACTCTAGACACGTGGCGGTGTTCACTCTAGACACGTGGCGGTGTTCACTCTAGACACGTGGCGGTGTTCACTCTAGACACGTGGCGGTGTTCACTCTAGACGCGTGGTGGTGTTCACTCTAGACGCGTGGTGGTGTTCACTCTAGACGCGTGACGGTGTTCACTCTGGACGCGTGGCGGTGTTCACTCTAGACGCGTGGCGGTGTTCACTCTAGACGCGTGACGGTGTTCACTCTGGACGCGTGGTGGTGTTCACTCTAGACACGTGGCGGTGTTCGCTCTAGACGCGTGGTGGTGTTCACTCTGGACGCGTGGTGGTGTTCACTCTAGACACGTGGTGGTGTTCACTCTAGACGCGTGGTGGTGTTCACTCTAGACACGTGGTGGTGTTCACTCTAGACGCGTGGCGGTGTTCGCTCTAGACGCGTGGCGGTGTTCACTCTAGACGCGTGGCGGTGTTCACTCTAGACGCGTGACGGTGTTCACTCTGGACGCGTGGTGGTGTTCACTCTAGACGCGTGGTGGTGTTCACTCTAGACACGTGGCGGTGTTCGCTCTAGACGCGTGGTGGTGTTCACTCTGGACGCGTGGTGGTGTTCACTCTAGACACGTGGTGGTGTTCACTCTAGACGCGTGGTGGTGTTCACTCTGGACGCGTGGTGGTGTTCACTCTAGACACGTGGCGGTGTTCACTCTAGACGCGTGACGGTGTTCACTCTAGACGCGTGGTGGTGTTCACTCTAGACGCGTGGTGGTGTTCACTCTAGATGCGTGGTGGTGTTCACTCTAGACACGTAGCGGTGTTCGCTCTAGACGCGTGGTGGTGTTCACTCTGGACGCGTGGTGGTGTTCACTCTAGACACGTGGTGGTGTTCACTCTAGACGCGTGGTGGTGTTCACTCTAGACGCATGGCGGTGTTCACTCTAGACGCGTGGTGGTGTTCACTCTAGACGCGTGGCGGTGTTCACTCTAGACGCATGGCGGTGTTCACTCTAGACATGTGGTGGTGTTCACTCTAGACGCCTGGCGGTGTTCACTCTAGACACGTGGTGGTGTTCACTCTAGACGCGTGGTGGTGTTCACTCTAGACGCGTGGTGGTGTTCACTCTAGACACGTGGCGGTGTTCACTCTAGACGCGTGACGGTGTTCACTCTAGACGCGTGGCGGTGTTCACGCTAGACGCGTGGTGGTGTTCACTCTAGACGCGTGGTGGTGTTCACTCTAGACGCGTGGCGGTGTTCACTCTAGACGCGTGGCGGTGTTCACTCTAGACACGTGGCGGTGTTCACTCTAGACACGTGGCGGTGTTCACTCTGGACGCGTGGTGGTGTTCACTCTAGACGCGTGGCAGTGTTCACTCTGGACGCGTGGCGGTGTTCACTCTAGACGCATGGCGGTGTTCACTCTGGACGTGTGGCGGTGTTCACTCTACACACGTGGTGGTGTTCACTCTAGACGCGTGGCGGTGTTCACTCTAGACGTGTGGTGGTGTTCACTCTAAACACGTGGTGGTGTTCACTCTAGACGCGTGGCGGTGTTCACTCTAGACGCGTGGTGGTGTTCACTTTAGATGCGTGGTGGTGTTCACTCTAGACGCGTGGTGGTGTTCACTCTAGACGCGTGGTGGTGTTCACTCTAGACGCGTGGCGGTGTTCACTCTAGACGTGTGGTGGTGTTCACTCTAGACGCGTGGCGGTGTTCACTCTAGACACGTGGTGGTGTTCACTCTAGACGCGTGGCGGTGTTCACTCTAGACGCGTGGCGGTGTTCACTCTAGACGCATGGCGGTGTTCACTCTAGACGCATGGCGGTGTTCACTCTAGACGCGTGGCGGTGTTCACTCTAGACGCGTGGCGGTGTTCACTCTAGACGCGTGGTGGTGTTCACTCTAAAAACGTGGCGGTGTTCACTCTAGACGCGTGGCGGTGTTCACTCTAGACACGTGGTAGTGTTCACTCTAGACACGTGGTGGTGTTCACTCTTGACGCGTGGCGGTGTTCACTCTAGACACGTGGTGGTGTTCACTCTAGACGTGTGGCGGTGTTCATTCTAGACGCGTGGCGGTGTTCACTCTAGACGCGTGGTGGTGTTCACTCTAGACGCCTGGCGGTGGTCACTCTAGATACGTGGCAGTGTTCGCTCTGGACGCGTGGTGGTGTTCACTCTAGACGCGTGGCAGTGTTCACTCTAGACACGTGGCGGTGTTCACTCTAGACGCGTGGCAGTGTTCACTCTAGACACGTGGCGGTGTTCACTCTAGACGCGTGGCGGTGGTCACTCTAGACGCGTGGCGGTGTTCACTCTAGACGCGTGGCGGTGGTCACTCTAGACACGTGGCGGTGTTCGCTCTGGACGCGTGGTGGTGTTCACTTTAGACGCGTGGCGGTGGTCACTCTAGATACGTGGCAGTGTTCGCTCTGGACGCGTGGCGGTGTTCACTCTAGATACGTGGCAGTGGTCGCTCTGGACGCGTGGCGGTGTTCACTCTAGACGCGTGGTTGTGTTCACTCTCTACATGTGGAGGGGAAACCCGGGGATCAGCACGCTGTGAACAGCTGTAGAAGTACGGCGCGCGAAGTGCCATGTGGAAGGGGGGTAAGCATTGCAGAGCGCTTAGCTCAGGTGTGTCTCGGGTTGATGCCACATACTTCATGGTCATTCCCCCCCCCCCAAAATACAAAAGTCTATTTTTCTTTCCTGAAGGCATCAACACGTTCAGCGAGCGCGATGACGATCACACGCGTCGAATGAAAAGCAAGGGACAAGTCCTTTCTTACTAACAACTCCTTTCTCACTAACAACTCCTTACTTACTAACAACTCCTGTAATTTTTCATTGCTGGAGGGGTTTCCCCCCCCTACCTGAAAATCCTGGCTCCACCTCTGAGTGTGTGACAGTGTCAAGTTTGTATTTGCAGTAAAGTCTATTAACTCTATTGAGCACAGAGGTTATATCAAAACAGTAGTTTATTTTAGTTTTCCTCTGGAACTCTTTGTAAGAATGGAGTCAGGAAGTGATCACAGCACACACGTGCAGCAGCTGAAGTCGGAACTGCTCATCCCAGCAATCAAGGACATCTGTGCCTGGCTTCACACCTCTAAGTTGCGATTGAACATTAATTTATGCATTTGTGCATGACACAAATAGTATTATTTTCAACACCCTTTGCAATGTCAGCTGAATTTAGCTTTCATAAACATTTATTTAGAAGCCAGACAGCTGAAATTGTGTGCTGAGTTTTGGGTTAACGTTCATTTTGAAGATACGAGGGCTTCCAGGCATGTTTATGACCATTTGCCCTCTCATTGTGTGCCATAACAGCCCGTGTGATGAATTTGGGACACTTTTTTTACTATATCATAAATATATGAATAACTATAGACGTGTAAGTCACGTGTGACTGTGTATATATGCATTCCTCTGTGCCTCGATACTGATGTGTAGATGGTGTGGATAGTCTTTGTTTCTGTCTGCAGCTGTCGCTGCCTCTGCAGAAGTGGTTTCATGGAGCAAAGGCACTCGGCGCGGCTCGGTGCAAAAAGGCAACAATGCGACCGGTGTGCATACAGCACGGATTGTCCTGCACATTTGACACGGCACCAGAGAACTCACACAGGAGAGAAACCCTTCAAGTGCAGTGTGTGTGGGAAGGCATTTGCACAGTCATCTGCTCTTGTAACACACAAGAGAACACACACGGGAGAGAAACCCTTCAAGTGCAGTGTGTGTAGGAAGGCGTTTGCACAGTCATCTACTCTTGTAGCACACCAGAGAACACACACGGGAGAGAAACCCTTCAAGTGCAGTGTGTGTGGGAAGGCGTTTGCATGGTCACCATATCTTCAAAGACACCAGAGAACACACAAGCATCAGAAGATCCACCAGGAGTGGAGTGTGAAATCAGCTTGTGAAAGTCAAAGTGCTGCAATGAGCCCATCCCTCATCAAACAAGAACCGGAAGAAAATCCAAGCTTGGACACTTTTAAAGGTGTCAAGGTGAAATATGAAGAAATCAAGGTGAAATATGAAGAAGTGATGGTGAAATATGAAGAAGTGATGGTGAAGAGCGAAGAAGTGAAGGTAAAATGTGAAGATGAAGATTCAACTGCAAAATGGGACCTTCGCATCGATGGAGGCAACGTGAAGCAGGAGGAGAATTCTGACTGTGAGGCAGAGCGAGGCAACTCCCAGCAGTTTGTGGAAGTGGAGGTGTGGGTGGACTTCCTCCGAGACAATACAAAGTCAAATGGAGACCCGGGAGATGCGTAAGCCTTAGACCAGTGGTTCTTAACCTGGGTTCGATCGAACCCCAGGGGTTCGGTGAGTCCGTCTCAGGGGTTCGGCGGAGGTTAAGACACACACCTGACTCGTGATTGTGCACCAGTAAAACATGTACCTATGTTTTGAATTTGAAAAAATAATTTAATTTTTCCAATTAAGAAGGGTTCGGTGAATGCGCATATGAAACTGGTGGGGTTCAGTACCTCCAACAAGGTTAAGAACCACTGCCTTAGACGATGCCGCTCCAATAGATGCACCTTTGTCACAGGCCTTTAATGACAAGAATGTGAAGTTGAACACTCAGTTCCTAGGTTCAACCTGCAGGGTAAGAGCGGCCAGTCTTTGTGGACCTGTGTGTTGGGTAGATCTCTAACCAGGAGCGAATGCCAATAAGCTCCCAAGCATTCACTGTTATCATAATTGCATTTATACTGTGCTTGCTTAATCGCCTCGGTAATTCGGAGTTTTGCATCGTATCTCGTCTCAAACACTCGAAGAGCATCCCCAAGTAGCAGCTGCCCCTGTGTGGCACAAGGTGGTGGCCCTGCACCGGCCTGCATGTGGACAAGAGCCTGTCAGTAGGGGGCGATGGTTGATGTGGCATCTCAGTTGTGGAGTTTGTAGGTAATGTTTAGAATTTGCTACATTTTGACCCAGATGCCAGCATGCAATGGCCGACTCGTTTTGAATGGTGTTAAGCAGACGGTGCGTATTTTTTAATTAGCTTCTTGTTAATAGGATGTAACCTAATGCAGTATATTTCAGTGCAGTAATTAAATTTTGTTAATATGCCTGTCAATAAGTTACACTGAATACTTGTCTGATTGGGTTCGTACATGTAACCTTTTGTCTATAAGAGTCAAACATTGAATAAGTCATGTTAGGACATAGTGTGTGTTTTTCAAGTAACCTGTACAGATAACTCAGGTGAGACTCATTGTTCTTGTGATACAGGTCAAAGGGTACTTTTGTGTTTTCAGGAAGCATCTCCCTCTGGAGCAACTCATTGTCTTTGAAATAGGGAGCACACTCGGATCATTCATCAGTTACAAGGCAAACCACTCAAAAGTTACACGTAGAGGAGATACATTCTCAACAACACGAATTATAATTTTGTATTACGTGTTGACGTAGATTTTGTCGAATTAGGACGAGAAATGGTCCTTGCTGATTAACGTCTGGATGTTGACAACCATGGGGTTGAAGCAAGCCTGACCGCCTGCGGTGCCCCTCACAACCATTTACGGCCTTGGGCCAGGAAAGTCACGAAAACAATTCACACGAACGATGCATCCACGCAAACTCCCGATGCTCCGTTTTGAAGTTTGAAAATGAAACAACTTTGAATTGTATATTGTTTTGCATTTGATAATTGTATTTCTTCATTAAAAGCTGATATCATTTTCCATCTGGAAGACTTCATTGAAAACGATATTTCGTGTGAATTTTCTCTAGTCGTTAAGTAGATGGCCTTGCCGGGGTTCGGTTCGATGCGGACTTTCACCTGGTTGGGATCGAGGGGTGGAGATAAGGCGACACAGAGCTGGCCGTGCCAGAAGACCGCCGTCTGCAGATCGATTCCAACTGCTCCTCCGTCGTTCATGTAGGGGGCGCGTAGGTTTGCAGCGCCTCCTGCATGAAAAAGAAAGTGCAGCGTTCATCACAGATGAAGTTGTGCGCTTATATAAGAGTACTCGCGGGAAGTACCCGGCGTGAAATTTCCCACCTTTTATCGTAATATATAGGATACTAAGGCTAAGCACACCCGAGAATTGCACTTTTGTTGAAATATGAAGTTGCAAATATTTGTCCATTATTGGCCAAAAACGGCATAGGTTAGTATGCCGATTTTATATATTGGGACGTGCACATTTAATCATAACATTTTCAACTTTTAATCTAATACATGGCATACTCGGGCTAAATACAATGGAGCAATGCACTTTTGTCGACAAATAAGGCTGTGAAAGTTTGGCCAATTTTGGCCGATTTTATTTTTTTACTTTAAAATTTCATGATGAAATTTCCCACTCTTTTTTATGTAATCTATAGGATACTAAGGCTAAGCACACCCGAGGATTGCACTTTTGTTGAAATATGAAGTTGCAAATATTTGTCCATTATTGGCCAAAAACGGCATAGGTTAGTATGCCGATTTTATATATTGGGACGTGCACATTTAATCATAACATTTTCAACTTTTAATCTAATACATGGCATACTCGGGCTAAATACAATGGAGCAATGCACTTTTGTCGACAAATAAGGCTGTGAATGTTTGGCCAATTTTGGCCGATTTTATTTTTTTACTTTAAAATTTCATGATGAAATTTCCCACTCTTTTTTATGTAATCTATAGGATACTAAGGCTAAGCACACCCGAGGATTGCACTTTTGTTAAAAAATGAAGTTGTAAAAATGTGTCCATTATTGGCCAAAAACGGCATAGGTTAGTATGCCGATTTTCTATATTGGGATGTGAACATTTCATCATAAAATGTTCGACTTTTAATCTAATACATAGCATACTAAGGGTAAATACAATTGATTAATTAACTTTTTGTTGAAAAAGAAAGCTATGACAATTTGGCTTATTTTGGTTAAAACCGGCATAAGTATGCCGATTTTATTTTTGGGGCGTGAAAATTTAATCGTGAAATTTCCCACTTTTAAAGTAACATAGAGCATACTAATGCTTAACAAAATGGAGGAATTCACTTTTTTTTGGAAAATCTAGCTATGAAAATGTAGCAAATGTTGGCCAAGAACGGCATTGGTATAGTATGCCGATTTGATCTCTTTACTTCAAATTTCATGGTCAAATTTCCCACTTTATAACGTAATATATGGGCTACTCAGGCTAAACACAACCAAGGAATGCACTTTTCGTTGAAAAATAATGCGAGGAAAATTGGACCAATTTTGCCAAAAAACGGCCTAGGTTATTGTATGGCGATTTTCCTTTTAAGGACGTGAAAATGTCATCGTGAAATGTCGCCAGCGGTGTGCTGGAGAGCCAAGCCACGACGTCTACAAAGTGCTGCTCACAGCGAGTAGCAGCACCGGTGGAGGTCGTCACGGCACACACAGAGGGGGTGGGTGGCCAGCACCACGCCCGGCCGCCTTTGTCTCCCCAGTGCTGGCGATGTTGACACACCGCACCGGGGACTCGTTTGAGGCCGTTTCGACACTGCCGCTCCCTTTCTGTCAACAAACTTGAACTCTAACCCCGCTCTTTGACGTCACCGCTCAGCGTGACCTCATCGGCATCAAACGCCAGGGGGAGGTGTTCCCCGTAAGTGACGTCATGTCACCTGCTGCCGCGTGACGTCGCGAGGGACCAGGAAGTTGCCGCTCCGCCCGTGAACTGCAATCCGAGGTGAGAAATCATCATCGCGGTTGTAGTTGTGGTGGGGGTGGTGGTTGTGGTATTTGTGCTGATGGTTGTTGTGGTGGTGGTGGTGGTGGTTGTTGTGTACCGAGGTAGAGCCTCGCTCTCTCTCTCGTAGGGATGTCATTTGAGTAGCAGCGAGCATGGAAGCGATGTCCACGTTGGAACTATACAACGCGGGGCCTTGCCTCCTGCCCTCGCCTGATCGCGTTTGCTTCAATTCTCTCGCTTAGAGTTTTTTGTTTGTGTTCCGACTGCAGGTATTGTGGTCTATGCAAACATGACTTTTTGTAAAAAAGGTGTCAGTTTTCTTGCCAGATAGAAGAATAAAAAAACAATTATATCTCGCTTAAGTTGAATTTGTCTTCACCCGGCTCGCCACTTTGTAACTTTGTTTTACTTTAAATATGCACAGTTTTTATTTTTACCAGGCCAAGCCCGCTTGAGCTGCTGTACCGCTCTTGTTTTCACAAGCGACCTGCCCACAACAACAATAACAACAAGGTGAGGCTTGTCAACAGCGTGGCGGTGTTCACTCTAGACGCGTGGCGGTGCTCACTCTAGACGCGTGGTGTTCACTCTAGACGCGTGGTGGTGTTCACTCTAGACGCGTGGTGGTGTTCACTCTAGACGCGTGGCGGTGTTCACTCTAGACGCGTGGTGGTGTTCACTCTAGACGCGTGGCGGTGTTCACGCTAGACGCGTGGCGGTGTTCACTCTAGACACGTGGCGGTGTTCACTCTAGACACGTGGCGGTGTTCACTCTGGACCCGTGGCAGTGTTCACTCTAGACGTGTGGTGGTGTTCACTCTAGACGCGTGGTGGTGTTTACTCTATACGCGTGGCGGTGTTCACTCTAGACGCGTGACGGTGTTCACTCTAAACGCGTGACGGTGTTCACTCTAGACACGTGGCGGTGTTCACTCTGGACCCGTGGCGGTGTTCACTCTAGACGTGTGGTGGTGTTCACTCTAGACGCGTGGTGGTGTTCACTCTAGACGCGTGGTGGTGTTCACTCTAGACGCGTGACGGTGTTCACTCTAGACGCGTGGCGGTGTTCACTCTAGACGCGTGGTGGTGTTTACTCTAGACACGTGGCGGTGTTCACTCTAGACGCGTGGCGGTGTTCACTCTAGACGCGTGGCGGTGTTCACTCTAGACACGTGGCGGTGTTCACTCTAGACACGTGGCGGTGTTCACTCTGGACCCGTGGCGGTGTTCACTCTAGACGTGTGGTGGTGTTCACTCTAGACGCGTGGTGGTGTTTACTCTATACGCGTGGCGGTGTTCACTCTAGACGCGTGGCGGTGTTCACTCTAGACACGTGGCGGTGTTCACTCTAGACACGTGGCGGTGTTCACTCTAGACGCGTGGCGGTGTTCACTCTAGACACGTGGCGGTGTTCACTCTAGACACGTGGCGGTGTTCACTCTAGACACGTGGCGGTGTTCACTGGACGCGTGGCGGTGTTCACTCTAGACGTGTAGTGGTGTTCACTCTAGACGCGTGGTGGTGTTCACTCTATACGCGTGGCGGTGTTCACTCTAGACGCGTGGTGGTGTTCACTCTAGACACGTGGTGGTGTTCACTCTAGACACGTGGCGGTGTTCACTCTAGATGCGTGGCGGTGTTCACTCTAGACACGTGGCGGTGTTCACTCTAGACACGTGGCGGTGTTCACTCTAGACACGTGGTGGTGTTCACTCTAGACGCGTGGTGGTGTTCACTCTAGATGCGTGGCGGTGTTCACTCTAGACGCGTGGCGGTGTTCACTCTAGACGCGTGGTGGTGTTCACTCTAGACGCGTGGCGGTGTTCACTCTAGACACGTGGTGGTGTTCACTCTAGACGCGTGGTGGTGTTCACTCTGGACGCGTGGTGGTGTTCACTCTAGACACGTGGCGGTGTTCACTCTAGACGTGTGGTGGTGTTCACTCTAGACACGTGGTGGTGTTCACTCTATACGCGTGGCGGTGTTCACTCTAGACGCGTGGTGGTGTTCACTCTGGACGCGTGGTGGTGTTCACTCTAGACGCGTGGCGGTGTTCACTCTAGACACGTGGCGGTGTTCACTCTGGACGCGTGGCGGTGTTCACTCTAGACGTGTGGTGGTGTTCACTCTAGACACGTGGCGGTGTTCACTCTGGACGCGTGGCGGTGTTCACTCTAGACGTGTGGTGGTGTTCACTCTAGACACGTGGCGGTGTTCACTCTGGACGCGTGGCGGTGTTCACTCTAGACGTGTGGTGGTGTTCACTCTAGACACGTGGTGTTCACTCTAGACACGTGGCGGTGTTCACTCTGGACGCGTGGCGGTGTTCACTCTAGACGCGTGGTGGTGTTCACTCTAGACACGTGGCGGTGTTCACTCTAGACGCGTGGTGGTGTTCACTCTAGACACGTGGCGGTGTTCACTCTAGACACGTGGCGGTGTTCACTCTAGACACATGGCGGTGTTCACTCTAGACACGTGGCGGTGTTCACTCTAGACACGTGGCGGTGTTCACTCTAGACGCGTGGTGGTGTTCACTCTAGACGCGTGCGGTGTTCACTCTGGACCCGTGGCGGTGTTCACTCTAGACGTGTGGTGGTGTTCACTCTAGACGCGTGGTGGTGTTCACTCTAGACGCGTGGTGGTGTTCACTCTAGACGCGTGACGGTGTTCACTCTAGACGCGTGGCGGTGTTCACTCTAGACGCGTGGTGGTGTTTACTCTAGACACGTGGCGGTGTTCACTCTAGACGCGTGGCGGTGTTCACTCTAGACGCGTGGCGGTGTTCACTCTAGACACGTGGCGGTGTTCACTCTAGACACGTGGCGGTGTTCACTCTGGACCCGTGGCGGTGTTCACTCTAGACGTGTGGTGGTGTTCACTCTAGACGCGTGGTGGTGTTTACTCTATACGCGTGGCGGTGTTCACTCTAGACGCGTGGCGGTGTTCACTCTAGACACGTGGCGGTGTTCACTCTAGACACGTGGCGGTGTTCACTCTAGACGCGTGGCGGTGTTCACTCTAGACACGTGGCGGTGTTCACTCTAGACACGTGGCGGTGTTCACTCTAGACACGTGGCGGTGTTCACTGGACGCGTGGCGGTGTTCACTCTAGACGTGTGGTGGTGTTCACTCTAGACGCGTGGTGGTGTTCACTCTATACGCGTGGCGGTGTTCACTCTAGACGCGTGGTGGTGTTCACTCTAGACACGTGGTGGTGTTCACTCTAGACACGTGGCGGTGTTCACTCTAGATGCGTGGCGGTGTTCACTCTAGACACGTGGCGGTGTTCACTCTAGACACGTGGCGGTGTTCACTCTAGACACGTGGTGGTGTTCACTCTAGACGCGTGGTGGTGTTCACTCTAGATGCGTGGCGGTGTTCACTCTAGACGCGTGGCGGTGTTCACTCTAGACGCGTGGTGGTGTTCACTCTAGACGCGTGGCGGTGTTCACTCTAGACACGTGGTGGTGTTCACTCTAGACGCGTGGTGGTGTTCACTCTGGACGCGTGGTGGTGTTCACTCTAGACACGTGGCGGTGTTCACTCTAGACGTGTGGTGGTGTTCACTCTAGACACGTGGTGGTGTTCACTCTATACGCGTGGCGGTGTTCACTCTAGACGCGTGGTGGTGTTCACTCTGGACGCGTGGTGGTGTTCACTCTAGACGCGTGGCGGTGTTCACTCTAGACACGTGGCGGTGTTCACTCTGGACGCGTGGCGGTGTTCACTCTAGACGTGTGGTGGTGTTCACTCTAGACACGTGGCGGTGTTCACTCTGGACGCGTGGCGGTGTTCACTCTAGACGTGTGGTGGTGTTCACTCTAGACACGTGGCGGTGTTCACTCTGGACGCGTGGCGGTGTTCACTCTAGACGTGTGGTGGTGTTCACTCTAGACACGTGGTGTTCACTCTAGACACGTGGCGGTGTTCACTCTGGACGCGTGGCGGTGTTCACTCTAGACGCGTGGTGGTGTTCACTCTAGACACGTGGCGGTGTTCACTCTAGACGCGTGGTGGTGTTCACTCTAGACACGTGGCGGTGTTCACTCTAGACACGTGGCGGTGTTCACTCT
This sequence comes from Lethenteron reissneri, assembly GCF_015708825.2. Lineage (NCBI taxonomy): Eukaryota > Metazoa > Chordata > Hyperoartia > Petromyzontiformes > Petromyzontidae > Lethenteron > Lethenteron reissneri. The sequence continues at coordinate 370,849 of NC_083845.1, read as the reverse complement.
AGACACATGGCGGTGTTCACTCTAGACACGTGGCGGTGTTCACTCTAGACACGTGGCGGTGTTCACTCTAGACGCGTGGTGGTGTTCACTCTAGACGCGTGGCGGTGTTCACTCTAGACACGTGGCGGTGTTCACTCTAGACGCGTGGTGGTGTTCACTCTAGATGCGTGGTGGTGTTCACTCTAGACGCGTGGTGGTGTTCACTCTAGACGAGTGGTGGTGTTCACTCTGGACGCGTGGTGGTGTTCACTCTAGACACGTGGCGGTGTTCACTCTAGACGTGTGGTGGTGTTCACTCTGGACGCGTGGCAGTGTTCACTCTGGACGCGTGGCGGTGTTCACTCTAGACACGTGGTGGTGTTCACTCTAGACGCGTGGCGGTGTTCACTCTAGACAAGTGGCGGTGTTCACTCTAGACGCGTGGCGGTGTTCACTCTGGACGCGTGGCGGTGTTCACTCTAGACGCGTGGCGGTGTTCACTCTAGACGCGTGGCGGTGTTCACTCTAGACGCGTGGCGGTGTTCACTCTAGACGCGTGGCGGTGTTCACTCTAGACGCGTGGCGGTGTTCACTCTAGACAAGTGGCGGTGTTCACTCTAGACACGTGGCGGTGTTCACTCTAGACACGTGGCGGTGTTCACTCTAGATGCGTGGCGGTGTTCACTCTAGACACGTGGTGGTGTTCACTCTAGACGCATAGCGGTGTTGACTCTAGACGCGTGGTGGTGTTCACTCTAGACACGTGGTGGTGTTCACTCTAGACGCGTGGTGGTGTTCACTCTAGACGCGTGGTGGTGTTCACTCTAGACGCGTGGCGGTGTTCACTCTAGACGCGTGGCGGTGTTCACTCTAGACACGTGGTGGTGTTCACTCTAGACGCGTGGCGGTGTTCACTCTAGACACGTTGTGGTGTTCACTCTAGATGCGTGGCGGTGTTCACTCTAGACACGTGGTGGTGTTCACTCTAGACGCATAGCGGTGTTGACTCTAGACGCGTGGTGGTGTTCACTCTAGACACGTGGTGGTGTTCACTCTAGACGCGTGGTGGTGTTCACTCTAGACGCGTGGTGGTGTTCACTCTAGACGCGTGGCGGTGTTCACTCTAGACACGTGGTGGTGTTCACTCTAGATGCGTGGTGGTGTTCACTCTAGACGCGTGGCGGTGTTCACTCTAGACGTGTGGCGGTGTTCACTCTAGACGCGTGGCGGTGTTCACTCTAGACACGTGGCGGTGTTCACTCTGGACGCGTGGCGGTGTTCACTCTAGACGTGTGGCGGTGTTCACTCTAGACGCGTGGCGGTGTTCACTCTAGACGCGTGGCGGTGTTCACTCTAGACACGTGGCGGTGTTCACTCTAGACACGTGGCGGTGTTCACTCTGGACGCGTGGTGGTGTTCACTCTAGATACGTGGCGGTGTTCACTCTAGACACGTGGCGGTGTTCACTCGAGACGCGTGGCGGTGTTCACTCTCTACATGTGGAGTGGGGACAACTGGGGGATCTGGAGGGAAATCTACGCGACCACTGGAAGAGAGAGAGAGACGCAAACTCCAAATATACAGCAGGCGTCAGGGTCGGGATCGAACCCACAATTTCCTGTATGCCAGGAGAGGTAGTTAACACCACGGGGAGAGAGAGACACGCAGCATCGGCTGTGTTGATTGATCCTCAATGAATTACTTGGTGGAGTGAGGAAGCATTTATACTGAGCAGGTGAAGGTGGCCAGGCGTGGGTCTGGACACACCACCACCTGTGAACCATGCCAGTGTGTGACGGTGGTGGAGCCAGTGGGGGTGGGGTGGCACGTACCCCCCCAACGATCCCATCTAAATCCCTAATTTCGATAGGATCATTGGGGTTTATTAGTAACTAGCTTCACTACCCGGCTTCGCCCGGGACTTGGATTCTTGTCATGGATAAATTTAATATTCCCTTATATTTCACTGAAAACCCCTGAAAAAAATGTATGCTTGCAAGAAAGAAAAGCCGAAACACATCAATTTACCTAAATCGGATTTTTTCATTCAAGGAAATTCAACCGTAACCCACTTCTACGTAAGGTCGATTTTGGCAACTCGGGAAGGGAATGACGTGGCGAGCTGAAAATAGTCGTGTTCGCTTTGAAATTCCAGACAGCATAAGCTGTGAAAATTTCATGACGCCAGAGCTCAGCGTTGGAGAGTTTTTGCTGCTTCACACAAACAAACAGGTGTAATTTCTGCTTTATATTTAAGATGGCAGTTGTACCCGTTCTTCGCACGGATTTGTATTGAAACTCCGATAAGCCAATGCCTTTGTAGAGTAGTAAATAATGACGTTGCGTCACGCTCGCCCTCCGGTGCAGTGACGGCAGAGAGTGACGTCATGCACGGCGGGTGGGACGGTGACATCATATTTAGGGTGGGACCTGTGAGGTTGGAAGTTGGGACCCAGGGTAGGGGGAAATTAGCGCCAGGCTAGAGTAGCCTGTGTGAGTGCTAGGAATCCCCAGTACCCTTCCCCTGGGGTGTGGAGTGTGAGTAGAGATGGGAACGTGTGCCTGCAGTGGGAACAGCCCAGCCGCCGCCGAAGGAAGGCTAGAGGGTTAGAAGCCCAACCTCGTCGCCGGGCGGTGATGGCGTGCCCCCGCCCGGGGCAGACGAGGGGAAGCCGTGCCGGGGCGTAGAATAATGGGAGACAGTTCCACGTGCAGGCCAGAGTTCTGACACGCACCATAACGGGGGCAGGCGTCGGGTGTGGAGTGTAGACAGTGAGTGTTTAGTACTCAGAGTGTAAATGACATGTGAAGAGTGGTTAATAAACAACTGGCGCAAGCCCTTACATGAAGTTCCGTCTCCGTGTGGATCTACAAGTCTCCAGTGGTGTCAAGAATAACCACACAACACCTTCATCGGCCTCAACACCTTCAGCGAGCGCGATGCCGATCACACGCGTCGAATAAAAAGCAAGGGACAAGGCCTTGCCTACTAACAACTCCTTACTAACAACTCCTTACTTACTAACAACTCCTTAATAACAACTATCATTTTTCATTGCTGGAGGGGTTGCCCCCCCCTACCTGAAAATCCTGGCTCCGCCTCTGAGTGTGTGACAGTGTCAAGTTTGTATTTGCAGTAAAGTCTATTAACTCTATTGAGCACGGAGGTTATATCAAAACAGTAGTTGTTTTTTGTTTTCCTCTGGAACTCTTTGTAAGAATGGAAACAGTCAGGAAGTTAACACGGCACACACATGCAGCTGAAGTCAGATCTGCTCATCCCAGCATTCAAGGACATCGTGAGCCTGGCTGGCTTCACACCTCTAAGTTGCGATTGAACATTAATTTATGCATTTCTGCATAACACAAATAGTATTCTTTTCAACACCTTTTGCTATGTCAGCTGAATTTAGCTTTCATAAATATTCCTTTTGAAGCCAGACAGCCGAAATTGTGTGCTCGGAATTTTGGGTTAACATTCATTTTGAAGATATGAGGGCTTCCAGGCATGTTTATACTCATTTGCCCTCTCATTGTGTGCCACAACAGGCCGTGTGATGAATTTGGGACACTTTTACAACTATATCATGAATATCTATTAATCATTATAGACGTGTAAGTCACGTGTGACTGTGTATATGCATTCCGCTGTGCCTCGATACTGATGTGTAGATGGTGTGGATATTCTTTTTCTGTCTGCAGCTGCCGCTTCCTCTGCAGAATTGGTCTGATGGAGCAAAGGCACTCGGCGCAGCTCGGTGCAAAAAGGCATCAATGCAACCGGTGTGCATACAGCGCGGATCGTCTTAGAAATTTGACACTGCACCAGAGAACTCACACAGGAGAGAAACCCTTCAAGTGCAGTGTGTGTGGGAAGGCGTTTGGACATTCATCTACTCTTGTAGCACACCAGAGAACTCACACGGGAGAGAAACCCTGCAAGTGCAGTGTGTGTGGGAAGGCGTTTGGACATTCATCTGCTCTTGTATCACACCAGAGAACACACACGGGAGAGAAACCCTTCGAGTGCAGCGTGTGTGGGAAGGCATTTGGACATTCATCTACTCTTGTAAAACACCTGAGAACACACACGGGAGAGAAACCCTATAAGTGCAGTGTGTGTGTGAAGGCGTTTGCAAATTTATCTCATCTTGTAGTACACCAGAAAATACACACGGGAGAGAAACCCTTCAAGTGCACTCCGTGCGGGAAGGCGTTTGCACGTTCATCAAATTTTCATGTCTACCAGAGATCACACAAGCATCAGAAGATCCACCAGGAGTGGAGTCTGAAATCAGCTTTAGAAAGTCAAAGTGCTGCAATGAGCCCATCCCTCATCAAACAAGAACCGGAAGAAAATCCCAGCTTGGACATTTTCAAAGAAATCGAGGTGAAATATGAAGAGGTGACGGTGAAATGTGAAGAAGTGATGGTGAAGAGCGAAGAAGTGAAGGTAAAATGTGAAGATGAAGATTCAACCACAAAATTGGACCTTCACATCGATGGAGACAACGTGAAGCAGGAGGAGAATTCTGACTGTGAGTCAGAGCGAGGCAACTTCCAGCAGTTTGTGGAAGTGGAGGTGTGGGTGGACTTCCTCCGAGACAATACAAAGTCAAATGGAGACCCGGGAGATGTGTAAGCTTGAGATGATGTCGCTCCAATAGATGCTCCTTTGTCACAGGCCTTTAATGACAAGAATGTGAAGTTTAATACTCGGTTCCTAGGTGCAACCTGCAGGGTAAGAGCGGCCAGTCTTTGTGGACCTGTTTGTTGGGTAGATTTCGAACCAGAAGCGAGAGCCAATAAGCTCCCAAGCATTCACTATGTTCTCATAATTGCATTTATATGGTGCTTGCTTAATCGCCTCTGGCAACTCGGAGTTTTGTATCGTATCTCGTCTCAACACTCCAAGAACATCCCCAAGTAGCAGCTGCCCCTGTGTGGCACAAGGTGGTGGCCCTGCACCGGCCTGCATGTGGACAAGAGCCTGTCAGTAGGGGGCGATGGTTGATGTGGCATCTCAGTTGTGGAGTTTGTAGGTAATGTTTAGTATTTGATAAATTTTGACCCAGATGCCAGCATGCAATGGCCTACTCGTTTTGAATGGTGCATTAGTATGTTGTACATACACTGTTAAGCAGATTTTGTGTATTTTTTTAATTAGCTTCTTGCTAATGCGATGTAACCTAGTGCAGTAATTCAATTTTGTTAACATGCCTGTCACTAATTTAGAATGAATACTTGTCTGATTGTGTGCGTACATGTAACCTTTTGTCTATAAGGGTCAAACATTGAGTAAGTGATGTTAGGACAAAGTTTGTGTTTTGCAAGTAACCTGTACAGATAACTCAGGTGAGACTCCTTGTTCTTGTGATACAGGTCAAAGGGTATTTTTGTGTTTTCAGGAAGCATCTCCCTCTGGAGCAACTCATTGTCTTTGAAATAGGGAGCACACTCGGATCATTCATCAGTTACAAGGCAAACCACTTAAAAGTTACACGTAGAGGAGGTACATTCTCTATAACACGAATTATAATTTTGCATTACGTGTTGACAGATTTTGTCTAACTCGGACTAGAAATGCTCCTTGCTGATTAACGTCTGGATGTCCGTAACTATCGGTTGAAACAAGCCCGGCTGCTGTTGAGACGCTGTGCACCAATAAGGGTCCACAGGTGGCTTGCACTGAATCAATGACGCGCTCCCAGAAGTCTGTGCTAGTTATAGTTTGTGTAAAACATTCATTTGTTTCGTGGAGAGATCGATAAATGAAAGATGTCGTGTCTGCTGATCTGCTTCATAGCAAGGAGGTAATTCTAAGAGCCTATTTGAAATACATTTTTGGTACAGATTTGTATTTGGTTACAATGCAAAGCACATCTTGTAGATACATTCTCCACAACAACACTCATTAGAATTTTGCATGACGTCTTATATGTTGGCGAACTAGGACAAGAAATGGTCCTTGCTGATTAACGTCTGGATGTTCACAACCATGGGGTGAAGCAAGCCTGACCGCCTGCGGTGCCCCTCAACCATTTACGGCCTTGGGCCAGGAAAGTCACGAAAAAATTGCACCCGAAAGACGCATTCACGCAAGCACCCGATGCTCCGTTGTGAAGTTTCAAAATGAAACAACTTTGAATTGTATTATGTTTTGCATTAGATCATTGTATTTTTTCTTTAAAAGCTTATATCATTTTACATATGGAAGACTTAATTGAAAACGACATTTCATGTGAATTTTCTCTAGTCGTTAAGTAGATTGCCTTGCCGCGGATTCTGTTCGATGCGGACTTTCACCTGGTTGGGAGAAGACCGCCGTCTGCAGATCGATTCCAACGCGATCGAACGTCTGTCCCTGCGCCTCTGTCGTTCATGCAGGGGGCGCGTAGGTTTGCAGCGCCCCCTGCATGAAAGCGATGGAAAGTGCAGCGTTCGTCACAGATAAATGAAGTCGTGTGCTTATATATTTACGTATAAATTGTACACCAAAACCGGTCCACAGTTGACTTGCACTGAATGCTGCAGTAGTTATTATATTTTGTGTAAAACATTCCTTTGTTTCGCGGAGAGACTGATAAATGAAAGACGTCTTGTCTGCTGCTCTAGTTCATATCCGTGTACATCGATATCCCACATTGCTTACACTACACACCATACACAGGGAAATAAATAGAAACTAGAACGACTTCCGGGGATGGGCAAAGAGCGAGGAATCTCTTTCAATGGAGCGAGTTCAGTGAGTTCGATTCAACATCTCTCTGTTCGCCTCTGTGTCTCTGTTCGCCTCTATTCGCCTCTATGTGTCTCTCTCTCTCTGCCTGTCTCTGTCCATGTCGTCTCTGTGTTCCTCTTGTCTGTGTCTGTCCGCATGTCTTGTCTGTCTGTCCCACCGCAGTCAACGACTGTCAGTAGCAGCAGGCGCCCGTTCAGCTCCCACGGCTACACGCCACTCAAAGTTGCTCCCAACACAAAGACAAAGATCCCCCGTAAAGCCTGGACAGAATGTCAGGGCAAGTGCTGTTAGCGATCACCTAACACAAACACAAAGATCCCCCGTAAAGCCTGCACAGAATGTTGGGGCAAGTGCTGTTAGCGAGCACCTATTAAGGGTGGGACAACACACGAGGGGGTGGGTGGCCAGCACCACGCCCGGCCGCCTTTGTCTCCCCAGTGGCGATGTTGACACCGCACCGGGTACTCTTTTGAGGCTGACTCGACGTAGGGGAGGCTCAGGACCGGCTCAGAAAGTCGTCACTGGCGATGTTGGCCACGAGCGGGAATGGAACTCGGCGCAGCGCTCAGCACGACACTGCCGCTCCCCTTCTGTCAACAAACTTGAACTCTGACCCCGCCCTCAGACGTCGCCGCTCAGCGTGACCTCATCTGCGTCAAACGCCAGGGGGAGGTGTGCCTCGCTAGGGACGTCATGTCACCTACCCCGACCACCGAGCTCTTGAGCGTGACGTCACTTTCGCTCGGCCGCAGCCGATGTCTGTTCCAGTGCCAATCCTTATTTGGGCAAAGCCACGCCCGGTGACTGGCGGCTCATTAACATAATTTATTCGTGAAAGCCGTCGCGAGTTTCGAGCCGCTCAATGTGGGGAGGGGAGTGTCATCGTACACCGCTAGTGACGTCATGTCACCTGCTGCCGCGTGACGTCACGAGGGACCAGGAAGTTGCCGCTCGGCCCGTGCACTGAAATCCGAGGTGAGAAATTCTCATCGCGGTTGTGGTGATTGTGGTGGTTGTGGTTGTTGTTGTGGTTATTGTGGTGGTTGTTTTGGTGGTGGTGGTTGTTTTGGTGGTGGTGGTTGTTTTGGTGGTGGTGGTTGTTTTGGTGGTGGTGGTTGTTTTGGTGGTGGTGGTTGTGGTGGTGGTTGTGGTGGTGGTTGTGGTGGTGGTTGTGGTGGTGATTGTGGTGGTTGTTGTTTACCGAGGTAGAGCCTCGCTCTCTCTCTCGTAGGGATGTCATTTGAGTAGCAGCGAGCATGGAAGCGATGTCCAGGGTGGGACTTTACAACGCGGGGCCTTGCCTCCTGCCCTCGCCTGATGGCGTTTGCTTCAATTCTCTCGCTTAAGTTGAATTTGTCTTCACACGGATCGCCACTTTGTAACTTTGTTTAAATATTCTATATTAACACAGTTTTTTTTGTTACCAGGCCACGCCCGCTTGAGCTGCTGTACCGCTCTTGTTATCAGAAGTGACCTGCCCACAGCAACAACAAGGCGCGTGGCGGTGTTCACTCTAGACACGTGGCGGTGTTCACTCTAGACACGTGGCGGTGTTCACTCTAGACACGTGGCGGTGTTCACTCTAGACGCGTGGCGGTGTTCACTATAGACACGTGGTGGTGTTCACTCTAGACACGTGGCGGTGTTCACTCTAGACACGTGGCGGTGTTCACTCTAGACGCGTGGCGGTGTTCACTCTGGACGCGTGGTGGTGTTCACTCTAGACACGTGGCGGTGTTCACTCTGGACGCGTGGCGGTGTTCACTCTAGACGCGTGGCGGTGTTCACTCTAGACGCGTGGCGGTGTTCACTCTGGACGCGTGGTGGTGTTCACTCTAGACACGTGGCGGTGTTCACTCTAGACACGTGGCGGTGTTCACTCTAGACACGTGGCGGTGTTCACTCTAGACGCGTGGCGGTGTTCACTCTGGACGCGTGGCGGTGTTCACTCTAGACGCGTGGCGGTGTTCATTCAAGACACGTGGTGGTGTTCACTCTAGACACGTGGTGGTGTTCACTCTAGACGCGTGGCGGTGTTCACTCTAGACACGTGGCGGTGTTCACTCTAGACGCGTGGCGGTGTTCACTCTAGACGCGTGGCGGTGTTCACTCTAGACGCGTGGCGGTGTTCACTCTAGACGCGTGGCGGTGTTCATTCTGGACGCATGGCGGTGTTCACTCTAGACACGTGGCGGTGTTCACTCTAGACACGTGGCGGTGTTCACTCTAGACGCGTGGCGGTGTTCACTCTGGACGCGTGGTGGTGTTCACTCTAGACACGTGGCGGTGTTCACTCTAGACGCGTGGTGGTGTTCGCTCTAGACGCGTGGCGGTGTTCACTCTGGACGCGTTCCGGTGTTCACTCTAGACGCGTGGTGGTGTTCACTCTAGACACGTGGTGGTGTTCACTCTAGACACGTGGTGGTGTTCACTCTAGACACGTGGTGGTGTTCACTCTAGACACGTGGCGGTGTTCACTCTAGACGCGTGGTGGTGTTCACTCTAGACGCGTGGCGGTGTTCATTCTAGACACGTGGTGGTGTTCACTCTAGACGCGTGGCGGTGTTCACTCTAGACACGTGGTGGTGTTCACTCTAGACGCGTGGCGGTGTTCACTCTAGACGCGTGGTGGTGTTCACTCTAGACACGTGGTGGTGTTCACTCTAGACGCGTGGCGGTGTTCACTCTAGACACGTGGCGGTGTTCACTCTAGACCGCGTGGTGGTGTTCACTCTAGACGCGTGGCGGTGTTCACTCTAGACGCGTGGCGGTGTTCACTCTAGACGCGTGGTGGTGTTCACTCTAAACGCGTGGCGGTGTTCACTCTAGACACGTGGCGGTGTTCACTCTAGACACGTGGCGGTGTTCACTCTAGACGCGTGGTGGTGTTCACTCTAGTCGCGTGGCGGTGTTCACTCTAGACGCGTGGTGGTGTTCACTCTAGACGCGTGGCGGTGTTCACTCTAGACGCGTGGCGGTGTTCACTCTAGACGCGTGGCGGTGTTCACTCTGGACGCGTGGCGGTGTTCACTCTAGACACGTGGTGGTGTTCACTCTAGACGCGTGGCGGTGTTCACTCTAGACGCGTGGCGGTGTTCACTCTAGACACGTGGCGGTGTTCACTCTAGACGCGTGGCGGTGTTCACTCTAGACGCGTGGCGGTGTTCACTCTAGACGCGTGGCGGTGTTCACTCTAGACACGTGGCGGTGTTCACTCTAGACGCGTGGCGGTGTTCACTCTAGATGCGTGGTGGTGTTCACTCTAGACACGTGGCGGTGTTCACTCTAGACGCGTGGTGGTGTTCACTCTGGACGCGTGGCGGTGTTCACTCTAGACACGTGGTGGTGTTCACTCTAGACGCGTGGCGGTGTTCACTCTAGACGCGTGGCGGTGTTCACTCTAGACACGTGGCGGTGTTCACTCTAGACGCGTGGCGGTGTTCACTCTAGACGCGTGGCGGTGTTCACTCTAGACGCGTGGCGGTGTTCACTCTAGACACGTGGCGGTGTTCACTCTAGACGCGTGGCGGTGTTCACTCTAGATGCGTGGTGGTGTTCACTCTAGACACGTGGTGGTGTTCACTCTAGACGCGTGGCGGTGTTCACTCTAGACGCGTGGCGGTGTTCACTCTAGACGCGTGGCGGTGTTCACTCTAGACGTGTGGCGGTGTTCACTCTAGACACGTGGCGGTGTTCACTCTGGACGCGTGGCGGTGTTCACTCTGGACGCGTGGCGGTGTTCACTCTGGACGCGTGGCGGTGTTCCCTCTAGACGCGTGGCGGTGTTCACTCTAGATGCGTGGCGGTGTTCACTCTAGACGCGTGGCGGTGTTCACTCTAGACACGTGGTGGTGTTCACTCTGGACGCGTGGTGGTGTTCACTCTAGACGCGTGGTGGTATTCACTCTAGACACGTGGCGGTGTTCACTCTAGACGCGTGGCAATGTTCACTCTAGACGCGTGGCGGTGTTCACTCTGGACACGTGGCGGTGTTCACTCTAGACACGTGGTGGTATTCACTCTAGACGTGTGGTGGTGTTGACTCTAGACACGTGGCGGTGTTCACTCTAGACACGTGGCGGTGTTCACTCTAGACGCGTGGCGGTGTTCACTCTGGACGCGTGGCGGTGTTCACTCTAGACGCGTGGCGGTGTTCACTCTGGACGCATGGCGGTGTTCACTCTAGACGCGTGGCGGTGTTCACTCTGGACGCATGGCGGTGTTCACTCTAGACACGTGGTGGTGTTCACTCTAGACACGTGGCGGTGTTCACTCTGGACGCGTGGCGGTGTTCACTCTGGACGCGTGGCGGTGTTCACTCTAGACGCGTGGCGGTGTTCACTCTGGACGCGTGGCGGTGTTCACTCTAGACGCGTGGCGGTGTTCACTCTGGACGCATGGCGGTGTTCACTCTAGACACGTGGTGGTGTTCACTCTAGACACGTGGCGGTGTTCACTCTGGACGCGTGGCGGTGTTCACTCTGGACGCGTGGCGGTGTTCACTCTGGACGCGTGGCGGTGTTCCCTCTAGACGCGTGGCGGTGTTCACTCTAGATGCGTGGCGGTGTTCACTCTAGACGCGTGGCGGTGTTCACTCTAGACACGTGGTGGTGTTCACTCTGGACGCGTGGTGGTGTTCACTCTAGACGCGTGGTGGTATTCACTCTAGACACGTGGCGGTGTTCACTCTAGACGCGTGGCAATGTTCACTCTAGACGCGTGGCGGTGTTCACTCTGGACACGTGGCGGTGTTCACTCTAGACACGTGGTGGTATTCACTCTAGACGTGTGGTGGTGTTGACTCTAGACACGTGGCGGTGTTCACTCTAGACACGTGGCGGTGTTCACTCTAGACGCGTGGCGGTGTTCACTCTGGACGCGTGGCGGTGTTCACTCTAGACGCGTGGCGGTGTTCACTCTGGACGCATGGCGGTGTTCACTCTAGACACGTGGTGGTGTTCACTCTAGACACGTGGTGGTGTTCACTCTAGACGCGTGGTGGTGTTCACTCGAGATGCGTGGTGGTGTTCACTCTGGACGCGTGGTGGTGTTCACTCTGGACGCGTGGCGGTGTTCACTCTGGACGCGTGGCGGTGTTCACTCTGGACGCGTGGCGGTGTTCACTCTAGACACGTGGCGGTGTTCACTCTGGACGCGTGGTGGTGTTCACTCGAGATGCGTGGTGGTGTTCACTCTGGACGCGTGGCGGTGTTCACTCTAGACGCGTGGTGGTGTTCACTCTGGACGCGTGGCTGTGTTCACTCTAGACGCGTGGCGGTGTTCACTCTGGACGCGTGGCGGTGTTCACTCTGGACGCGTGGCGGTGTTCACTCTGGACGCGTGGCGGTGTTCACTCTAGACGCGTGGTGGTGTTCACTCTGGACGCGTGGCGGTGTTCACTCTAGACACGTGGCGGTGTTCACTCTGGACGCGTGGCGGTGTTCACTCTGGACGCGTGGCGGTGTTCACTCTAGACACGTGGCGGTGTTCACTCTGGACGCGTGGTGGTGTTCACTCTGGACGCGTGGCGGTGTTCACTCTGGACGCGTGGTGGTGTTCACTCGAGATGCGTGGTGGTGTTCACTCTGGACGCGTGGCGGTGTTCACTCTAGACGCGTGGTGGTGTTCACTCTGGACGCGTGGCTGTGTTCACTCTAGACACGTGGCGGTGTTCACTCTGGACGCGTGGCGGTGTTCACTCTGGACGCGTGGCGGTGTTCACTCTGGACGCGTGGCGGTGTTCACTCTAGACGCGTGGTGGTGTTCACTCTGGACGCGTGGCGGTGTTCACTCTAGACACGTGGCGGTGTTCACTCTGGACGCGTGGCGGTGTTCACTCTGGACGCGTGGCGGTGTTCACTCTAGACACGTGGCGGTGTTCACTCTGGACGCGTGGTGGTGTTCACTCTGGACGCGTGGCGGTGTTCACTCTGGACGCGTGGCGGTGTTCACTCTAGACGCGTGGTGGTGTTCACTCTGGACGCGTGGCGGTGTTCACTCTAGACACGTGGCGGTGTTCACTCTGGACGCGTGGCGGTGTTCACTCTGGACGCGTGGCGGTGTTCACTCTGGACGCGTGGCGGTGTTCACTCTGGACGCGTGGTGGTGTTCACTCTGGACGCGTGGTGGTGTTCACTCTCTGCATGTCGAGATGGGGACAACCGGGGGATCCGGAGGAAAATCAACGCGACCACAGGGAGAGAGAGAGAGACGTGAACTCCAAATGTACAGCAGGCGTCAGGGTCGGGATCGAACCCACGACTTCCTGTATACCAGGAGAGGTAGTTAACACCACGGGGTAGCTGTGTGTACGTGTGTGTGTGTGTGTTGCTGTGTGTACGTGTGTGTGTGTGTAGCTGTGTGTACGTGTATGTGTGTGTGTGTAGCTGTGTGTATGTGTGTGTGTGTAGCTGTGTGTACGTGTATGTGTGTGTGTGTAGCTGTGTGTACGTGTGTGTGTGTAGCTGTGTGTACGTGTGTGTGTAGCTGTGTGTACGTGTGTGTGTAGCTGTGTGTACGTGTGTGTAGCTGTGTGTACGTGTGTGTGTGTAGCTGTGTGTACGTGCGTGTGTGTGTGTAGCTGTGTGTACGTGCGTGTGTGTGTGTAGCTGTGTGTACGTGCGTGTGTGTGTGTAGCTGTGTGTACGTGCGTGTGTGTGTGTAGCTGTGTGTATGTGCGTGCGTGTGTGTGTAGCTGTGTGTGTGTGTAGCTGTGTGTACGTGCGTGCGTGTGTGTGTGTAGCTGTGTGTACGTGCGTGCGTGTGTGTGTAGCTGTGTGTACGTGCGTGCGTGTGTGTGTGTGTAGCTGTGTGTACGTGCGTGTGTGTGTGTGTAGCTTTGTGTACGTGCGTGCGTGTGTGTAGCTTTGTGTACGTGCATGTGTGTGTGTAGCTGTGTGTGCGTACGTGTGTGTGTAGCTGTGTGTGCGTGCGTGTGTGTGTAGCTGTGTGTGCGTGCGTGTGTGTAGCTGTGTGTACGTGCGTGCGTGTGTGTGTAGCTGTGTGTACGTGTGTGTGTAGCTGTGTGTGCGTGTGTAGCTGTGTAGCTGTGTGTGCGTGTGTAGCTGTGTGTACGTGTGTGCGTGTGTGTGTAGCTGTGTGTGCGTGTGTGTGTAGCTGTGTGTACGTGCGTGCGTGTGTGTGTAGCTGTGTGTACGTGCGTGCGTGTGTGTGTAGCTGTGTGTACGTGCGTGCGTGTGTGTAGCTGTGTGTACGTGCGTGTGTGTGTGTAGCTGTGTGTACGTGCGTGTGTGTGTGTGTGTAGCTGTGTGTATGTGCGTGCGTGTGTAGCTGTGTGTACGTGCGTGCATGTGTGTGTGTGTAGCTGTGTGTACGTGCGTGCGTGTGTGTGTGTGTAGCTGTGTGTGCGTGCGTGTGTGTGTGTAGCTGTGTGTATGTGCGTGCGTGTGTGTGTAGCTGTGTGTACGTGTGTGTGTAGCTGTGTGTGCGCGTGTGTGTAGCTGTGTGTACGTGTGTGCGTGTGTGTGTAGCTGTGTGTGCGTGTGTGTGTCGCTGTGTGTGCGTGCGTGTGTGTGTAGCTGTGTGTACGTGCGTGTGTGTAGCTGTGTGTACGTGCGTGCGTGTGTGTGTGTAGCTGTGTGTACGTGCGTGCGTGTGTGTGTGTAGCTGTGTGTACGTGCATGTGTGTGTGTGTAGCTGTGTGTACGTGCGTGCGTGTGTGTGTGTATAGCTTTGTGTACGTGCGTGCGTGTGTGTGTGTAGCTGTGTGTACGTGCGTGTGTGTGTGTAGCTGTGTGCGTGCGTGTGTGTGTAGCTGTGTGTACGTGCGTGCGTTGTGTGTAGCTGTGTGTACGTGCGTGCGTGTGTGTAGCTGTGTGTACGTGCGTGCGTGTGTGTAGCTGTGTGTACGTGCGTGCGTGTGTGTAGCTGTGTGTACGTGCGTGCGTGTGTGTAGCTGTGTGTACGTGCGTGCGTGTGTGTGTGTAGCTGTGTGTACGTGCGTGCGTGTGTGTGTGTAGCTGTGTGTACGTGCGTGTGTGTGTAGCTGTGTGTAGCTGTGTGTACGTGCGTGCGTGTGTGTGTAGCTGTGTGTACGTGTGTGTGTGTGTAGCTGTGTGTACGTGCGTGTGTGTGTGTGTAGCTGTGTGTACGTGCGTGCGTGTGTGTGTAGCTGTGTGTACGTGCGTGCGTGTGTGTGTCTGTAGCTGTGTGTACGTGCGTGCGTGTGTGTGTAGCTGTGTGTATGTGCGTGCGTGTGTGTGTAGCTGTGTGTACGTGTGTGTGTAGCTGTGTGTGCGCGTGTGTGTAGCTGTGTGTACGTGTGTGCGTGTGTGTGTAGCTGTGTGTGCGTGTGTGTGTTGCTGTGTGTGCGTGCGTGTGTGTGTAGCTGTGTGTACGTGCGTGCGTGTGTGTGTGTAGCTGTGTGTACGTGCGTGCGTGTGTGTGTGTAGCTGTGTGTACGTGCGTGCGTGTGTGTGTGTGTAGCTGTGTGTACGTGCGTGCGTGTGTGTGTGTGTAGCTTTGTGTACGTGCGTGCGTGTGTGTGTGTGTAGCTGTGTGTACGTGCGTGTGTGTGTGTAGCTGTATGTACGTGCGTGCGTGTGTGTGTAACTGTGTGTACGTGCGTGCGTGTGTGTAGCTGTGTGTACGTGCGTGCGTGTGTGTCTAGCTGTGTGTACGTGCGTGTGTGTAGCTGTGTGTACGTGCGTGCCTGTGTGTGTGTGTGTAGCTGTGTGTACGTGCGTGCGTGTGTGTGTGTGTAGCTGTGTGTACGTGCGTGCGTGTGTGTGTGTAGCTTTGTGTACGTGCGTGCGTGTGTGTGTGTAGCTGTGTGTACGTGCGTGCGTGTGTGTGTGTAGCTGTGTGTACGTGCGTGCGTGTGTGTGTAGCTGTGTGTGCGTAGCTGTGTGTACGTGTGTGCGTGTGTGTAGCTGTGTGTACCTGTGTGCGTGTGTGTGTGTGTAGCTGTGTGTACGTGTGTGCGTGTGTGTGTGTGTAGCTGTGTGTAGCTGTGTGTACGTGTGTGTGCGTAGCTGTGTGTGTGTGTGTGTAGCTGTGTGTACGTGTGTGTGCGTGTGTAGCTGTGTGTACGTGTGTGTATTAAACACACGGCACTCTTCCTCTTGGCGTTGCAGCTCTCTCCACTGCTGGTTGAGTTGGCGCGATGCTCGCCGTCGGCGGTGCGCGATGATTCCGTCGTCAGATAGCTTGCGCAGCTTGTCTGCTGGTCGCCGCTCCTCACTCTGGCCTTGGTTCCCAGCTGGTGCTGGTCGGTGTGTGTGTGGGTCGAACCCACGGCGCTCTCGCTGGCGCTGACACTCTTGCTCACGGGCGGCTGGTCAGGCTCTTTCCACTGCTCCGTGCTCTCTCCTTTCTCTCTCCTTGCTTTCGCCCTTGGCGTGCAGCTGCCAGTTTTGCACTGGCATTGTGTTGCCTCTCCCGCCCTCACTTCGGGGCTTCGCCTTGTCGTTGCTCAACTTTCGGTCTCTCCACCCTTCTTCCAAGAGGGCTGCTGCTGTGAGCTGCTCGTCGCTGGCTGGATCACTGACTCTCAAAACTTGTAAATTGTATTAGCACACCTCTTACACAACTCTGATAGCTTGGTACAATACAACTTATCGCAAACCCTCGATTCCACAAGCGACTCAAAACATCAGGATGAATGTAGAATAAACTTTCAGCGATACTCTGTCAGTTCATGCCAAACTCAGCTCTTAACAACACATCGTCCCTTCGCTCCACGAGACACGACACCCATGGTTGATCTCGAGGCCATGCCCCGGAGTTTGCCCCTTTGCAAGACTGAATTGCATGATCTGTGTCGTTGGTTATATCTGAAATTCCCTCCCCTCTCTGTGCGTCTCTTGCGAGAGAAAAAAAACAGATGCCCTCTGTCACCGTCCTCTCTCCACAGCCGCGCCTGAATGCCCCCCCCCTTCCCTTGATGACCTCGGACGGGTTGTTTTCCGTCTAAGTTTATGCTTGTTTGCATCCCCCCCCCCCTTTGTAGTGTTTGTTATCTCGAGGCCAGACACCCTTGATACGTATTTATGGTTGCCATGTGTTTGTGTCAAATTGTTTGAAGACAAAGGTGGCCGGGGAGGCTTTGATTCCATGGAATACATATCCGGTCTTGTGTGTGTTGGACCTATTTCTTGTATCTCTTATGAGTTACCCCCGGTCTAATATCTTGTGGTTATTATTTGGTTCATGTTTAACCAAGATTCGTAATGCCCCTCATTGTTACCATTATTCCGAGGGTTTTGCCAAGCTTTGTTGTAAGTCTGTGGCACCAGGGATCGGTGTTTTATTTTGAGTAATATTTTGATATCCCGAGGCTGGAGATATAACCAAGCGCTCACTTTCTTGTCTACCAGAATGCACATTCCTTGCTTCTCTTGGTGAAGTTACATGGATAGAAAGATACAATACAAAATGATATACGAGTTAAATAATGGTGAAATAAAATAAATAATAATAAAGCCGCTAGTATAGACTGCAGTCTATAACGTCGATTTGTTCTTTTTGACAAGTTTCAAACTTTTACCGTTAAAGAAAATGCGAGTTGTAACGTCCGTTTGTCTCTGCTATGTGCTCTGGAGATTTGTTTGTGAACTGTCCAAACCGTCCGGGGAGGTCATGTCATATGGTCATCTGCCAGCCTGGAGATTTCCAGATAGTCGCACACCCCTCTTTGCCCCGAAGTTTGTTTAATGTTTTTTTTGACCTCCAGATGCTTGGTGTGGCTTGAAGGGTAGCGGAGTTGAGTGTTGGTTTCATTTATTTATTATTTATATGTGTGTAGCTGTGTGTACGTGTGTGTAGCTGTGTGTACGTGTGTGTGTGTAGCTGTGTGTACGTGCGTGTGTGTGTGTAGCTGTGTGTACGTGCGTGTGTGTGTGTAGCTGTGTGTACGTGCGTGTGTGTGTGTAGCTGTGTGTACGTGCGTGTGTGTGTGTAGCTGTGTGTATGTGCGTGCGTGTGTGTGTAGCTGTGTGTGTGTGTAGCTGTGTGTACGTGCGTGCGTGTGTGTGTGTAGCTGTGTGTACGTGCGTGCGTGTGTGTGTAGCTGTGTGTACGTGCGTGCGTGTGTGTGTGTGTAGCTGTGTGTACGTGCGTGTGTGTGTGTGTAGCTTTGTGTACGTGCGTGCGTGTGTGTAGCTTTGTGTACGTGCATGTGTGTGTGTAGCTGTGTGTGCGTACGTGTGTGTGTAGCTGTGTGTGCGTGCGTGTGTGTGTAGCTGTGTGTGCGTGCGTGTGTGTAGCTGTGTGTACGTGCGTGCGTGTGTGTGTAGCTGTGTGTACGTGTGTGTGTAGCTGTGTGTGCGTGTGTAGCTGTGTAGCTGTGTGTGCGTGTGTAGCTGTGTGTACGTGTGTGCGTGTGTGTGTAGCTGTGTGTGCGTGTGTGTGTAGCTGTGTGTACGTGCGTGCGTGTGTGTGTAGCTGTGTGTACGTGCGTGCGTGTGTGTGTAGCTGTGTGTACGTGCGTGCGTGTGTGTAGCTGTGTGTACGTGCGTGTGTGTGTGTAGCTGTGTGTACGTGCGTGTGTGTGTGTGTGTAGCTGTGTGTATGTGCGTGCGTGTGTAGCTGTGTGTACGTGCGTGCATGTGTGTGTGTGTAGCTGTGTGTACGTGCGTGCGTGTGTGTGTGTGTAGCTGTGTGTACGTGCGTGCGTGTGTGTGTGTAGCTGTGTGTATGTGCGTGCGTGTGTGTGTAGCTGTGTGTACGTGTGTGTGTAGCTGTGTGTGCGCGTGTGTGTAGCTGTGTGTACGTGTGTGCGTGTGTGTGTAGCTGTGTGTGCGTGTGTGTGTCGCTGTGTGTGCGTGCGTGTGTGTGTAGCTGTGTGTACGTGCGTGTGTGTAGCTGTGTGTACGTGCGTGCGTGTGTGTGTGTAGCTGTGTGTACGTGCGTGCGTGTGTGTGTGTAGCTGTGTGTACGTGCATGTGTGTGTGTGTAGCTGTGTGTACGTGCGTGCGTGTGTGTGTGTATAGCTTTGTGTACGTGCGTGCGTGTGTGTGTGTAGCTGTGTGTACGTGCGTGTGTGTGTGTAGCTGTGTGTGCGTGCGTGTGTGTGTAGCTGTGTGTACGTGCGTGCGTGCGTGTGTGTAGCTGTGTGTACGTGCGTGCGTGTGTGTAGCTGTGTGTACGTGCGTGCGTGTGTGTAGCTGTGTGTACGTGCGTGCGTGCGTGTGTGTAGCTGTGTGTACGTGCGTGCGTGTGTGTAGCTGTGTGTACGTGCGTGCGTGTGTGTGTGTAGCTGTGTGTACGTGCGTGCGTGTGTGTGTGTAGCTGTGTGTACGTGCGTGTGTGTGTAGCTGTGTGTAGCTGTGTGTACGTGCGTGCGTGTGTGTGTAGCTGTGTGTACGTGTGTGTGTGTGTAGCTGTGTGTACGTGCGTGTGTGTGTGTGTAGCTGTGTGTACGTGCGTGCGTGTGTGTGTAGCTGTGTGTACGTGCGTGCGTGTGTGTGTCTGTAGCTGTGTGTACGTGCGTGCGTGTGTGTGTAGCTGTGTGTATGTGCGTGCGTGTGTGTGTAGCTGTGTGTACGTGTGTGTGTAGCTGTGTGTGCGCGTGTGTGTAGCTGTGTGTACGTGTGTGCGTGTGTGTGTAGCTGTGCGTGCGTGTGTGTGTTGCTGTGTGTGCGTGCG
Source organism: Lethenteron reissneri (assembly GCF_015708825.2). Classification (NCBI taxonomy): domain Eukaryota; kingdom Metazoa; phylum Chordata; class Hyperoartia; order Petromyzontiformes; family Petromyzontidae; genus Lethenteron; species Lethenteron reissneri. The sequence continues at coordinate 351,522 of NC_083845.1, read as the reverse complement.
TGTGTGTGTAGCTGTGTGTACGTGCGTGCGTGTGTGTGTGTAGCTGTGTGTACGTGCGTGCGTGTGTGTGTGTAGCTGTGTGTACGTGCGTGCGTGTGTGTGTGTGTAGCTGTGTGTACGTGCGTGCGTGTGTGTGTGTGTAGCTTTGTGTACGTGCGTGTGTGTGTGTGTAGCTGTGTGTACGTGCGTGTGTGTGTGTAGCTGTATGTACGTGCGTGCGTGTGTGTGTAACTGTGTGTACGTGCGTGCGTGTGTGTAGCTGTGTGTACGTGCGTGCGTGTGTGTCTAGCTGTGTGTACGTGCGTGTGTGTAGCTGTGTGTACGTGCGTGCCTGTGTGTGTGTGTGTAGCTGTGTGTACGTGCGTGCGTGTGTGTGTGTGTAGCTGTGTGTACGTGCGTGCGTGTGTGTGTGTAGCTTTGTGTACGTGCGTGCGTGTGTGGGTGCCTAGGTGGGTACGTGCGTGCGTGTGTGTGTGTAGCTGTGTGTACGTGCGTGCGTGTGTGTGTAGCTGTGTGTGCGTAGCTGTGTGTACGTGTGTGCGTGTGTGTAGCTGTGTGTACCTGTGTGCGTGTGTGTGTGTGTAGCTGTGTGTACGTGTGTGCGTGTGTGTGTGTGTAGCTGTGTGTAGCTGTGTGTACGTGTGTGTGCGTAGCTGTGTGTGTGTGTGTGTAGCTGTGTGTACGTGTGTGTGCGTGTGTAGCTGTGTGTACGTGTGTGTATTAAACACACGGCACTCTTCCTCTTGGCGTTGCAGCTCTCTCCACTGCTGGTTGAGTTGGCGCGATGCTCGCCGTCGGCGGTGCGCGATGATTCCGTCGTCAGATAGCTTGCGCAGCTTGTCTGCTGGTCGCCGCTCCTCACTCTGGCCTTGGTTCCCAGCTGGTGCTGGTCGGTGTGTGTGTGGGTCGAACCCACGGCGCTCTCGCTGGCGCTGACACTCTTGCTCACGGGCGGCTGGTCAGGCTCTTTCCACTGCTCCGTGCTCTCTCCTTTCTCTCTCCTTGCTTTCGCCCTTGGCGTGCAGCTGCCAGTTTTGCACTGGCATTGTGTTGCCTCTCCCGCCCTCACTTCGGGGCTTCGCCTTGTCGTTGCTCAACTTTCGGTCTCTCCACCCTTCTTCCAAGAGGGCTGCTGCTGTGAGCTGCTCGTCGCTGGCTGGATCACTGACTCTCAAAACTTGTAAATTGTATTAGCACACCTCTTACACAACTCTGATAGCTTGGTACAATACAACTTATCGCAAACCCTCGATTCCACAAGCGACTCAAAACATCAGGATGAATGTAGAATAAACTTTCAGCGATACTCTGTCAGTTCATGCCAAACTCAGCTCTTAACAACACATCGTCCCTTCGCTCCACGAGACACGACACCCATGGTTGATCTCGAGGCCATGCCCCGGAGTTTGCCCCTTTGCAAGACTGAATTGCATGATCTGTGTCGTTGGTTATATCTGAAATTCCCTCCCCTCTCTGTGCGTCTCTTGCGAGAGAAAAAAAACAGATGCCCTCTGTCACCGTCCTCTCTCCACAGCCGCGCCTGAATGCCCCCCCCCTTCCCTTGATGACCTCGGACGGGTTGTTTTCCGTCTAAGTTTATGCTTGTTTGCATCCCCCCCCCCCTTTGTAGTGTTTGTTATCTCGAGGCCAGACACCCTTGATACGTATTTATGGTTGCCATGTGTTTGTGTCAAATTGTTTGAAGACAAAGGTGGCCGGGGAGGCTTTGATTCCATGGAATACATATCCGGTCTTGTGTGTGTTGGACCTATTTCTTGTATCTCTTATGAGTTACCCCCGGTCTAATATCTTGTGGTTATTATTTGGTTCATGTTTAACCAAGATTCGTAATGCCCCTCATTGTTACCATTATTCCGAGGGTTTTGCCAAGCTTTGTTGTAAGTCTGTGGCACCAGGGATCGGTGTTTTATTTTGAGTAATATTTTGATATCCCGAGGCTGGAGATATAACCAAGCGCTCACTTTCTTGTCTACCAGAATGCACATTCCTTGCTTCTCTTGGTGAAGTTACATGGATAGAAAGATACAATACAAAATGATATACGAGTTAAATAATGGTGAAATAAAATAAATAATAATAAAGCCGCTAGTATAGACTGCAGTCTATAACGTCGATTTGTTCTTTTTGACAAGTTTCAAACTTTTACCGTTAAAGAAAATGCGAGTTGTAACGTCCGTTTGTCTCTGCTATGTGCTCTGGAGATTTGTTTGTGAACTGTCCAAACCGTCCGGGGAGGTCATGTCATATGGTCATCTGCCAGCCTGGAGATTTCCAGATAGTCGCACACCCCTCTTTGCCCCGAAGTTTGTTTAATGTTTTTTTTGACCTCCAGATGCTTGGTGTGGCTTTAAGGGTAGCGGAGTTGAGTGTTGGTTTCATTTATTTATTATTTAAGGAAAAAAATGGATCGAATTATTCTTAATATAATTTTTTGGAAAAGGTCTATATATACAACACACCTCTAAGTTGCGATTGAACATGAATTTATGAATTTCTGCATAACACAAATAGTATTATTTTCAACACCTTTTGCTATGTCAACTGAATTTAGCTTTCATAAATATTCCTTTTGTAGCCAGACAGCCGAAATTTGTGACCATTTGCCCTCTCATTGTGTGCCATAACAGCCCGCGTGATGAATTTGGGAAACTTTTTCACTATTTCATGAATATATAAATAAGTATAGACGTGTAAGTCACGTGTGACTGTGTATATGCATTCCTCTGTGCCTCGATACTGACGTGTAGATGGTGTGGATATTCTTTTCTGTCTGCAACTGACGCTTCCTCTGTAGCTTCCTCTGCAGAATTGGTCTGATGGAGCAAAGGCACTCGGCGCAGCTCGGTGCGACAAGGCAACAATGCGACCGGTGTTCATACAGCACAAATTGTCCTGAACATTTGACACAGCACCAGAGAACTCGCATGGGAGAGAAACCCTTAAAGTGCAGTGTATGTGGGAAGGCGTTTGCACATTCATCTGAACTTGTAAAACACCAGAGAACACACACGGGAGAGAAACCCTTCAAGTGCAGTGTATGTGGGAAGGCGTTTGCACTTTCATCTACTCTTGTAGCACACCAGAGAACACACACGGGAGAGAAACCCTTCAAGTGCAGTGTGTGTGGGAAGGCGTTTGCACAGTCATCTACTCTTTTAAAACACCAGAGAACACACACGGGAGAGAAACCCTATAAGTGCAGTGTGTGTGTGAAGGCGTTTGCAAATTTATCTCATCTTGTAGTACACCAGAGAATACACACGGGAGAGAAACCCTTCAAGTGCATTCCGTGCGGGAAGGCGTTTGCACGTTCATCAAATTTTCATGTCCACCAGAGAACAAACAAGCATCAGAAGATCCACCAGGAGTGGAGTCTGAAATCAGCTTTAAAAAGTCAAAGTGCTGCAATGAGCCCATCCCTCATCAAACAAGAACCGGAAGAAAATCCCAGCTTGGACACTTTCAAAGAAATCGAGGTGAAATATGAAGAGGTGACGGTGAAATGTGAAGAAGTGATGGTGAAGAGCGAAGAAGTGAAGGTAAAATGTGAAGATGAAGATTCAACTCCAAAATTGGACCTTCACATCGATGGAGGCAACGTGAAGCAGGAGGAGAATTCTGACTGTGAGGCCGAGCGAGGCAACTCCCAGCAGTTTGTGGAAGTGGAGGTGTGGGTGGACTTCCTCCGAGACAATACAAAGTCAAATGGAGACCCGGGAGATGTGTAAGCTTGAGATGATGTCGCTCCAATAGATGCTCCTTTGTCACAGGCCTTTAATGACAAGAATGTGAAGTTTAATACTCGGTTCCTAGGTGCAACCTGCAGGGTAAGAGCGGCCAGTCTTTGTGGACCTGTGTGTTGGGTAGATTTCGAACCAGGAGCGAGAGCCAATAAGCTCCCAAGCATTCACTATGTTCTCATAATTGCATTTATATGGTGCTTGCTTAATCGCCTCTGGCAACTCGGAGTTTTGTATCGTATCTCGTCTCAACACTCCAAGAACATCCCCAAGTAGCAGCTGCCCCTGTGTGGCACAAGGTGGTGGCCCTGCACCGGCCTGCATGTGGACAAGAGCCTGTCAGTAGGGGGCGATGGTTGATGTGGCATCTCAGTTGTGGAGTTTGTAGGTAATGTTTAGTATTTGATAAATTTTGACCCAGATGCCAGCATGCAATGGCCTACTCGTTTTGAATGGTGCATTAGTATGTTGTACATACACTGTTAAGCAGATTTTGTGTATTTTTTTAATTAGCTTCTTGCTAATGCGATGTAACCTAGTGCAGTAATTCAATTTTGTTAACATGCCTGTCACTAATTTAGAATGAATACTTGTCTGATTGTGTGCGTACATGTAACCTTTTGTCTATAAGGGTCAAACATTGAGTAAGTGATGTTAGGACAAAGTTTGTGTTTTGCAAGTAACCTGTACAGATCAGGTGAGACTCCTTGTTCTTGTGATACAGGTCAAAGGGTATTTTTGTGTTTTCAGGAAGCATCTCCCTCTGGAGCAACTCATTGTCTTTGAAATAGCGAGCACACTCGGATCATTCATCAGTTACAAGGCAAACCACTTAAAAGTTACACGTAGAGGAGGTACATTCTCTATAACACGAATTATAATTTTGCATTACGTGTTGACATAGATTTTGTCTAACTCGGACTAGAAATGCTCCTTGCTGATTAACGTCTGGATGTCCGTAACTATCGGTTGAAACAAGCCCGGCTGCTGTTGAGACGCTGTGCACCAATAAGGGTCCACAGGTGGCTTGCACTGAATCAATGACGCGCTCCCAGAAGTCTGTGCTAGTTATAGTTTGTGTAAAACATTCATTTGTTTCGTGGAGAGATCGATAAATGAAAGATGTCGTGTCTGCTGATCTGCTTCATAGCAAGGAGGTAATTCTAAGAGCCTATTTGAAATACATTTTTGGTACAGATTTGTATTTGGTTACAAGGCAGAGCACATCTAGTAGATGCATTCTCCACAACAACACTCATTAGAATTTTGCATGACGTCTTATATGTTGGTGAACTAGGACAAGAAATGGTCCTTGCCGATTAACGTCTAAATGTTCACAACCATGGTTGAAGCAAGCCTGACCGCCTGCGGTGCCCCTCAACCATTTACGGCCTTGGGCCAGGAAAGTCACAAAAAATTGCACACGAACGACGCATTCACGCAAGCACCCGATGCTCCGTTTTGAAGTTTCAAAATGAAACAACTTTGAATTGTATTATGTTTTGCATTAGATCATTGTATTTCTTCTTTAAAAGCTTATATCATTTTACATATGGAAGACTTAATTGAAAACGACATTTCGTGTGAATTTTCTCTCGTCGTTAAGTAGATTGCCTTGCCGCGGATTCTGTTCGATGCGGACTTTCACCTGGTTGGGAGAAGACCGCCGTCTGCAGATCGATTCCAACGCGATCGGACGTCTGTCCCTGCGCCTCCGTCGTTCATGCAGGGGGCGCGTAGGTTTGCAGCGCCCCCTGCATGAAAGCGATGGAAAGTGCAGCGTTCGTCACAGACAAATGAAGTCGTGTGCTTATATATTTACGTATAAATTGTACACCAAAACCGGTCCACAGTTGACTTGCACTGAATGCTGCAGTAGTTATTATATTTTGTGTAAAACATTCCTTTGTTTCGCGGAGAGACTGAGAAATGAAATACGTCTTGTCTGCTGATCTAGTTCATATCCGTGTACATCGATATCCCACATTGCTTACACTACACACCACACAGGGAAATAAATAGAAACTAGAACGACTTCCGGGGATGGGCAAAGAGCGAGGAATCTCTTTCAATGGAGCGAGTTCAGTGAGTTCGATTCAACATTTCTCTGTGCGTCTGTGTCTCTGTTCGCCTCTATGTGTCTCTCTCTGCCTGTCTCTGTCCATGTCGTCTCTGTGTTCCTCTTGTCTGTGTTTGTCCGCCTGTCTTGTCTGTCTGTCCCACCGCAGTCAACGACTGCCAGTAGCAGCAGGCGCCCGTTCAGCTCCCACGGCTACACGCCACTCAAAGTTGCTCCCAACACAAAGACAAAGATCCCCCGTAAAGCCTGGACAGAATGTCGGGGCAAGTGCTGTTAGCGAGCACCTATTAAGGGTGGGACGGCACACGAGGGGGTGGGTGGCCGGCACCACGCCCGGCCGCCTTTGTCTCCCCAGTGCTAGCGATGTTGACACCGCACCGGGTACTCTTTTGAGGCTGACTCGACGTAGGGGAGGCTCAGGACCGGCTCAGAAAGTCGTCACTGGCGATGTTGGCCACGAGCGGGAATGGAACTCGGCGCAGCGCTCAGCACGACACTGCCGCTCCCCTTCTGTCAACAAACTTGAACTCTGACCCCGCCCTCTGACGTCGCCGCTCAGCGTGACCTCGTCGGCGTCAAACGCCAGGGGGAGGTGTGCCTCGCTAGTGACGTCATGTCACCAAGGTATTCGTTCTCCCCGACCACCGAGCTCTTGAGCGTGACGTCACCTCCGCTTGGCCGCAGCCGATGTCTGTTCCAGTGCCAATCCTTATTTGGGCAAAGCTACGCCCGGCGACTGGCGGCTCATTAACATAATTTATTCGAGAAAGCGACGGGTTCAGCAGCCACGCCTCTGCACGGATGGGCCGGGCTCATTAACATAATTTATGAACGTTACAGAGCCGCTCGTGGGATGGGAATGTCTTGTACCCCGCAAGTGACGTCATGTCACCTGCTGCTGCCGCGTGACGTCACGACGTAACAGGAAGCTGCCGCTCCTCGCGTGCACTGCAATCCGAGGTGAGACATTCTCATCGCGGTTGTGGTGGTGGTTGTGGTGTTGGTGGTGGTGTTGGTGGTGGTGGTGGTTGTTGTTGTTTACCAAGGTAAGAGCCTCGCTCTCTCGTAGGGGTGTCAATTGAGTAGCAGCGAGCATGGAAGCGATGTCCACGGTGGATCTTACAACGCGGGGCCTAGCCACGCGGGGCCTTGCCTCCTGCCCTCGCCTGCTGCAATTATCTTGCTTAAGTTGAATTGTCACCACCTGGCTCACTACTTCGTAACTTTGTTTTAATATTCACACCGATTTGTTTTCATTTTACCAGGCCAAGCCCACCTGAGCTGCTATACCGCTTTTGTCTTCAGACGCGACCTGCTCACAACAACAACAAGGTGAGGCTTCGTCAACAGCGTGGCGGTGTTCACTCTGGACGCGTGGCGGTGTTCACTCTAGACGCGTGGCGGTGTTCACTCTAGACACGTGGCGGTGTTCACTCTAGACGCGTGGCGGTGTTCACTCTAGACGCGTGGCGGTGTTCACTCTGGACGCGTGGCGGTGTTCACTCTAGACGCGTGGCGGTGTTCACTCTAGACACGTGGCGGTGTTCACTCTAGACGCGTGGCGGTGTTCACTCTAGACACGTGGCGGTGTTCACTCTAGACACGTGGCGGTGTTCACTCTAGACGCGTGGCGGTGTTCACTCTAGACGCGTGGCGGTGTTCACTCTAGACACGTGGCGGTGTTCACTCTAGACACGTGGCGGTGTTCACTCTAGACGCGTGGCGGTGTTCACTCTAGACACGTGGCGGTGTTCACTCTAGACACGTGGCGGTGTTCACTCTAGACACGTGGCGGTGTTCACTCTAGACACGTGGCGGTGTTCACTCTAGACGCGTGGCGGTGTTCACTCTAGACGCGTGGCGGTGTTCACTCTAGACACGTGGCGGTGTTCACTCTAGACACGTGGCGGTGTTCACTCTAGACGCGTGGCGGTGTTCACTCTAGACACGTGGCGGTGTTCACTCTAGACACGTGGCGGTGTTCACTCTAGACGCGTGGCGGTGTTCACTCTAGACGCGTGGCGGTGTTCACTCTAGACGCGTGGTGGTGTTCACTCTAGACACGTGGCGGTGTTCACTCTAGACACGTGGCGGTGTTCACTCTAGACGCGTGGTGGTGTTCACTCTAGACGCGTGGCGGTGTTCACTCTAGACGCGTGGTGGTGTTCACTCTAGACGCGTGGCGGTGTTCACTCTAGACGCGTGGTGGTGTTCACTCTAGACGCGTGGCGGTGTTCACTCTAGACACGTGGTGGTGTTCACTCTAGACACGTGGCGGTGTTCACTCTAGACACGTGGCGGTGTTCACTCTAGACGCGTGGCGGTGTTCACTCTAGACGCGTGGCGGTGTTCACTCTAGACGCGTGGTGGTGTTCACTCTAGATACGTGGCGGTGTTCACTCTAGACACGTGGCGGTGTTCACTCTAGACACGTGGCGGTGTTCACTCTAGACACGTGGCGGTGTTCACTCTAGACGCGTGGCGGTGTTCACTCTAGACGCGTGGCGGTGTTCACTCTAGACGCGTGGTGGTGTTCACTCTAGACACGTGGCGGTGTTCACTCTAGACACGTGGCGGTGTTCACTCTAGACGCGTGGTGGTGTTCACTCTAGACGCGTGGCGGTGTTCACTCTAGACGCGTGGTGGTGTTCACTCTAGACGCGTGGCGGTGTTCACTCTAGACACGTGGCGGTGTTCACTCTAGACACGTGGCGGTGTTCACTCTAGACGCGTGGCGGTGTTCACTCTAGACGCGTGGCGGTGTTCACTCTAGACGCGTGGTGGTGTTCACTCTAGACACGTGGCGGTGTTCACTCTAGACGCGTGGCGGTGTTCACTCTAGACGCGTGGTGGTGTTCACTCTAGACGCGTGGCGGTGTTCACTCTAGACGCGTGGTGGTGTTCACTCTAGACGCGTGGCGGTGTTCACTCTAGACGCGTGGTGGTGTTCACTCTAGACGCGTGGCGGTGTTCACTCTAGACACGTGGTGGTGTTCACTCTAGACACGTGGCGGTGTTCACTCTAGACACGTGGCGGTGTTCACTCTAGACGCGTGGTGGTGTTCACTCTAGACGCGTGGCGGTGTTCACTCTAGACGCGTGGTGGTGTTCACTCTAGATACGTGGCGGTGTTCACTCTAGACACGTGGCGGTGTTCACTCTAGACACGTGGCGGTGTTCACTCTAGACGCGTGGTGGTGTTCACTCTAGACGCGTGGCGGTGTTCACTCTAGACGCGTGGTGGTGTTCACTCTAGACACGTGGCGGTGTTCACTCTAGACGCGTGGTGGTGTTCACTCTAGACGCGTGGCGGTGTTCACTCTAGACGCGTGGCGGTGTTCACTCTAGACACGTGGCGGTGTTCACTCTAGACACGTGGCGGTGTTCACTCTAGACACGTGGCGGTGTTCACTCTAGACGCGTGGTGGTGTTCACTCTAGACACGTGGCGGGGTTCACTCTAGACGCGTGGTGGTGTTCACTCTAGACGCGTGGTGGTGTTCACTCTAGACGCGTGGCGGTGTTCACTCTAGACGCATGGCGGTGTTCACTCTAGACACGTGGCGGTGTTCACTCTAGACACGTGGCGGTGTTCACTCTAGACACGTGGCGGTGTTCACTCTAGACGCGTGGCGGTGTTCACTCTAGACACGTGGCGGTGTTCACTCTAGACGCGTGGCGGTGTTCACTCTAGACACGTGGCGGTGTTCACTCTAGACGCGTGGTGGTGTTCACTCTAGACGCGTGGTGGTGTTCACTCTAGACGTGTGGCGGTGTTCACTCTAGACACGTGGCGGTGTTCACTCTAGACACGTGGTGGTGTTCACTCTAGACACTTGGCGGTGTTCACTCTAGACACGTGGTGGTGTTCACTCTAGACACTTGGCGGTGTTCACTCTAGACGCGTGGTGGTGTTCACTCTAGACGCGTGGTGGTGTTCACTCTAGACGCGTGGCGGTGTTCACTCTGGACGCGTGGCGGTGTTCACTCTAGACACGTGGTGTTCACTCTAGACGCGTGGTGGTGTTCACTATAGACGCGTGGCGGTGTTCACTCTGGACACGTGGCGGTGTTCACTCTGGACGCGTGGTGGTGTTCACTCTAGACACGTGGCGGTGTTCACTCTAGACACGTGGTGGTGTTCACTCTAGACACGTGGCGGTGTTCACTCTCTACATGTGGAGGGGAAACCGGCGATCCGGAGGGAAATCCACGCGACCACGGGGGGAGAGAGAGAGGCACGCAGCCTCGGCTGTGTTGGTTGATCCTCTATGAATTTCTTGGTGGAGTGAGGAAGCATGAATAGTGAGCAGGTGAAGGTGGCCAGGCGTGTGTCGGGACACACCACCACCACCACCTGTGAACCATGCCAGTGTGTGACGGTGGTGTGTGTCTGGACACACACCACCACCACCACCTGTGAACCATGCCAGTGTGTGACGGTAGTGTGTGTCTGGACACACACCACCACCACCACCTGCGCACCATGCCAGTGCGTGACGGTGGCGGAGCGAGTGGGGGTGGGGTGGCACCGGCCCCCCAACGATCCCATCGAAATATACAAACACAGAGACGCTTTTAACCGAGAAGATGGATTCTGGCTCAGCAATCATTGGAAGGACGTAATAAACCATTTAGGATCTTAACTGATTGTGTTCACGTTTACGGTGACTTTCAGACCGCGTTCCACTCACTGGCATTGACTATATATCTTGTATTCTCCGCAGGGAATGGATTCTTTGCTCCGCTGCAAGTCTCCAACCACAACTCTCCCATTGACATATTTCGTTGCTTCATCTTAGTATCTTTCACGTGACGGTCAATGGTACAGTGTATAGCGGATTGTATAATAATAAATAGTATAAAATTGTAATGTTTAATACAATGTACAAAGTAATATATAGTATCGTAGTTGTATAGTGAATATACAGCAGTGTGATATACATTAGGGTGGGTAGAATAATACATAGTGTAATATTACAATGTATAAGGTGGTGTATAGTAATATAGTATGTAATTTAATGTTGGGTTTGTCTATGGCAGTATATAGTACGGTGTAGACTCGTGTGATGTAAGAGAATAAAGTTTAGCTGGAAGCATATTATATTTTTGCGACATAGAATTGGAATGTATTACTTACTGTTAGTAGCTTAGCTTATTGGAGAGTATATTTAGTATACTGATGATACTATGTAGTTTATACTTTAGTTGTTTATGTGGTGGTTTAATTACTGCAGCTACATACTATTAACATTCCTTCCCTTTATTAATGTTACCCCTATCCCCTCCCTTTGATGCTGGTAATCTTGCATAATGCACGGGCATAATATGACTTTAAACACCCCGCCAAACCTCCTACGCATTTCACAAGTAGTACTAATCGCATATCTGCATTTCCCATAAATATGCTAAATTCCTCTTGATATCCAAATTCTTTTGTCAAGGCGCTCTTCGCCCCTCCATCCCAGCTTAAATAGTCGCTCCAAGCCTGGGGTGTGTCATTCAGAGGACGGCTGCTTGCGTTGTGGCCGAAACGTCGTGAGAATTATTTATAATGTTTTATTTTTATTATTTTATTATTTCCATTCTACGTGACTTTACCGAAATAACCAAGAAGAGGTGCAATTCAGTTTTTAGACCCCAGGATATTGAATGTCAGGAATGACATCCTTCACAGATGGGATTAGATCACGGATTTTGTGTACTGTATTTCATCAGACCTGTTTGTTTAAGATTTTAGAGATGCCGATCAAAACTATCACGTTGTCGTCTTTAATATCTGCCGGGTACTACTACACCACGCAGCACTCACCCTCCCCCTTTCTAACCTATTTCACCTCTTGCCACGGCAACTCCTACTTCAGCAAAAAATGTCTTGCTGTGGTTTTCCCACCTGATGATGATTGATTGTGTTGCAATCGAAACGTCGTGATTTTATTTATTTTATTTTATACCTACGTGACTTTACCGAAAGTAACAACAGTATGGATCCCTGCAGTCACGAAAACTTCAAATCTGGATTGTACTAACAACTCCTATCATTTTTCATTGCTGGAGGGGTTGCCCCCTACCTGAAAATCCTGGCTCCGCCTCTGAGTGTGTGATAGTGTCAAGTTTGTATTTGCAGTAAAGTCTAGTTTTTTTTGTTTTGCTCTGGAACTCTTTGTAAGAATGGAGTCAGGAAGTTATCACAGCACACAGTGCAGCTGAAGTCGGAACTGTTCATACCAGCAGTCAAGGACATCTGAGCCTGGCTTCACACCTCGAAGTTGCAATTGAACATTGTTTTATGCATTTCTGCATAACACAAATAGTATTATTTTCAATACCCTTTGCTATGTCAGGTGAATTTAGCTTTCATAAGTATTTCTTTTGAAGCCAGGCAGCCGAAATTGTGTGCTTGGTGTTTTGGGTTAACATTCATTTTGAAGATACTAGGGCTTCCAGGCATGTTGATGACCATTTGCCTTCTCAGTGTGCCATAACAGCCCGTGTGATGAAGTTGGGACACTTTTTGACTATCATGAATATATGAATAAGTTTAAACGTGTAAGTCACGTGCGACTGTGTATATATGCATTCCTCTGTGCATTGATACTGACGTGTAGATGGTGTGGATATTCTTTTCTCCTGTCTGCAGCTGTTGCTTCCTCCGCAGAATTGGTCTGATGGAGCAAAGGCACTCGGCACGGCTCGGTGCAAAAAGGCAACAATGCGACCAGCGTGCAAACAGCACGGATCGTCCTGGAAATTTGACACGACACAAGAGAACTCACACAGGAGAGAATCCCTTCAAGTGCAGTGTGTGTGACAAGACATTTTCACAGTCATCAGCTCTTAAGACCCACCAGCGAACTCACACAGGAGAGAAACCCTTCAAGTGCACTCTGTGTGGGAAGGCGTTTGCATATTCATATAATCTTGTAACACACCAGAGAACGCACACGGGAGAGAAACCCTTCAAGTGCAGTGTGTGTGGGAAGCCATTTGCACATTCATCTGCTCTTGTAGCACACCAGAGAACACACACGGGAGAGAAACCCTTCAAGTGCAGTGTGTGTAGGAATGCGTATGCACAGTCATCTGCTCTTGTAGAACACCAGAGAACACACACGGGAGAGAAACCCTTCAAGTGCAGTGTGTGTGGGAAGGCGTTTGCACGTTCATCTGCTCTTGTAGAACACCAGAGAACACACACGGGAGAGAAACCATTCAAGTGCAGTGTGTGTGGGAAGGCGTTTACACTTTCATCAAATCTTGTAATACACCAGAGAACACACACGGGAGAGAAACCCTTCAAGTGCACTCCGTGCGGGAAGGCGTTTACACTTTCATCAAATCTTCACAGACACCAGAGAACACGCAAGCATCAGAAGATCCACAAGGAGTGGAGTCTGAAATCAGCTTGTGAAAGTCAAAGTGCCGCAATGAGCCCATCCCTCATGAAACAAGAACCGGAAGAAAATCCCAGCTTGGACGCTTTTAAAGGTACCGAGGTGAAATGTGAAGAAGTGAAGGTGAAATGTGAAGACGTGATGGTGAAGAGCGAAGAAGTGAAGGTAAAATGTGAAGATGAAGACTCCACTCCAAAATCGGACCTTCACATCGATGGAGGCAACGTGAAGCAGGAGGAGAATTCTGACTGCGAGTCAGAGCGAGGCAACTTCCAGCAGTTTGTTGAAGTGGAGGTGTGGGTGGACTTCCTCCGAGACAATACAAAGTCAAATGGAGACTCGTTAGATGTGTAAGCTTGAAACGATGTCGATCCAATAAACACACCTTTGTCACAGGCCTTTAATGACTAGAATGTGAAGTTGAACACTCAATTGCTAGGTTCAACCTGCAGGGTAAGAGCGGCCAGTCTTTGTGGACCTGTGTGTTGGGTAGATCTCTAACCAGGAGCGAGTTTCAATAAGCTCCCAAGCATTCACTATGTTATAATTGCATTTACAGTGGTCCCTCGGAGATCGAACTTAATTCGTTCCAAAACTGTGTTCGAACACCGATTTGTTGGAACACCAAATCAATTTTCCCCATAAGAATGAATGGAAATAGCATCAATTGGTTCCCCACCCAAGGTTGCTCCTATTATGGGCCATTTTTGCACAAAGTTTACAATGTTAAAAAACAGTCCAGTACATAAAAGCATACAAAAAGCAAGAAACAATTCTAATTAATAGAACAAATGAACATTGAACTTCACTTTACCTACAGTAAGGAGAGTGGATGGCTTGAGTGGAAGGTGGTGAGGAGTGGAGGAGGTGTCAGTGTTGCTTGTGTAATAAAGGATGTTGACGACACGCAGCTTGGTCTCCGTCTCTCTCGTATTCTTGTTACGCCGCTCACACTCCGCCGGTCCCGACAGTGGACCGGCTGTTCCTCTTGCGCGCCCCGCGCCCCCTTCCTGTCAGTCGCACTCCTCCTGCTCCCGCACACCGCTGGCTCACGCTGTGCTTGGAGTCGTCTCCAGCCACGTGGCTGATGGCGCAGGAGGTGTCCCCCGACCCAACGTGGTCCCACTCCGAGACTACGCCGACTGACCACGAGCCTCTTCCGGCTCCCCCTGATATCCCCCTCGCACGTCATCCCGTCTCCACCCTCCACCATGCCCTTGCCGAACCTTCCAGATCACGCCCTTCGCTTAGCCCCCCCCCGGCTCCGCCCCTGATCTTCCGGGCCGCCTGATTGGTCCAGAGCTGAGCGGCGACACCTCGCTCGCGCTGCGTTACGCAGTCTCGGGCGTTCTTCACACAGCGTTGCTGCCCTATCACTTCAGTCGTTCACTGCCGCGCGCACCCTGAACGTTGTGTTGTGTGTCTGCAGCAATCGCGTGTCTAGGAGAAAGACACACCAAAATTAAATAACCGAGCAAAATATCGAAATGTAATGTAATGCAACACAGAGTCGATCAACACACAATTAACGCATAGCCTGGTTGATTACGTATTTCAAAGATTGCTAAGTTAGAATTTAAGTGAAAATTCCAAAGAGAGGACACAGGCAGAGAGAGAAAACAACCAGAGAGAGAGAAAAAAGAAGCTTAAAACTTCCCCGAAGAAGTGGTTCAATCTTAATTTTGGAGCTTTCGTGACTGCAGGAATTATTATTTGGTTCTTTCGGTAAAGTCACGTATAAAGATAAAATAATAAATTAAATAATAATAGCATACTACGACGTTTCGATTGCAATACAAGCAATCATCAGGTATAAAAGAAATAGCAACAAAATCTAACCAGAAAACTATATCTTTCTCCTAATTTTCAAGCTTGCGTACCGTACCACGTCGTCCACTCATTGACATGCTAATTTTTTCTCTGCCCCCTCCCTCTCTCCGCCCCCGCCCCCTCTCTATATTTAAGGCCTCGTCACAGAGACGATCTCTCTTTGTGCCGATACGTGTTCTCTCTCTGTGTATCTTTGTGATATCTGTCTGCTTATATGTCTGTCTATAGTTTTCTGGTTAGATTTTGTTGCTATTTCTTTTATACCTGATGATGATTGCTTGTGTTGCAATCGAAACGTCGTATGCTATTATTATTTAATTTATTATTTTATCTTTATACGTGACTTTACCGAAAGAACCAAAGAACAGATAGTTTATTTTTTCTTTTTATCGGCGCTTGACGTGTTACGTGTGCCCTCTGGTGGACAAGTGCAGTACCACAAGCATTCAAATTGTTAGTGATAGGGTTTTACCCTTTCAACTGGTACAAAAACTGACACCTTTATACAAGGGATCATGTTTGCAATAACCACAACACAAGCAGTCAAAATGCAAACAAAAATAAACTCTGATAATGATATGCACTGTCCTTGAAGTTGATTGGTCCACACCCGAGACAGCTTTTCTTAGAGCCTAGTCTCCATTGGTGTTGGACCAGATTACGCCAAAAGTACCAGTTGAAAGGGTAAAAACCTATCACTATATTTTGCCACTGGTAAAGGAGGTCTCATCGTGTAAATTCAAATTGTTGGTTACGTGTGCCCTCTGGTGGACAAGTGCAGTACCACAAGTCTTCAATTCGAGGTTACATCTGCCATCTGGTGGACATGGGCAGGCCTATTTCTCTCTCATAGGGCCATTCGATCTTTCTCTCCCTCGGTCGCTTCGGGGTGGATTCATTGACACGCTCATTTACCTGCTCCAGCAGCTGCCCCAGCAGACACCCACCGCTCTCTCTCTGCCCATCCCCCTCCTCTCTATTTAAGGCCTCGATAGAGGCATTGGGTCTCTGTGTGTCTATGTTGTGTGTCTCTCTCTGTGTCTGTGTGTCTATGTTGTGTGTCTCTCTCTGTGTGTCTCTGTGTTGTCTCTCTCTGCTTGTGTGTCTATGTTGTGTGTCTCTCTCTGTGTCTGTCTGTGTCTCTGTGTTGTCTCTTTCTGTATGTGTCTCTGTGTTGTCTCTCTCTGCTTGTGTGTCTGTGTGTCTCTCTCTGCTTGTGTGTCTGTGTGTCTCTCTCTGCTTGTGTGTGTCTGTCTGTGTGTCTCCGTGTCTGTGTTTTGTCTCTCTCTCAAATGTAGTTCTACCCTGATGACGGTTGCTTGTGTTGCAATCGAAACGTCGTACTCCATTATTTAACTTGTTTTCTTTCTACGTGACTTTACGGACAGAACCAGAGAGAAATTCCTGCACTCACGAAAGCTTCACATCAAGTGTGGGCAGTGTAGAGGCCAACACAGCACGCCGCTGTCAGCGTCACCCCGCGCGTTCCCGCAGTTGTGAGTCGCTGCTGCTGCTGCGGCGTCCTGGCGTGAGTCCCCAGCGCGGTTGGCGGCGATGAAGCCGTGAAGCAGAGGTCGTAAACGGGTTTTGATTCCCGTTCCCTACCCGTACCCTACCCGAAATGAGTGACAAACGGTTACTCACCAGTGACTCACGGTCTACCCGTATCCGTACCCGGCTACCCGTACCCGGCCGGATACGGGTAGCCGGGTATCGGGTAGGGTACGGGTATCGGGTACCCGGTTGCGACCTCTGCAGTGAAGACGCCGCACAGCGCCACTGCTGCTGTCACCGCGCCAAGCACTGCAGTGGTACCACGTGACCACACGGTGGCGATACAGCACCATGCTGGTTATGTT
This sequence comes from Lethenteron reissneri, assembly GCF_015708825.2. Taxonomy (NCBI): domain Eukaryota; kingdom Metazoa; phylum Chordata; class Hyperoartia; order Petromyzontiformes; family Petromyzontidae; genus Lethenteron; species Lethenteron reissneri. Next base: position 334,599 of record NC_083845.1, on the reverse strand, counting down.
ATTTAGCGAGTGTCCATGTTGGTTAAGTTATTTTAGCGAGTGTCCATGTTGGTTAAGTTATTTAGCGAGTGTCCATGTTGGTTAGGTCATTTAGCGAGTGTCCATGTTGGTTAGGTTATTTAGCGAGTGTCTATGTTGGTTAGGTCATTTAGCGAGTGTCCATGTTGGTTAGGTTATTTAGCGAGTGTCCATTTTGGTTAGGTTATTTAGCGAGTGTCCATGTTGGTTAGGTTATTTAGCGAGTGTCCATGTTGGTTAGGTTATTTAGCGAGTGTCCATGTTGGTTAGTATATTTAGCGAGTGTCCATGTTGGTTAGGTTATTTAGCGAGTGTCCATGTTCGTGTGTATGTTGAACTTCCTTCACACCGTACATACCGTACATCCCCTAACCCATAACCATAACCTCTAACCATAACCCGTAACCCTAACCCCTAACACTAAACCTAACATTGACCCTAATCCTCCCCAAATCCTACCCTAACCATAACCCCTAACCCCGAACCCTAAACCCTGAACCTCATCCCCTAGCCCTAACCCTAACCTCTAACTCTAACCCCTAACCCCTAACCCTAAACTCTAATGCTAACCCTAAGCCCTAACCCTAAATGACCCTAACCCTAAACCCTAACCCCTACTTCCAACCCCTAACATTCACCCTAACCCCTAACCTCAAACCCCTTGCGCTAACCCCTAACCTCTTCCTCTAACCTCTTACCTTAACCCCTAACCTTCACCCAAACCCTAACACAATTTTGTCCAAAAACGGCATAGATTAATATGCCAATTTGCTTTTTGGCTAAAAAAGGTGTGCCGATTTTCTGAGTTGAAAATGTATCGTGAAATGTTAAATTTTGTACGTAATATGTAGAATACTACAGCAAACACAATGGAGGAATGCACTTGTTGAAAAATAAAGCTATGGGAATTTGGCTCATTTTGGACATAAACAGCAGAGGTTAGTATGTCGTTTTTTTGGGACGTGAACATTTAGTCCTAAAATTTTCCACTTTTAATCTAATACATAGCATATTAAGGGTAAATACAATGGATGAATTCACTTTTTTCCAAAAATAAAGCTGTAAAAATTTGGCCAATTGTGGCCAAAAACGGCATAGGTTAGTATGCCGATTTTCTTTTTTAAATCCTTTATATTAAGTTCGCTTGCTTGCGTGCTTGCTTGCTTGCGTGCTTGCTTGCTTGCTTACGACCGTGCAAATCTTTCGGTCGTTTTTTAACCCACTTCCCGTGATCCAAACGAGCTGACATTTTGCACACTGACTCGTTGTGCGTGACAATTAATTTTCGTGAAAATTTTTTTCCAAAATTTTCCACTTTTTAGGAAAAAAACAATTATCAACATGAATTAAACAGAGGGGACCAAAGGGGAAAAACATATTTTTTTATTGTGAGTTTATTTAAGAAGTCTGTACATAAGCCAGGTTTTCATCATGCTACATGTAGCCCCAGTGGCCTAATGGATAAGGCACTGGCCTCCTAAGCCAGGGATGGTGGGTTCGAGTCCCACCTGGGGTTGCGGAGAAAAAGCTGGTCATTTTGTAAAATCAAAAAGTCAAGTTAACGAATCTGATCATGAAAAGCCAAAATGGCGCTGTGCCTATAGAAGAGAGTTTTAAAACAGTGTTCAATTATACTCTTTGGTTCTTTCGGTAAAGTTACGTCGGTATAGTGTCCATCATCAGATGATGATGATGCATGCTTGTGTTGATGATAGACGCTTGTGTTGATGATAGACGCTTGTGTTGAGCCCGAAACGTCGTGATTTATTTTATTTTATACCTACGTGAATTTACCGAAAGAACCAAAGAGTATGGATTCCTGAAGTCACGAAAGCTTCAAATCAAGAGAGTTTTAAACAGTGTACTTTGGTGACAATTATCAACATTGATAAAGCAGAGAATAAAAGGGGAAAATACATATTCATTTCTATTAATTTATTGCGAGTTTATTAAAGAAGTCTGTATATAAGCCAGGTTTTCATCATGCTACATGTAGTTACAGTGGCCTAATGGATAAGGCACTGGCCTCCTAAGCCAGGGATTGTGGGTTCGAGTCCCACCTGGGGTAGCTGAGAAAAAGTTGTTAATTTTGTAGACGTCAAGTTTATGAATCTGACGATGAGAAGCGAAGGTGGTACTGTGCCGATCGAAGAGAGTGTGAAATCAGTGTACTTTGGTGACAGGAATCAACATTGATAAAGCAGAGGGGACGAAAGGGGGAAATACATATCCATTTTTTTATCCTTTATATTAAGTTCACTTGCTTGCTTACGACCGTGCAAATCTTTCGGTCGTTTTTAAATCCTTTAAATTAAGTTCACTTGCTTGCGCGCTTACGACCGTGCAAATCTTTCGGTCGTTTTTTAACCCACTTCCCGTGATCCAATCGAGCTGACATTTTCCACACAGACTCGTTGTGCGTGACAATTAATGTTCGTGAAAAATTTTTACCAAAATTTTACACTTTTTAGGCTAAAAAAAATATTTTACATTTATTCAAATATAACTCATTCATGGCTTTGGCTGAACGTCACAGTGTAGGGAGCCCAGAGCGTGACACCTCCACAGGCCCTGGCGGAGTAGCGCAGTTGGTAGCGCACTCGCTTCCCATGCCAAAGGTCGCGGGATCGATCCCCGCGTCTTCCACAGGCGAATATATTTTTAAATCCTTTATATTAAGCACTCTGGCTTGCTTGCTTACGACCGTGCAAATCTTTCGGTCGTTTTCTAACCCACTTCCCGTGATCCAATCGAGCTGACATTTTGCACACATACTCGTTGTGCATGACAATTAATGTTCGTGAAATTTTTTTTCCAAAATGTTACACTTTTTAGGCAAATTTTTTTTATTTTACATTTATTCAAATAGAACTCATTCATGGCTTTGGCTGAACGTCACAGTGTAGGAGCCCAGAGCGTGACACCTTCACAGGCCCTGGCGGAGTAGCGCAGTTGGTAGCGCCCTCGCTTCCCATGCCAAAGGTCGCGGGATCGATCCCCACGTCCTCCACAGGCGAATATATGTTTAAATCCTTTATATTAAGTTCTCTTGCTTGCGCGCTTATGACTGTGCAAATCTTTCGGTCGTTTTTTAACCCACTTCCCGTGATCCAATCGAGCTGACATTTTGCACACAGACTCGTTGTGCGTGGCAATTAATATTCGTGAAAAAAAATTTCTAAAATTTTACACTATTTAGGACACAAATATTATATTTAATTACCAATTGCTAAATGCTGCCATGCAATCATCTGACCCATAGGTGGCAGACATCTCAAGCCAGAGGACGAGAGGACTCTAGCCGCCACGCATATAAAGGATTTATAATGAAAAACTTTGTTTTTACGGGTTATACTTGTTTACATGACATGTTCATGGTGAAATATCCTACTTTTAATGCAATATAAAGCATACTAATGCTAAACAAAAGGGAGCAATTAACTTTTGTTGGAAAAGAAAGCTGTAAAAATTTGGCCAATATTGGCCAAAAATGGCATAGGTTAGTATGCCGATTTGCTTCTTTTTTACATGAAATGTGCACGGTGAAATATCCTACTTTTAATGCAATATAAAGCATACTAATGCTAAACAAAAGGGAGGAATTCAGTTTTGTTGAAAAAGAAAGCTGTAAAAATTTGGCCAATATTGGCCAAAAACGGCATAGGTTAGTATGCCGATTTTCTTTTTGTGGGACGTAAACATTTCATCGTGAAATTTTCCCCTTTTAATCTAATACATAGCATAATAAAGCTAAAAACAATAGAGGAATGAACTATTGTCCAAAAATTAAGCTGTAAAAGTTTGGCCACTATTGGCCAAAAACGGCATAGATTAGTATGCCGATTTACTTTTTTTACTTGAAAATTTCATGGTGAAATTTTCAACTTTTTTACGTAATATATCGGATATATAAGGATAAACAACCCCGAGGATTGCACTTTTGTTGAAAAAGAAAGCTGTAAAAATTTGGCCAATATTGGCCAAAAATGGCATAGGTTAGTATGCCGATTTGCTTCTTTTTTACATGAAATGTTCACGGTGAAATATCCTACTTTTAATGCAATATATAGCATACTAATGCTAAACAAAAGGGAGCAATTAACTTTTGTTGAAAAAGAAAGCTGTAAAAATTTGGCCAATATTGGCCAAAAACGGCATAGGTTAGTATGCCGATTTTCTTTTTGTGGGACGTAAACATTTCATCGTGAAATTTTCCCCTTTTAATCTAATACATAGCATAATAAGGCTAAATACAATAGAGGAATTAACTATTGTCCAAAAATAAAGCTGTAAAAGTTTGGCCACTATTGGCCAAAAACGGCATAGATTAGTATGCCGATTTACTTTTTTTACTTGAAAATTTCATGGTAAAGTTTCCAACTTTTTTACGTAACATATCGAATATATAAGGCTAAACAACCCTGAGGATTGCACTTTTGTTGAAAAAGAAAGCTGTAAAAATTTGGCCAATATTGGCCAAAAATGGCATAGGTTAGTATGCCGATTTGCTTCTTTTTTACATGAAATGTTCACGGTGAAATATCCTACTTTTAATGCAATATATAGCATACTAATGCTAAACAAAAGGGAGCAATTAACTTTTGTTGAAAAAGAAAGCTGTAAAAATTTGGCCAATATTGGCCAAAAATGGCATAGGTTAGTATGCCGATTTGCTCCTTTTTTACATGAAATGTTCACGGTGAAATATCCTACTTTTAATGCAATATATAGCATACTAATGCTAAACAAAAGGGAGCAATTAACTTTTGTTGAAAAAGAAAGCTGTAAAAATTTGGCCAATATTGGCCAAAAACGGCATAGGTTAGTATGCCGATTTTCTTTTTGTGGGACGTAAACATTTCATCGTAACATTTTCTTCTTTTAATCTAATACATAGCATACTAAGGCTAAATACAATAGAGGAATGAACTATTGTCCAAAAATAAAGCTGTAAAAGTTTGGCCACTATTGGCCAAAAACGACATAGATTAGTATGCCGATTTACTTTTTTTACTTGAAAATTTCATGGTGAAATTTCCAACTTTTTTACGTAATATATCGGATATATAAGGCTAAACAACCCCGAGGATTGCACTTTTGTTGAAAAAGAAAGCTTTAAAAATTTGGCCAATATTGGCCAAAAATGGCATAGGTTAGTATGTCGATTTGCTTCTTTTTTACATGAAATGTTCACGGTGAAATATCCTACTTTTAATGCAATATATAACATACTAATGCTAAACAAAAGGGAGGAATTAACTTTTGTTGTAAAAGAAAGCTGTAAAAATTTGGCCAACATTGGCCAAAAACGGCATTGGTTAGTATGCTGATTTGCTTCTTTTCTACATTACATGTTTATGGTGAAATATCCTACTTTTAATGCAATATAAAGCATACTAATGCTAAACAAAGGGAGGAATTCACTCTTTCTTGGAAAATGTAGCTATGAAAATTTGGATGATTTTGGCATAAAACTGCATAGGTGCCCTAATCCTAACGAACCCAACCCTAACCCTCAGCCATAACCCTAATCCCTTAACCTAAACCCTAGCCCCTAACCCTAAACTTAACCCCTAACCCTAACCGAAACCGCTAACCATAACTCTAACCCGCACCCTAACCCTAACCCGAAGCCCTAATCCTAACCCCTAACCCTAAACCTAATTCCTAACCCTAATCCCAAACCCTAATTGATATGCCTTTAAACGCGTCTCAACGAGATGAGTTGAATTGTATATGGCGCGACCCTGTCGAGTAGAGTCGAAGGGCACACACCACTTGCTTGTGTGACTTGTGGAACCGGGGCGGAATTTTGCATTGAAGTCAATGATGGCTGTGATTGTTGCCGATTTGAAGCGCACTGTTTGGGAATGCAGTGCGTTTCACTATTTCAGCACCGATGTTCACCAAATATGCAACGGTGTAAACGTATGGGGCAGGTTGGGATGTCAATGCAGTAGTTTGTTACTTGAAAATCCGTGAAGAAATAAAGAATTGAAGTGCAAATCGGCCAGAGAGTTTCGTTTTTATTTCCGGCGCTTGACGTGTTACGTGTGCCCTCTGGTGGACACGTGCAGTACCACAAGCATTCCATTCGTGGTGAAGTCTGCTATGTGGTGGACATGTGCAGCGTAGGCCAAGACAGTTCGCCAGCAGTTGCCGCTGTCAGACGTCACCCCGCGCGTTCCCCGCAGTTGTGAGTCGCTGCTTCTGCTGCGGCGTCCTGGCGTTAGTCCCAAGCGGGTTGGCTGCGATGAAGCCGTGAAGACGCCACACAGCGCCACTGCTGCTGTCACCGCGCCAGGCACTGCAGTTGTATCACGTGACCACACGGTGACGCTACAGCCCCACGTTGGTTAAGGTATTTCAGCAAGTGTCCATGTTGGTTAAGTTATTAAGCAAGTGTCCATATTGGTGACGTTATTTTAGCGAGTGTCCATGATGGTTAGGTTATTTAGCGAGTGTCCATGTTGGTTAGGTTATTTAGCGAGTGTCCATGATGGTTAGGTTATTTAGCGAGTGTCCATGATGGTTAGGTTATTTAGCGAGTGTCCATGATGGTTAGGTTATTTAGCGAGTGTCCATGTTGGTTAGGTTATGTAGCGAGTGTCCATGTTGGTTAGGTTATTTAGCGAGTGTCCATGATGGTTAGGTTATTTAGCGAGTGTCCATGATGGTTAGGTTATTTAGCGAGTGTCCATGATGGTTAGGTTATTTAGCGAGTGTCCATGATGGTTAGTTATTTAGCAAGTGTCCATGATGGTTAGGTTATTTAGTGAGTGTCTATGATGGTTAGGTTATTTAGCGAGTGTCTATGATGGTTAGGTTATTTAGCGAGTGTCCATGTTGGTTAGGTTATTTAGTGAGTGTCTATGATGGTTAGGTTATTTAGCAAGTGTCCATGATGGTTAGGTTATTTAGTGAGTGTCTATGATGGTTAGGTTATTTAGCGAGTGTCCATGTTGGTTAGGTTATTTAGCGAGTGTCCATGATGGTTAGGTTATTTAGCGAGTGTCCATGATGGTTAGGTTATTTAGCGAGTGTCCATGATGGTTAGGTTATTTAGCGAGTGTCCATGTTGGTTAGGTTATTTAGCGAGTGTCCATGATGGTTAGGTTATTTAGCGAGTGTCCATGTTGGTTAGGTTATTTAGCGAGTGTCCATGTTGGTTAGGTTATGTAGCGAGTGTCCATGTTGGTTAGGTTATTTAGCGAGTGTCCATGATGGTTAGGTTATTTAGCGAGTGTCCATGATGGTTAGGTTATTTAGCGAGTGTCCATGATGGTTAGGTTATTTAGCGAGTGTCCATGTTGGTTAGGTTATTTAGCGAATGTCCATGATGGTTAGGTTATTTAGCGAATGTCCATGATGGTTAGGTTATTTAGCGAATGTCCATGATGATTAGGTTATTTAGCGAATGTCCATGATGGTTAGGATATTTAGCGAGTGTCCATGATGGTTAGGTTATTTAGCGAGTGTCCATGATGGTTAGGTTATTTAGCGAGTGTCCATGTTGGTTAGGTTATTTAGCGAATGTCCATGATGGTTAGGTTATTTAGTGAGTGTCCATGATGGTTAGGTTATTTAGCGAATGTCCATGATGGTTAGGTTATTTAGCAAATGTCCATGATGGTTAGGTTATTTAGCGAGTGTCCATGTTGGTTAGGTTATTTAGCGAGTGTCCATGTTGGTTAGGTTATTTAGCGAGTGTCCATGATGGTTAGGTTATTTAGCGAATGTCCATGATGGTTAGGTTATTTAGCGAGTGTCCATGATGGTTAGGTTATTTAGCGAGTGTCCATGTTGGTTAGGTTATTTAGCGAGTGTCCATGTTGTTTAGGTTATTTAGCGAGTGTCCATGTTGGTTAGGTTATTTAGCGAGTGTCCATGATGGTTAGGTTATTTAGCGAGTGTCCATGATGGTTAGGTTATATAGCGAGTGTCCATGTTGGTTAGGTTATTTAGCGAGTGTCCATGTTGGTTAGGATATTTAGCGAATGTCCATGATGGTTAGGTTATTTAGCGAGTGTCCATGATGGTTAGGATATTTAGCGAGTGTCCATGATGGTTAGGATATTTAGCGAGTGTCCTTGTTGGTTAGGTTATTTAGCGAGTGTCCTTGTTGGTTAGGTTATTTAGCGAGTGTCCATGTTGGTTAGGTTATTTAGCGAGTGTCCATGATGGTTAGGATATTTAGCGAGTGTCCATGATGGTTAGGATATTTAGCGAGTGTCCATGATGGTTAGGTTATTTAGCGAGTGTCCATGATGGTTAGGTTATTTAGCGAATTTCCATGATGGTTAGGATATTTAGCGAGTGTCCATGATGGTTAGGTTATTTAGCGAGTGTCCATGATGGTTAGGATATTTAGCGAGTGTCCATGATGGTTAGGTTATTTAGCGAGTGTCCATGTTGGTTAGGTTATTTAGCGAGTGTCCATGTTGGTTAGGATATTTAGCGAATGTCCATGATGGTTAGGATATTTAGCGAGTGTCCATGATGGTTAGGTTATTTAGCGAGTGTCCATGATGGTTAGGTTATTTAGCGAATGTCCATGATGGTTAGGATATTTAGCAAGTGTCCATGATGGTTAGGTTATTTAGCGAGTGTCCATGATGGTTAGGTTATTTAGCGAGTGTCCATATTGGTTAGGTTATTTAGCGAGTGTCCATATTGGTTAGGTTATTTAGCGAGTGTCCATGATGGTTAGGTTATTTAGCGAGTGTCCATGATGGTTAGGTTATTTAGCGAGTGTCCATTATGGTTAGGTTATTTAGCGAGTGTCCATGATGGTTAGGTTATTTAGCGAGTGTCCATATTGGTTAGGTTATTTAGCGAGTGTCCATGATGGTTAGGTTATTTAGCGAGTGTCCATGATGGTTAGGTTATTTAGCGAGTGTCCATTATGGTTAGGTTATTTAGCGAGTGTCCATGATGGTTAGGTTATTTAGCGAGTGTCCATGATGGTTAGGTTATTTAGCGAGTGTCCATGATGGTTAGGTTATTTAGCGAGTGTCCATGATGGTTAGGTTATTTAGCGAGTGTCCCCCCCCACCCCCCCCCCCCCCCGTTGGTAGCGCCGAGGGCAGAGGTCGCAGTCGGGTACCCGATACCCGTACCCTACCCGATACCCGGCTACCCGTACCCGGCCAGGTACGGGTACCCGTTTGCGACCCTGGTGCGGCCGGTTACGGGTAAGGAATCAAACCCCGTTTGCGACCTCTGGCCGAGGGGCTTAGCTGTCTGGGATCCTGAGCCCCCAGCAGTCCCTCCTGCAGATGGGCCCCGTCTACCACTGCTGGTAGGTGCGGCCCATTTACGGCACTACACCTACATCATTGCTTTATTGGCCTGGTCAAGGCGTATGATACCATCAGTAGACCTGGGCTCTGGCTTGTTCTTAGTGCTTTTAGAGTCCCTGAATCTCTGCTCACAATCAATAAGGACCTTCAGGATGGTGAGCATGCCTGGGTAAAACTATGCGACTAAGTCACCTTATGTGACTTAGTCACATATTCACTTAAAGATGTTTCTTGTTCATGTTTTTTTTTTGTTGCGGTTGCACCCGATTCAAGAGCCGAATGGCTCACAGGTCTATACCTAATAAATGAACTTGAACCTTGGGGTGCGACAGGGATGTCTTCCCACATTATTTAACATTCATTTCGACCACGTAGTTCGTGAAGCCTTTGATGGCTGTACCGGAGGAATTTCCATCTGGTACAGACACAATGGGAGGCTGATCGATGCCTGGGTGCGGTCAAGGGATGGCACCCTATTGGTCAACCATGTTATGTATGCCAGTGATCTGGTAATTGCTGCTCACACAGAGGAGGAGTTGGAGGCGCTGCTGCTGAACCTGGAGCGTGCCACTAAGAGGTGGGGCCTTACCATCAGCACCACCAAAACTAAGCACCTGCCTGGGTATTTTGTACCATCGGACACTGCACCCCCACAACTCCCAATTGGTGATGGGGCAGTTGTGGAGAGAGTGGAGAGTTTCCCATACCTGGGCAGTGTGCTCATGACCGGCTCCAGTATGACAGCAGAGGTCTCACTCCGAACCAGTCGAGTGGCATTATCCTTTAATCGGTTGCGTAACACTGTGTGGAAGCTACCTGATGTGTCGCTCCACATGAAGCTTCAGGTCGTCTCGGTCACAGTCATTCCCTCCCTTTCTCTACACTTGCAAAACGTGGACACCCCGTATATAACATCTTTGCTAGTTAGAAACATTTAGGCTGGCCTGCCTACGATCCATCCTGGGTTTAACCAGGCTGGATTGTGTGAGGAGCTCACAAATCCTTGAAAGATCTGGACAAAGTCCCATCAGTGAGCTCCTCTGGCACGGCACGTGCTAGAAAAGAGATAGAATGATGTGGTACAGGAGGATGTGGAGCTGAGTGGACTTGCCGATAACTGGTACCAGCAGTGTCAAGATCGGCCTCAGTGGAGGAGGCTCGTGAAGGACGCTACTGGGCAGTTGGAGGCAGTCACCCTCCAACAACAACGGAGGGCGGAGGAGCAACGCTCACAACAACGAGCGGAGCGCCGGGTGGCTAAAGCACAGCAAGTTGGCACAGTAGGGGGCACAGGTGGTGCATCAGCCAGTCATCTCAGTCATTCGACCCGTGGCACCTGGGTCTGCCCTGTGACCTCCTGCCAGCGGGCGTTCGACACTTCACGTGGCCTCAACGTACACATGGCCTGGCACAAGCATCGTGGTGACGTCACCGCCACTTAGTGGTGAATGGCGGTAGTTGTTGGTGGGTGGGTGTATGAATGGGTGTGTGAATGGATGTTTGTGGGTGAGTGGATGCGAGCGAGCGGGTGGGTGAGTGGATGTGACTGGGTGTGTGAGAGTTGGCGGTGAGTTGGGAAGGTTGAGGCTTCGTCTCAGGCAGTGGACAGACCAGGACAGCACGAGTTTGTGATCAGTTTTAAAGGGGTTACAAATTTATTCCAGAACGCGGGACAACTGCCCAACGCACATGACCCCACGTTGGCCTTATCAATAATCTCCCAGCTTCCAACTCGGCTCACTTGGACTCATCCTCGGAGCAGCTGCTTCTGGCTTGTCATCGAACGTAGATGGTCACCGCATCACGCTCTTTCAGATACGCTTCTGCGGCCGTCTGGACCGCTCTTCCTTCTGATATTAGGAAGACACTGGGAGCTATTCACTTTTAAATCATCTAGATTGAAAACTCGTTTCTTTATAAAATGAGGTTTGTGTTTAGTTTGTTGTCCTAGCAGTGTTGACTACGTACGGTGTGAAAAAAGTTCAATATATGTACACACTTACATACACAAAGAAGTTCAACATGCGTACATACGTACACACACATTCTCTCGAAAGTACTGGCACTGAGACCCTGGGTTCAAGCCCTGGATCTGGGTGTCTCTGTCTTTGGGTTCATAATGGCTGTGTCACTTGAACCACTGCCCACGAAACATCGAGTTCAAGCCCGATTCTGGGTCTCTCTCCGTTTCTGACGGGGTTCACAATGGCCGTGTGTGTAACCATGGCTAGCCTCACCGAGTCGCATGGCTTTATTTTCAGGAGGGTCCTGTCCACTGTTGTTGTTCCCAGCAGTAGGGTTGGGGGGCAGGTGGGGGGGGGGGGTTTCTCAGCATTGGCACGTAAGTGGCTATGAGATGTCATCTCCCTCGCCTGGTCTACAGGAGGTCGTGAGTTCGATCCCAACCCTGACGCCTGCTGCTGTCTATTTGGAGTTTGCGTCTCTCTTTCTCCCCGTGGCTGCGTGGATTTTCTCCGAGTGCTCCGGTCTTTCCCTCCACATTTAGAAACAGGCGGTGCGAGTATTTGGCTGCTGCTATAAATCCCCCCGTGATGATGAGATCAGCAACTTGGTTGGCTGCGATCATTTGTAACATGCAGGATGCTTCTGAGAAAGAGCTGCCTGGCTCAGTGGGCCTCACCGGCTACAATACAAACGTTTGGTTGTGGGATTTGGCTGAATAGCAGTTCCACAGCGGGTGCAGGTTAAGCTTTGCAGAACAGAATTTTGGACCAACCGAGTTCATCTCGCGAGGCCGACAACGGCCGGATCGGAGAGACGGTCACAACTGCAAGGCTCCTGTCGATGGGACTTTGTTGACGGTATCAAAATGGTGACAAAAAACCGACTACCATATTCAAACACCAAAGAGAGACACACCTACTGTTATTTCAGGGCATCAAATCTGCATGAACCCACACGTGCTCGTGGCAAACAAACGTGCTCCAGCTAGTGACGTCAGCATCGTCTTTGCCATGGAGACATCCTTGTGTCGGTGTTCTCATCGTATCAAATCCCTTCCTCCGCACCTCCAATTAGTGCAAGTAACTACGTACACGCCGCCAAAGAGCTCCGCCGCGCGTACAACAACGTAGATTCAAATGTTCCGGACGCCGACGCTCGGAAGTGCTAACCGGTTTCGACCACAAGGCTCGAACCGGTTTCTTGGACGGGGTTAACGGTTGGACGACCCGGGGAGTGACCGGCCAAGACCGAGTCGGCTGGGACTCGGCACTCCTCACACCGAGGTCTCGACGTCCGGCGGAGGGGGCTGCTCGGAGCGTCGGCGACTCTCCTGGTCTGGGAAGGGAAACGTGGAGAGAGCGAGAGAGAGAGCGAGAGAGGGAGAGAGAGGGAGAGAGAGGGAGAGAGAGAGGTCAATGACACGGCCAGCCTCCCCCCTGACCCCGAGACCTGCACGGCCCGAGGTCTCGACACGCCGCGTCTCCGTGTCTTGGTGTCTCGCCCAGCACAATCCGCGTACACTCCCCTGCTCCCCCCCCTCCCGTGCCCCCCACCCTGTAACCCCCCCCTCCCCGTGCCCCCCCCACTCACCCTGCACCAGCCCGGCGAGCTTCTTCTTGTACTTGAGCCTCTTCTTGCGCAGGATGCGCGTCTTGACATTGAGCGGAATGTCCGGGATCAGCCACGCCACACACACCTTGATTGCCACCACCAGGTGCTGGGACAGAGACACACGCACAGATATATACACATAGAGATATACACACGCAGAGATATACACACACACACACACAGATACACACACAGAGATACACACACAGAGACACACACACAGATATATACACACACAGATATACACACACACACACAGACATACACACACAGATATACACACGCAGAGATATACACACACACACAGAGATACACACACACAGAGATACACACACACACAGATACACACACACACAGATACACACACATAGAGATATACACACACAGAGATACACACACACACAGAGATACACACACACACACAGATACACACACATAGAGATATAAACACACAGAGATACACACACACAGAGATACTCACACAGAGATACACACACACAGAGATACACACACCTTGATTGCCACCACCAGGTGCTGGGACATAGACACACGCAGAGATATACACACACACAGATATACACACACACAGAGATACACACACACACAGAGAGATACACACACACAGATACAACACACACAGAGATATATACACACACACAGAGATATACACACACCTTGATTGCCACCACCAGGTGCTGGGACATAGACACACGCAGAGATACACACACACAGATATACACACACACACAGATATACACACACACAGAGATACACACACACAGAGATACACACACAGAGATATACACACACACAGATACACACACACAGAGAGAGATATACACACACAGATACACACACAGAGATACACACACAGAGAGATACACACACACACAGAGATACACACACTAGTTATTCTCCCCCCCCCCCTCTCTTCGCCCCCCCGCACCTCGAACAAGAAGACGAAGGCGAAGCGCGCCGCGAGGATGAACCAGAACTGGGGCGTGAACTCGTACTGCTGCTCTGAGAAGGACGGGTGGCGGTAGTCCCTGTACCTGCACCGCGACAACAACAACAACAAACAACAACAACAACATAGAGACATCACAATCCACAGAAACAACAACCATCAACAACGGGAGGGAGGGAGGGTGAGTGGGGGGGGTGTGAGTGGGGGGTGTGAGTGGGGGGGGGGAGGGGGTGGGGGTGAGTGAGTGGGGGGGGGGAGTGAGTAGGGGGGGTGAGTAGGGTGAGTAGGGGGGGTGAGTAGGGTGAGTAGGGTGAGTGGTGGGGGGGTGAGTAGGGGGTGGGTGAGTGTGGGTGGGTGAGTAGGGGGGTGAATAGGGGGGGTGAGTAGGGTGAGTAGGGGGTGGGTGAGTGGGGGGGTGAGTAGTGGGTGAGTGGGGGGGGGGTGAGTGGGGGGGGGTGAGTGGGGGTGGGTGAGTAGGGTGGGTGAGTAGGGGAGGTGAGTAGAGGGTGGTGAGTAGGGTGGGTGAGTAGTAGGGTGAGTGGAGGGGTGAGTAGTAAGGGGTGTGAGTAGTAGGGTGAGTGGGGGGGTGTGAGTGGGGGGAGTGTGAGTGGTGGGTTGGTGAGTAGGGGGTGTGAGTAGTAGGGTGGTGAGTAGGGTGGGTGAGTAGGGGGTGTGAGTAGTAGGGTGAGTGGGGGGGTGAGTGGGGGGGTGAGTGGGGGGTGTGAGTGGTGGGTGAGTGGTGAGTGAGTGGTGGGTGAGTGGGGGGGGTGAGTAGGAGCGTGACCTGCAGTAGGATTCGTTGTTGTTGACGGGGTCTCCGGCGCGCTGCGCTGGCTGCGTGAAGTTCTCCAAGTGGCGCACGTGGAACACGGACAGACTGCTGTTCACATAGCCCTGTAGACACCTACACACAGTACACACACACAGTACACACACACACCATACACACAGTACACACACACACCATACACACATTACACACACACACCATACACACAGTACACACACACACCATACACACAGTACACACAGTACACACACACCATACAAACAGTACACACACACCATACACACAGTACACACAGTACACACAGTACACACACACAGTACACACACACACCATACACACAGTACAACGTGGAACACGGACAGACTGCTGTTCACATAGCCCTGTAGACACCTACACACAGTACACACAGTACACACAGTACACACAGTACACACACACACCATACACACAGTACACACAGTACACACACACACCATACACACAGTACACACACACCATACACACAGTACACACACACCATACACACAGTACACACAGTACACACACACACCATACACACAGTACACACACACACCATACACACAGTACACACACACACCATATACACAGTACACACAGTACACACAGTACACACACACACCATACACACAGTACACACAGTACACACACAAAGTACACACAGTACACACAGTACACACACACCATACACACACACCATACACACAGTACACACACACCATACACACACACAGTACACACAGTACACACAGTACACACACACAGTACACACAGTACACACACACCATAAACACAGTACACACACACACAGTACACACAGTACACACAGTACACACACAGTACACACAGTACACACACACAGTACACACACACACCATACACACAGTACAACATGGAACACGGACAGACTGCTGTTCACATATCCCTGTAGACACCTACACACAGTACACACAGTACACACACACATCATACACACCATACACACAGTACACACACACACCATACACACAGTACACACACACACCATACACACAGTACACACACACACACCATACACACAGTACACACACACATCATACACACCATACACACAGTACACACACACCATACACACAGTACACACACACTGTACACACACTGCACGCACACACTGCACTCACTCACAATACACAGTGGTACACAGAGAGACTGCAGGTATCTACAGTAAACACACAACAACCGCCATTTGCCACGATGTGGCGGTGATGCCACGTGAAGTGTCGAACGCCCGTTGGCAGGAGGTCACGGGGCAGACCCAGGTGCCATGCATCAACTGACTGAGATGAGTGGCCAATGCACCACCTGTGCCCCCTACTGCAGCAACTTGCTGTGTTTGAGTCGCTCGGCGCTCTGCTCGTTGTTGTGAGCGTCGCTCCTCTGCCCTCCGTTATTACTTTAACTGTCCAGTAGCATCCTTCACGAGCCTCCTCCACAGAGGCCGATCTTGACACCGCTGGTATCAGTCATCAGCAAGTCCACTCAGCTCCACGTCCTCCTGTACCACATCACTCCATCTCTTCTCTAGCCCGTGCCGTGCCAGTTTAGCTCCCTCTATCCGGCCGAACAAAAGCTGTTTAGGCATGCGGTGGCTGGGCATGCGGGCTACATGACCCAGCCAACGCAGCCTTGCCTGCCGGAGGAGCTCACCGATGGATTTGTGAGCTCCTCACACAATCCAGCCTGGTTAAACCCAGGATGGATCGTAGGCAGGCCAGCCTAAATATTTCTAACCGGCGAAGATGCTCCATTAAGGGGGATACACGTTTTGGAAACGTAGAGATGTAGGTGTGTGTAGGTGTGTGTGTGAGTGAGTGTGTGTGTGAGTGTGTGAGTGAGTGTGTGTGAGAGTGTGTGAGAGTGTGTAGGTGTGTGTGTGAGAGTGTGTAGGTGTGTGAGTGAGAGTGTGTGTAGGTGTGAGTGAGAGTGTGTGTAGGTGTGAGTGAGAGTGAGTGAGAGTGAGAAAGTGAGTGAGTGAGTGAGAGTGTGAGTGAGTGAGTGAGTGTGTGAGTGAGTGAGAGAGAGTGTGTGAGAGGGTGAGTAAGTGTGTGAGTGATTGAGTGTGTGAGTGAGTGAGAGAGAGTGTGTGAGAGGGTGAGTAAGTGTGTGAGTGAGTGAGTGTGTGAGTGAGTGAGCGAGTGAGTGAGTGAGAGTGAGAGAGTGAGTGAGTGAGTGAGAAAGTGAGAGAGTGAGTGAGAGTGAGTGAGTGAGAAAGTGAGAGAGTGAGTGAGTGAGAGTGTGAGAGAGTGAGTAAGTGTGTGAGTGAGTGAGTGTGTGAGTGAGTGAGTAGGTGAGTGACTGAGTGAGTGAGTGAGAGTGTGAGTGAGTGAGTGTGTGAGTGAGTGAGTAGGTGAGTGAGTGAGTAGGTGAGTGAGTGAGTGAGAGTGTGAGTGTGTAGGAGTGTGAGTGAGTGAGTGAGTGTGTGAGTGAGTGAGTGAGAGTGTGAGTGTGTAGGAGTGTGACTGAGAGACTGAGTGAGTGAGAGAGTGAGTGAGTGAGTGTGTAGGAGAGTGAGTGAGTAAGTGAGAATGAGAGACTGAGTGAGTGAGTGAGTGAGTGATAGAGAAAGTGAGTGACTGAGTGAGTGAGTGAGTAGGTGAGTGAGTGTGAGTGAGAGTGAGTGAGAGACTGAGTGAGTGAGAGAGTGAGTGAGTGAGTGAGTGACTGAGTGAGTGAGTGAGAGTGTGAGTGAGTGAGTGTGAGTGAGAGTGAGTGAGAGACTGAGTGAGTGAGTGAGTGAGAGACTGAGTGACTGAGTGAGTGAGTGAGTGACTGAGTGAGTGAGTGAGTGAGGAGACTGAGTGAGTGACTGAGTGAGTGAGTGAGTGACTGAGTGAGTGTGTGAGTGAGTGAGTGAGTGTGTGAGTGAGTGACTGAGTGACTGAGTGAGTAAGAGAGTGAGTGAGTGAGTGAGTGACTGAGTGACTGAGTGAGTAAGAGAGTGAGTGAGTGAGTGAGAGAGTGAGTGAGTGAGTGAGTGAGTGACCTCTTGGCCCGGTATTGCCCCTGCCCCGCACAGGGACCGTAGGCGTGGATGTAGACGAGGCGTGGGATGAAGTCGGAGGTGATGGCGATGACGAGCGCGTTGGTGATCACCGCCACCACGCCGATGAACTCCAGAATCCCGAACCAGATTCCTGACACGAACACACGCAGACAAAGAGAGCCCAGGTAGCTTATAACAGGGCTGTAGGGGCAAGTGCTGTTAGTAGCAAGTAGCAGCAGCACCGGTGAAGGCCTGGCACACGAGGGGGGGGGGGGGGTGGTGTGGGCGAGCACCACCCCACGGTGGCCCACCCGGCCGCCTTTGTCTCTCCCTAGTATCACAAAGACACTCACACTCACTCATCCGTCCACTCCTCCACCCACTCACTAACCCTCTGTGTGTCTCCCTCTGTGTGTCTCTCCCTGTGTGTGTCTCTCTCTGTGTGTCTCCCTGTGTGTCTCCCTGTGTGTGTCTCCCTCTGTGTGTCTGTGTGTCTCCCTCTGTGTGTCTGTGTGTCTCTCTCTGTGTGTGTGTCTCCCTGTGTGTGTCTCCCTCTGTGTGTCTCCCTCTGTGTGTCTCCCTCTGTGTGTCTCCCTCTGTGTGTCTCCCTCTGTGTGTCTCCCTCTGTGTGTCTCCCTCTGTGTGTCTCCCTCTGTGTGTCTCCCTCTGTGTGTCTGTGTGTCTCTCTCTGTGTGTCTCCCTCTGTGTGTCTCTCTGTATGTGTCTCCCCCTGTGTGTCTCCCTCTGTGTGTCTCCCTCTGTGTGTCTCCCTCTGTGTGTCTCCCTCTGTGTGTCTCCCTCTGTGTGTCTCCCTCTGTGTGTCTCCCTCTGTGTGTCTCCCTCTGTGTGTCTCCCTCTGTGTGTCTCCCTCTGTGTGTCTCCCTCTGTGTGTCTCCCTCTGTGTGTCTCCCTGTGCGTCTCTGCGTCTCGCCGTGCGAGTCCCCTGTGAGTGTGCGAGCGAGTCACCGATGTCGCGAGCTCTCCTGGCCACGGGTCTCCGCCAGGATGCGCACAGCTTCCACGCGTCGATGCGGATCTCCAGCAGGTTGTTGGTGAGCGCCAGCAGCGGGGCCAGCGGGAACGCCGCAACGAAGATCGTCACGAAGCCAAACTGCAGCACTGCCAGGGGCATCAGCAGCATCAGCAGCAGCATCATCGCCACTAGCAGCATCATCATCAGCAGCATCATCGCCACTAGCAGCATCAGCAGCAGCATCAGCAGCATTGCCAGTAGCATCATCAGCAGCAGCAGCATCATCGCCACTAGCAGCATCAGCAGCATCATCATCGCCAGTAGCATCAGCAGCAGCATCAGCAGCAGCATCGCCAGTAGCATCATTATCAACAGCATCATCATCATCACCACTAGCATCATCATCAACAGCATCATCATCATCGCCACTAGCATCATCATCAACAGCATCATCATCATCGCCAGTAGCATCATCATCAGCAGTAGCAGCAGCATCGCCAGTATCATCATCAGCATCATCATCATCGCCAGTATCATCATCAGCATCATCATCATCATCGCCAGTAGCATCATCATCGAAGGCAGCAGCAGCTGATGATAGCGCT
Organism: Lethenteron reissneri; assembly: GCF_015708825.2. Classification (NCBI taxonomy): domain Eukaryota; kingdom Metazoa; phylum Chordata; class Hyperoartia; order Petromyzontiformes; family Petromyzontidae; genus Lethenteron; species Lethenteron reissneri. The sequence continues at coordinate 315,328 of NC_083845.1, read as the reverse complement.
GATGTTGCTGGTGCTGAAGTTAATGATACTACCGCTGGTACTATTGATGGTTCTACTGATGGTACTACTGCTGGTACTACCGCTGGTACTACCGATGGTACTACTGCTGATGGTGCTACTGCTGGTACTACCGCTGGTACTACCGATGGTACTACTGCTGATGGTGCTACTGCTGGTACTACTGCTGGTGCTACTGATGGTACTACTGCTGATGGTACTACTGCTGTTACTACTGCTGGTACTACTGATGGTACTACTGCTGATGGTGCTACTGCTGGTACTACTGCTGATGGTGCTACTGCTGGTACTACTGATGGTACTACTGCTGGTACTACTGATGGTACTATTGCTGGTACTGATGGTACTACTGATGGTGCTACTGCTGGTACTACTGCTGATGGTGCTACTGCTGGTACTACTGCTGGTACTCACCCATCTCGAGGTACTCGTAAGCGAGGAAGTACTCTGGAGGCTCCTCCAGGCGGAGGTCGTCTTCCCAGCCCCCCACGGGGGGCGCCCCCTCGGCCCCCCCCTGGGCCCCCCCCCTCAAACCACCAAACTTGCGGCAGCAGAAGCTGGGGCGACATCAGCAGCATCATCAGCAGAATCATCAACAGCATCATCAGCATAATCAACATCAACAACAGCATCATCAGCAGCAGCATCATCAACAGCATCATCATCAGCAGCATCATCATCAGCAGCAGCATCATCATCAACAGCATCATCAACAGCATCATCATTAACAG
>NC_083845.1:259579-312079 GCF_015708825.2 Lethenteron reissneri | reverse complement strand
AGGCCAGCCTCACAAACAAATACACACGCACACACACAGATACACACACACAGAGACCCGTAGACCCACAAAGACTCACCGAGACCCACAGAGACTCAAAGACCACAGAGACTCAAAGACCACAGAGATACAGACTCATATAGATCCATAGGGACCCACAGAGATGAATAGAGACTAATAGACCTACAGAGACTCAGAGGCCGACATAGACCCACAAAGATCCATAGAGACCCACAGAGACCCATAGAGACCCATAGATCCAAGGAGATCCAGACACTCATATAGAACCATAGAGACCCGTACGCATCGAGGCCCACATGATAACTCAACTATTTTGGTGTTTTTACCAGACAAGCGACCTTGCCATCACAAATGATCGCTCTACCACGTGGCTGATATCATCATCTGAACATTTACACCAGCAGCCAAATACTCTAAACGTGACGTTGATTCTAAACGTGGAGAGAAAATCCGGAGGAGCTCGAGACAAATCCACGCGACCACGACAGGGGAGAGAGACGCAGACGCCAAATAGACGGCGGCAGGCGCAGCCAGTCAGGCTCGGCGTCGAGTCCACGACCTCCTGCGTCCCAGGCGAGGGAGATGATATCTCCTAGCCACCGCCGCGTGCCCTACTAACAGCACTTGCCCCTACAGTCTGTTGGGCTACACGGGGGAGCTTTGTCTTCAGTGATGTGTGTACACACGCTCACCTCTTCTAGGCGGTACAACTGAAACCAGCGAGCGTAGTTGCCAGGTCTCCCTATGAACCTGCACGCAGCAGAGACACAGGATCAGCAGCTGCACAGGTCCATAGCAGCAGCAGCAGCAGCTTCACGATGGCGTGCGTCTCTGTGTGTGTCACGATGGCCGCGTGCGTCTCTGTGTGTGTCAAGATGGCCGCGTGTGTCTCTGTGTGTGTCAAGATGGCCGCGTGTGTCTCTGTGTGTGTCACGATGGCCACGTGTGTCTCTGTGTGTGTCAAGATGGCCGCGTGTGTCTCTGTGTGTGTGTCAAGATGACGTGTGTCTCTGCACCTGCCCAGGAAGAACGCCACGTAGAAGATGGAGCTGAAGTGGTTGATGAACTGGAAGATGAAGATGAAGATGCAGAATCGTCGCTCCCTCTTCTCTCGCGACACGCTCCCTGTCGCAACACCACAGGCAAAGGGGTCCCCCAGATAGCCTTCAATAGGATGTAGGGGCAAGTGTTGTTAGCGAGCACACACATACTAACATACGAAGACAAAGACCCCGGATAGCCTGGAACAGACTGTTGGGGCAAGGGCTGTGAGCGAGTAGTAGCCCCGATGAAGGCCGGCTTGGCACACGAGGGGGTAGGTGGCCAGCAAAGACACATAAACATGGTGGTGGTGATGATTATGATGTGACTGCCATTCTTCTACTCCGGTGGTGGGTGTACATCTAGGGCCCAATTCAAACCCACAGTGGCCTGGTCTCAGTTAGCTTACGAAAGTTGGAAGCGATAATTTCATGGTTGCTTGTAGCTGGGGTTGGCATCGCCCCCCCCCCCCCTCTCCTCCTGATACCGAGAGGAAATGGGCGAGGTTTAGGACTGTGGCTCATGCAGCTGCAATGGCTGCTCTGTGAGCCAGAGACCCTGGCTGACAGAGGAGGTGTTCCGGCTGGCTGAGAAAAAGCGACAGGCCCACTCTCACCATATACAGCATCCCACATCAGAGATTGAGGAGGCTTACCGCAGCCTTTGCTCGGAGTTTCGGAGAGCCGTCTTGGGAGAAGGAAAATCGCTCAAACTGGAAAACATCATGGGGCAAAGTGGGGATGACCCTGCCGAGGCTGCGGTGCCTCAAAAATTGGCAGAAGTTGTCACCCCCTGTGAGTGGCTGGCTGAAGTGCCATCTGTTGAGGAAGTAAAAAAGGTGATCCAAAGTCTGAGACCAGGAAAAGTGCCAGGCAGAGATGATCTCCAAAGCGAAATAGTGAGGAAGGGTGCCATTTGTGTAGGGAATTCCCACAGGACCTGCATCTCTGCTTTATTGACCTGGGCAAGGCCTATGATACCATCAATAGGCCTGGGCTCGAGGTTGTTCATCATGCCTTTGGAGTCACCGACTCTCTACTCAAAATCATGAAAGGCCTTCATGGTGGTGGGCAGGCCTGGGTAAAGCGATGTGGCCAGCAGTCGGAGCCATTCCCCGTTCACCTTGGGGTGTGACAGGGATATCCTCTGGCTCCCACATTATTTTACATCTTTTTTTACTATTTAGTTTGTGAAGCTTCTATGGCTGTACTGGAGGAAACTCCATCTGGTACAGATACAATGCGAGGTTGATCGGTGCCCGGGTGCGGTCAAGGGATGGCTCCCTATTGGCCAACCATGTTACGTATGCCGATGATCTGGTGATTGCTGCTCGCTCAGAGGAGGAGTTGGAGGTGCTGCTGCTGAACCTGGAGTGAGACACTAAGAAATGGGGCCTTCCCATCAGCCCATCCAAAACTAAGCACCTGCCTGGGTATTTTGTGCCTTAAAAAGTTCTACCCCCTCAACTCCCCATTGGTGATGGGGCAGTTGTGGGGGGAGTGGAGAGTTTCCTAACCTGGGCAGTGTGCTCATGGCCAGCTCCGGTTGACAGCAGAAGTCTCACATCCACATCAGTCGAGTGGAATTATATTTGTGCTGGCTGCGTAACGCTGTATGGAAGCGAACTGGTCTGTCGCTCCTCGCTCCACACGAAGCTTCAGGTCTTCTCGGTCACAGTCATTCCCTCCCTTCTCTATGCTTGCACCCCCAATGGAACATCTTCGCCAGTTAGAAACATTTAGGCTGGCCTGCCTACGATCCATCCTGGGTTTAACCAGGCTGCATTGTGTGAGGAGCTCACAAATCCCATCAGTGAGCTCCGCCGGCAGGCAAGGCTGCGTTGGCTGGGTCATGTAGTCCACATGCCCAGTCACCACATGCCTAAACAGCTTTTGTTCAGCAGGATAGAGGGGGCTAAAGGGCGCCGCGTGGGCTAGAAAAGAGATGGAGTGATGTGGTATAAGAGGATGTGGAGCTGAGTGGACTTGCCGATGACTGGTATCAGCAGTTTCAAGATCGGCCTCTGTGGAGGCGGCTCGTGAAGGCACGCTACTGGGCAGTTGGAGGCATTCGTGACCTCCTGCCAGTGGGCGTTCGACACTTCACATGGCCTCAACGTGCACATAGCCTGGCAAAAGTATCGTGGTGATGTCACCGCCACTTAGTGGCGAATGGCAGTTGTTGTTGATTATGATGGTGGTGGTGGTGATGTCTGGATCAGGAATCTCACCGATGTTTGCCAATTTTGAGGCCACAATGCCGCACACCTGCAACAACAACATCAACAACATTACCACCAACCTCACCACCACTGCCAACATCCTCACCACCATCACTACCATCACCCCCATCACTCCCATCATCACCATCACTCCCATAACCCCTATCACCATCACCAACACCATCACCACCCCTATCACCATCACCACCATCACTGCCACCACCATCACCGCTGCCACCATCACCGCCATCATCACCATCACCGCCACCATCACCATCACCGCGACTTTCACTGCCACCACCACCATCACCATCACCGCCACCATCACCGCCATCATCACCATCACCGCCACCGTCACTATTACCACCACCATCACCACCACCATCACCACCACCACCATCACCACCACCATCAGCATCACCGCCACCGTCACCATCACCGCCATCATCACCATCACCGCCACCGTCACCATTACCACCACCATCACCACCACCATCACCACCACCACCATAACCACCACCATCAGCACCATGAGCGCGACCATCACCTTGTTCATGCACTGGATGAGCAGGAAGTGGAGGATGGCTCCGCTCCCCACCACCACGAGGCCGGCGTTGTTGCGGAAGAATCCGGGCTCCACTCTCCGTGAGAGCACGTCCCGCATGAGGACGCGGTAGGCCACGATAGCGTACGCAGCAACGATCTCGACGCAGATCTACACCACCACCACCACCACAACCACACAGATCCACACCACCACCACCACAACCACACAGATCAACACCACCACCACCACAACCACACATATCTACACCACCACCACCACCACACAGATCAACACCACCACCACACATATCTACACCACCACCACCACCACACAGATCAACACCACCACCACACAGATCTACACCACCACCACCACCACCACCACAGATCTACACCACCACCACAACCACAACCACACAGATCAACACCACCACCACACAGATCTACACCACCACCACCACCACCACCACAACCACACAGATCTACACCACCACCACAACCACACAGATCAACACAACCACCACCACACAGATCTACACCACCACCACACAGATCCACACCACCACCACACAGATCTACACCACCACCACCACCACACATCTACACCACCACCACAACCACACAGATCAAGACCACCACCACCACAACCACACAGATAAACACCACCACCACAACCACACAGATCTACACCACCACCACACAAATCTACACCACAACCACACAGATCTACACCACAACCACACAGATCTACACCACCACCACACAGATCTACACCACCACCACACAGATCTACACCACCACCACACAGATCTACAACACCACCACCACCACACAAATCTACACCACAACCACACAGATCTACACCACAACCACACAGATCTACACCACCACCACACAAATCTACACCACCACCACACAGATCTACACCACCACCACCATCACCACAACCACACAGCTCTACACCACCACCACCACACAGATCTACACCACCACCACCACGCAGATCTACACCACCACAACCACACAGATCTACACCACCACCACACAGATCTACACCACCACAACCACACAGATCTACACCACCACCACCACCACACAGATCTACACCACCACCACACAGATCCACACCACCACCACACAGATCTACACCACCACCACACAGATCTACACCACCACAACCACACAGATCTACACCACCACCACCACACAGATCTACACCACCACCACCACAGATCTACACCACCACCACCACCACCACACAGATCTACACCACCACCACACAGATCTACACCACCACCACCACCACACAGATCTACACCACCACCACCACACAGATCCACACCACCACCACCACCACACAGATCTACACCACCACCACCACAGATCTACACCACCACCACCACCACACAGATCTACACCACCACCACACAGATCTACACCACCATCACCACACAGATCTACACCACCACCACCACACAGATCTACACCACCACACAGATCTACACCACCACCACCACACAGATCTACACCACCACCACCACCACACAGATCTACACCACCACCACCACACAGATCTACACCACCACCACCACACAGATCTACACCACCACCACCACACAGATCTACACCACCACCACCACACAGATCTACACCACCACCACCACACAGATCTACACCACCACCACACAGATCTACACCACCACCACACATATCAACACCACCACCACACAGATCAACACCACCACCACACAGATCTACACCACCACCACCACACAGATCTACACCACCACCACCACACAGATCAACACCACCACCACCACACATATCTACACCACCACCACCACGCAGATCTACACCACCACACAGATCTACACCACCACCACCACACAGATCTACACCACCACCACCACCACCACCACACAAATCTACACCACCACCACACAGATCTACACCACCACCACCACACAGATCAACATCACCACCACCACACAGATCTACACCACCACCACCACCACGCAGATCTACACCACCACACAGATCTACACCACCACCACCACACAGATCTACACCACCACCACCACACAAATCTACACCACCACCACACAGATCTACACCACCACCACCACGCAGATCTACACCACCACACAGATCTACACCACCACCACCACACAGATCTACACCACCACCACACAGATCTACACCACCACCACCACCACACAGATCAACACCACCACACAGATCTACACCACCACCACAACCACACAGATCTACACCACCACCACACAGATCTACACCACCACCACAACCACACAGATCTACACCACCACCACCACACAGATCTACACCATCACCACCACTATCACCACAGATCTACAACAACTACAACCATAACCACCACACAGATATATATAGCAACCACAACCACCACAGATCTGCACTGCAACCACGACCACAACAACCACCTTCACACAGATCTACAGCACACAGATCTAGCTCACAACCACCACAACCACCACACAGATGTGCACAACCACCACCACACGTGCGTGCGTGTGTGTTCGAGTGTGTGTACATGCGTATGTGCGTACACGTGCGTACGTGTGTGTACGCGTGTGTGTACATGCGTATGTGTGTACACGTGCGTACGTGTGTGTACGCGTGTGTGTACATGCGTATGTGTGTACACGTGCGTACGTGTGTGTACGCGTGTGTGTACATGCGTATGTGTGTACACGTGCGTACGTGTGTGTACGCGTGTGGGTACATGCATATGTGTTTACACGTGCGTGCGTATGTGTGCGCACGTGCACGTGTACTCGCGTGTGCGCGTGCGTGCACCGACCATGAGGAAGCAGACGATGGAGATGATGCCCAGCGAGACGACCTTGCGGCACGTGAGTCCCGAGGGCGACGAGGAGGAGGAGGGGGGCTGGTGATGCTGGAAGGCGGTGCCACTGTGGCGGGGCGAGCGTGGCCGGCCCGGCACGTAGCGGCGCGTCACCGTACGCAGCACCAACTCGTCCTGGCACCCAACAGCAGCAGCGGCAACATCATCAGCAGCAGCAACATCATCATCAGCAGAGCCACCACATCCTTACTCACCAAATGCCACCTCCACCACCTCCAGCGTCATCACCACGTCCAACATCAACATCACCACCTCCAATCACCATCACCACCTCCACCACAACTACCATCACCACCTCAAACTCAACCTCCACCACCATCACCACCACCTCCATCACCACCATCCCCACAACCACCACTTCAACCACTACCACCTCAACCACCACCATCTCCATCATCACCACAACCACCTCTAGTAACCACCAGTCACCACCATCAGCAACAACCGACATTCGCCACTAAGTGGTGGTGACATCACAATGGGACTTGTGCCAGGCTATGTTCACGTTGAGAACACCCGCTGGCAGGAGGTCACAGGACAGACCCAGCAGGTGCCACGGGTCGACTGACCGAGATGAGTGGCCAATGCACCACCTGTGCCTCCTACTTTGACAACTTGATGTGTTTTAGCCACCCGACGCTCCACTCATTGTTGTGAGCGTCGCTCCAACTGCCCAGTAGCAGCAGCGTCCTTCACGAGCCTCCTCCATAGAGGCCGATCTTGACACCGCTGATACCAGTTATTGGAAAGTCCACTCAGCTGCATATCATCTCATGCCACATCATTCCATCTGTTCTCCAGCCCATGTCACGCCCATTTAGCCCCCTCTATCTGGCCAAACAAAATCTGTTTGGGCATGCGGTTAGTTGGGATGTAGGCTACATAACCCAGCCAACGCAGCCTTGCCTGCCGGAGGAGCTCACCGATGGGACTGTGTTAAGATCTTTCAAGGATTTGTGAGCTTCTCACACAATCCAGCCTGGTTGAACCCAGGATGGATCATATGTAGGCCAGCCTGAATGTTTCTAATCGGCGAAGATGTTCCATTAGGAGTGTCCACGTTTTGCAAGCGTAGAGAAGGGAGGGAATGACTGTGGCCATGAAACCCGAAGCTTCGTGTGGAGCAACGGACCAGGTAGCTTCCACACAGCCTTACATATTCAATGAAAAGATTATGCCGCTCAACCGATTTGGAGTGAGACCTCTGCTGTCAAACCAGGAGATGGTCATATGCACACTGCCCAAGTATGGAAACCTCTCCACTCTCTTCACAACTGCCCGTCCAATGGGAAGTTGAGGGCATGGAGTATTTGATGATACATAATACCCAGGCAGGTGCTTAGTTGTGGAGGGACTGATGGCAAGGCCCCACGTCTTAGTAGCACCCTCCAGGTTCAGCAGCAGGGCCTCCAACTCCTCCTCTGAGTGAGCAGCAATCACCAGATTATCAGCATAGGGAGCCATCCCTCGACTGCACCCGAGCATCGATCATCCTCGCATTGTATCTGTACCAGATAGAAATTCCTCCAGTACTGCCATAGAAAGCATATTAAACTACCTGTTTGAAAAATGTCCTTTAAAAATATTGAGGGAATTGCATCAGAAGCCCTCACTCTACCGTATTAAAAATGAGCAACCCTCAACCACCTCCTCCACCAACTCCGCCATATCCACACCTCCACCACCACCTCCACCACCTCCACCACCTCCACCACCTCCACCACCTCCACCACCTACTCACCTCCTCCTCCCCCATGTCCAGGAGGTCCCACCTGCAGGTGAGCACTGCCCGGTAGCGCTTCCACATCTCCAGAAACACTGTGGCTATGAGCCGCACACAGACACACACACAGGCACACACAGATACACACACAGACACACGGACACACACACGGACACACACACAGACACACACACGGACACACACACGGACACACACAGAGACACACAGACACACACAGACACACACGGACACACACACGGACACATACACAGAGACACACAGATACAGACACACACAGACACACACACAGACACACACAGACACACACACACAGCTCCAGGCGTCGTTCGTCCACTAGGGGGCGTTGGGGCGCCGCCCCACCAAGCAGCTGGAGGTGAGAAATTATTTCTCATATAACATTCTATAAATTGCTTTGTTGTGTTTACAAATGTTCAAATATAATGATTCTTTCAACGTGAATTGCCTAATGAAGACAACCCTTTCAAGTTGATCACATTAGAAACCACTGCAATACCACGGCCTGATTAGTGCCTGGGGGTGGTCTCGGGGCGGCTGTGAAGGCGTCCCAGTGAGAGATTTCCCGTCACTCGTTGCGACCAGCTTCGCGTTCAGGGCGGTGAAGAAGGTGCCCATGGCGGTAATGAGACGACGTCACAACGCGAGGGTGCAACTGCACACGTAGCAGGTCACGGCCTACACGCTCTAGGCTTTTGACAGAGTGTGGTGTGGAACTGAGGGTCATGGGGACAGCATTTGATTGATCTGTTGTTCTGTTTCGTGTTTTGTATAAATACCTACCGTTGATAGATAAGACAATTAGACCACTTTCAAGGGGGGGGGGGGCAATAACATGACGAGGTTTTTCTTAATTAGAACACCATCTTTTCAGAGGTCACTCACAACAGCCCCACCCAGTGGCAATGTCGCGAGACGCCACTGCAGAACCCCCCCAGGTAGCCAACGCCGGCTGCAGGGGCAATAGCTGCCGCTATAGAGCAGCAGCAGCAGTACCTACGAGGAGTGGGGGGCGGTGTCACTGGAAACCCGACACCCCCCCCCCCCCGCCGTGTCGCCTTGACAGACTGTCCGGGCGAGTGCTGCGAGCGAGTAGCAGTTCCTGTGAAGGCGACTGCTGCTGGCGATGCTGCTGATGATGCTACCGCTACTGTTTCTGCTACTGCTGCTGATGATGATGTTGCTGATGACGATGTATTTACCCCAAACGGCCATGAAGACAGCGAAGAACACAGTGGCGCTGTTGTCGAACAGATGGGCGACCTGTAGGGAGTACAGATAGATACACCTTACATTGACCAGATGAGTCTATAGACTCATCATTTCCCCATAGACTCAACACTGCACCATTGACTCAACACTGTTCCATAGACTCAACACTGCACCATAGACTCAACACTGCCCATAGGCTCACCACTGCCCCATAGACTCAACACTGCACCATAGATTCAACACTGCCCATAGACTCAACACTGCACCATAGACTCAACACTGCCCATAGACTCAACACTGCCCATAGACTCAACACTGCACCATAGACTCAACACTGCACCATAGACTCGACACTGCCCATAGACTCAACACTGCACCATAGACTCAACACTGCACCATAGACTCACCACTGCACCGTAGACTCAACACTGCCCATAGACTCAACACTGCCCATAGACTCAACACTGCCCCATAGACTCAACACTGCACCATAGACTCAACACTGCACCATAGACTCACCACTGCACCGTAGACTCAACACTGCCCATAGACTCAACACTGCACCGTAGACTCACCACTGCACCGTAGACTCAACACTGCCCATAGACTCAACACTGCCCCATAGACTCAACACTGCACCATAGACTCAATACTGCCCCATAGGCTCAACACTAGCCCATAGACTCAACACTGCCCATAGACTCAACACTGCACCGTAGACTCAACACTGCACCGTAGACTCAACACTGCACCATAGACTCACCACTGCACCATAGACTCAACACTGTTCCATAGACTCAACACTGCACCATAGACTCAACACTGCCCATAGGCTCACCACTGCCCCATAGACTCAACACTGCACCATAGATTCAACACTGCCCATAGACTCAACACTGCACCATAGACTCAACACTGCCCATAGACTCAACACTGCCCATAGACTCAACACTGCACCATAGACTCAACACTGCACCATAGACTCGACACTGCCCATAGACTCAACACTGCACCATAGACTCAACACTGCACCATAGTAGACTCACCACTGCACCGTAGACTCAACACTGCCCATAGACTCAACACTGCCCATAGACTCAACACTGCCCCATAGACTCAACACTGCACCATAGACTCAACACTGCACCATAGACTCACCACTGCACCGTAGACTCAACACTGCCCATAGACTCAACACTGCACCGTAGACTCACCACTGCACCGTAGACTCAACACTGCCCATAGACTCAACACTGCCCCATAGACTCAACACTGCACCATAGACTCAATACTGCCCCATAGGCTCAACACTACCCCATAGACTCAACACTGCCCATAGACTCAACACTGCACCGTAGACTCAACACTGCACCGTAGACTCAACACTGCACCATAGACTCACCACTGCACCATAGACTCAACACTGCACCATAGACTCAACACTGCCCCATAGACTCAACACTGCCCCATAGACTCAAGACTGCACCATAGACTCAACACTGCACCATAGACTCACCACTGCACCATAGACTCACCACTGCACCATAGACTCAACACTGCCCCATAGACTCAACACTGCCCCATAGACTCAGCACTGCCCATATACTCAACACTGCACCGTAGACTCAACACTGCACCATAGACTCACCACTGCACCATAGACTCACCACTGCACCATAGACTCAACACTGCACCATAGACTCAACACTGCCCCATAGACTCAACACTGCCCCATAGACTCAAGACTGCACCATAGACTCAACACTGCACCATAGACTCACCACTGCACCATAGACTCACCACTGCACCATAGACTCAACACTGCCCCATAGACTCAACACTGCCCCATAGACTCAGCACTGCCCATAGACTCAACACTGCACCGTAGACTCACCACTGCTACCCATAGACCTAGTGGCCATTTGTGAACCCCAGGCGAGCGGGTCGTGACGAGCCTGACCTTGGCGAAGGTGCACGTGTCCGACAGGTTCCAGAAGTGGCAGCCCTCGTCACACAGGGGACACATGACAATGTCCGTCGCTTCGCACACCTCCTTGCTACAAAGACAGAGGCAAAGGTCCCCCGTGTAGGGGCAAGTGCATGTTGTTAGTAGCGAGTAGCAGCAGCAGCAGCATCTGTGAAGGCCACCGGCAGTGTGGCACACGAGGGGGTGGCTGGGTAGCCAGTAGCGCGCCCGCCTGCCCAGCCGCCTCCGTCTCCCCAGTGCTGGCGATGTTCACTACACACCGCACCGGGTACTCATTTGAGGCTGAGTCGACCTAGGGGAGGCCCAGGACCAGTTCAGATCATCGTCACCGGTGTTGGTGTCCGTGCGCGGGAATCGAACTCGGGGTGGCAGGTTCATGGCACAGTGCAGCGACAACCGCAGCGCCACCACTCCCCACACACACGGAGACAACAGACAAAGCTCCCCCAGGTAGCCCGGGCCTATACGAGTGGTGGACGATAACCTCGGTTGACTATACCGGTGGTGGACTATACATCTACACATGTGGTGGACTATATGAACGGTGGATGATATGAGTGGTGGATTCTACCTGACCATGTTGGAGTTGAAGGTGGCCACTCCGTAGAGGAACACCCCGAGTCCCACCAGGGTGGACACCAGCAGGATGTGGGTGTACCAGCCCAGCCACGCAAAGTACATGCACACCTGCTCTCCATAGTACGCCCTGCGCACACACACACACACAGACACACACACACAGCACACACACACAGCCACGCACACACACACAGCCACGCAAAGTACATGCACACCTGCTCTCCATCGTACGCCCTGCGCACACACACACACACACAGACACACACACACACAGCCACGCACACACACACAGCCACGCAAAGTACATGCACACCTGCTCTCCATAGTACGCCCTGCGTGCACACACAGACACGTGGACACACACAGACACGTGGACACACACACACAGACACGTGTACATACGTGTGCGTACACACGCACACACGTGAACACGCACACACACACACGATGATAATGATGATGATTTTAATTTGTTGCTACTGATGATGCTGCTATTGATAGAGATGCAGCTGCTGCTGATGATGCTGCTGCTGCTGATGTGTTCACCTGACGAGGTTGAGGGGCTGCAGTTTGAACAGGGCACGGATGTGTCCCCAACGCTTCATCAGATTATCCCGGATTCGCTTCTGTCAACAAAAACAAACGACAGCAGCGAACAGCTCAACATAATGACATGAACATCGACCCCGCGGCCTACAATGGCCACGTCGCCCAGGCGGGGTAGAGAGTGGGTAACTCGGGTGGCTGGGAGATGTTATCTGCCTCGCCCCGTACGCGGGAGGTCGTGGGTTCGATCCCGACCCACCACCCAAGCCAAGCGCCCGTCCGCCCGAAGCCCTTGAAGGTGCCGGGCGAATTGACCGACGCTGGGCACCGACCAGTTGCAGGCAGCACCACCCACTGTTGTTACGGTAGAGGAGCAAGGCCTGACCTGACACTTGACTACACGACTATACACTACACTATATACTACACTACACTATACACTACACTACTATACACTACACACTACACTACACTATTATACACTACACTATTATACACTACACTATATACTACACTACACTATACACTACACGACTATACACTACACACTACACTACACTATACACTACACTATACACTACACTACTATACACCACACTACTATACACCACACTATACACCACACTACTATACACTACACTATACACTACACTATTATACACGACACTACTATACACCACACTATACACCACACTACTAGAGTGTAGTACATTATGCACTATACTATGCACTACACTACTATACACCACACTACTAGAGTGTAGTACACTATACACTACTCTATACACTACAGAACTATACACTACGCAACTATTTGGTACACTATTATACACTACATAATACACGACACTATACACTACACTACTATACACCACACTACTAGAGTGTAGTACACTATACACTACACTATACACCAGAGGTGGGACAAAGTCATTGTTATGCAAGTCCAAGTCGAGTCTGAAGTCATCAAATTCATGACTCGAGTCTGACTCGAGTCCAAGTCACATGACTCGAGTCCACACCTCTGCTATACACTACACTACTATACACCACACTACTAGAGTGTAGTACACTATACACTACAGTACACTACACTACAGTATACACTACACTATAAACGACACTCGTATTCTACGTAGGAGCCGCGTCTGTGCTGTAGCTGCTGACCTCGTGCAGAGGGAAGTGCGTCTTCACGTGCTGCTCAAGGTGCTCCAGCCACTGGAACTCTGGCGGAACCAGAGCAGCAACAACAACCACAACAACCACAGCAACCACATCAACAACAACCACAACAACCACAACAACCACAGCAACCACATCAACCACAACAACCACAACAACCACAGCAACCACATCAACAACAACCACAACAACCACAACAACCACAGCAACCACACCAACCACAACCACAACAACCACATCAACAACAACCACAACAACCACATCAACATCAACCACAGCAACCACAACAACCACAACAACATCAACCACATCAACAACAACCACAACAACCACAACAACCACAACAACCACATCAACAACAACCACATCAACAACCACAACAACCACAACAACCACATCAACAACAACAACCACATCAACAACAACCACATCAACCACAACAACCACAACAACAACCACATCAACAACCACAACCACAACAACCACAACAACCACAACTACCACCGGTCTGCGTGAGACTCTCCGCCCCAAGTCCCGGCGCCGTGAGTCCCACTCACGTCTCTCCGTGTTCTGCATCATGAAGTTCACAATCTTCCCGTTCATGGCTCCTCGCTTCGATGAATCTCTGCAACACATCACAATCAACATCACAATCAACATCACAATCAAGATCATAAGCATCATCATCAGCAGCAGCATCATCAGCAGCATCATCAGCAGCATCATCATCATCATCAGCAGCATCATCATCATCATCATCAGCAGCATCATCATCAGCATCATCATCATCATCATCAGTAGCATCATCATCAGCAGCATCATCATCAGCAGCATCATCAGCATCATCATCAGCAGCAGCAGCACCATCAGCAGCAGCAGCATGAGCAGCATTATCACCAATATGGACTCAACTGTCCTGCCGAGTTTGGCTGAAACTGAACCATGGAATCCAGAGTCACCGTGCCCCCGTCACGCCGCACACATAGAGACACGGGGCTCATTCAGGGACCCGTCGGGGGATGTGGCTGATTGTGGCCGGGGTTGAGCCACCCAAAGGCACGCAGAGTTTGACTGAAATGGGACCGCCGTGTCCACAACTACCACGTCCCCCCGCTACACACGGACACAACTCGTTCAATAACGCGTTGGTCAATCTGGCTGATGTTCTCTGGGGTGCGTCTCCCATAGGGACTCAACTTCCCTGTAGAGTTTGGCTTGTCCAGAGGTATCGTGCCCGCCCCTCATTAGACACGGGTGCGTGAGTGTGTGTGACACTACCTGTCAGAAAGCATCCCAGCCTCTGGATTGATGTTGGGGTTGGTTTTGCAGCATTTGAGGTAAGAGGTAGTGCAGGTATCTTCAAACTCCTCACTGCTCTCACAGACAGAGAGAGAGACATGGACATCCAAAGAGATGTACATGGAGGAGAGCCATAGATATACATACAGATGCCCAGGTTCACAGAGACCCACACTCACCGCACAGAGACCCACAGACTCACCACACAGAGACCCACAGACTCACCGCACAGAGACCCACAGACTCACCGCACAGAGACCCACAGACTCACCGCACAGAGACCCACAGACTCACCACACAGAGACCCACAGACTCACCACACAGAGACCCACAGACTCACCACACAGAGACCCACAGACTCACCACACAGAGACCCACAGACTCACCACACAGAGACCCACAGACTCATCACACAGAGACCCACAGACTCACCACACAGAGACCCACAGACTCACCACACAGAGACCCACAGACTCACCACACAGAGACCCACAGACTCACCACACAGAGACCCACACTCACCACACAGAGACCCACAGACTCACCACACAGAGACCCACAGACTCACCACACAGAGACCCACAAACTCACCACACAGAGACCCACAGACTCACCACACAGAGACCCACAGACTCACCACACAGAGACCCACAGACTCACCACACAGAGACCCACAGACTCACCACACAGAGACCCATAGACTCACCACACAGAGACCCACAGACTCACCACACAGAGACCCACAGACTCACCACACAGAGACCCACAGACTCACCACACAGAGACCCACAGACTCACCACACAGAGACCCACAGACTCACCACACAGAGACCCACAGACTCACCACACAGAGACCCACAGACTCACCACACAGAGACCCACAGACTCACCACACAGAGACCCACAGACTCACCACACAGAGACCTACAGACTCACCACACAGAGACCCACAGACTCACCACACAGAGACCCACAGACTCACCACACAGAGACCCACAGACTCACCACACAGAGATCCACAGACTCACCACACAGAGACCCACAGACTCACCACACAGAGACCCACAGACTCACCACACAGAGACCCACAGACTCACCACAGAGAGACCCACAGACTCATCACACAGAGACCCACAGACTCACCACAGACCACACAGAGACCCACAGACTCACCACACAGAGACCCACAGACTCACCACAGACTCACCACACAGAGACCCACAAACTCAGCATACAGAGACCCACAGACTCACCACAGACTCACCACACAGAGACCCACAGACTCACCACACAGAGACCCACAGACTCACCACAGACTCACCACACAGAGACCCACAGACTCACCACACAGAGACCCACACTCACCACACAGAGACCCACAGACTCCACACAGAGACCCACAGACTCACCACACAGAGACCCACAGACTCACCACACAGAGACCCACAGACTCACCACACAGAGACCCACAGACTCACCACAGACTCACCACACAGAGACCCACACTCACCACACAGAGACCCACAGACTGACCACACAGAGACACTAGGAACCTCGCGACCTAAATTCGATTCGTGCTCACGGCCACCAACACCAGTGACGATTATCTGAACCGGTTCTGGGCCTCCCCTAGGTCGCCCCAGCCTAAAACGAGTACCCGGTGCGGTGTGCAGTAAACATCGTCACTAGGGAGACAAAGGCGGCCGGGTGGGCGAGGGTGGTGCAGGCCACCCATCCCCTCTGTGCTGCTGCTCGAGACTCAGAGCACTTGCCCCTACAGCCCTGTTGGAGGCTACCGGGGGGACCTTTGCCTGTGTGTGAGGGCCGGCCGCTGTTTACCACTCGCTGCTGCCTCCCGCCTCCTCCTCCAGCAGCTCGGAGGAGAATTCGCGAATGTAGCGCCGCCTCCTGCTCACCACGAGGGGAGGGGTGGGTGGTGAGAGGGGGGTGAGTGGGTGAGTGGGTTGGTGAGTGAGGAAGGTGAGTGGGGGAGGTGAGTGAGTGGGTGCGTGGGTGGGTGAGTGAGTGGGTGGGTGCGTGGGTGGGTGAGTGAGTGGATGGGTGAGTAGATGGGTGGGTGAGTGAGTGGATGGGTGAGTGAGTGGATGGGTGGGTGAGTGAGTGAATGGGTGAGTGACTGGGTGGGTGGGTGAGTGAGTGAGTGGATGGGTGGGTGAGGGAGTGGATGGGTGAGTGAGTGAATGGGGGGTGAGTGAGTGGATGAGTGAGTGGGTGGGTGAGTGGGTGGGTGAGTGGGTGAGTGAGTGGATGGGGGGTGAGTGAGTGGGTGAGTGAGTGAGTGGGTGAGTGGGTGGGTGAGTGGGTGGATGGGTGGGTGAGTGAGTGGATGGGTGAGTGACTGGATGGGTGAGTGAGTGGATGGGGGGTGAGTGAGTGAGTGGGTGAGTGAGTGAGTGGATGAGTGGGTGAGTGAGTGGATGGGGGGTGAGTGAGTGGGTGAGTGAGTGAGTGGGTGGGTGAGTGGGTGAGTGGGTGGGTGAGTGGGTGGATGGGGGTTGAGTGAGTGAGTGGATGGGTGGGTGAGTGGGTGGGTGGGTGAATGGATGGGGGGTGAGTGAGTGGATGGGTGGGTGAGTGGGTGGGTGGGTGAGTAGGTGGATGGGTGGGTGAGTGGGTGGGTGGGTGAGTGGGTGGGTGAGTAGGTGGATGGGTGGTGCTGATGATTCCGATGTTGATGTCCTCACCCCAAAGCTGCTGATCCATTTACGATTTTCAGGTCTTTTTTTGAAAATATCTCACTGCAACAACCACACAACAACCACACAACCACTCAACAACCACACAACAACCACACAACAACCACACAACAACCACACAACCACACAACAACCACACAACAACCACACAACAACCACACAACAACCACACAACAACCACACAACCACTCAACACCACACAACAACCACACAACAACCACACAACAACCACACAACAACCACACAACAACCACACAACAACCACTCAACAACCACACAACAACCACACAACAACCACACAACAACCACACAACAACCACACAACAACCACACAACCACTCAACAACCACACAACAACCACACAACAACCACACAACAACCACTCAACAACCACTCAACAACCACACAACAACCACTCAACAACCACACAACAACCACACAACAACCACACAACAACCACACAACAACCACACAACAACCACACAACAACCACTCAACAACCACACAACAACCACACAACAACCACACAACCACTCAACAACCACACAACAACCACACAACAACCACTCAACAACCACTCAACAACCACACAACAACCACTCAACAACCACACAACAACCACTCAACAACCACACAACAACCACACAACAACCACTCAACAACCACACACAACCACACAACAACCACACAACCACTCAACAACCACACAACAACCACACAACAACCACTCAACAACCACTCAACAACCACACAACAACCACACAACAACCACTCAACAACCACTCAACAACCACACAACAACCACTCAACAACCACTCAACAACCACACAACAACCACTCAACAACCACTCAACAACCACACAACAACCACACAACAACCACACAACAACCACACAACAACCACTCAACAACCACACAACAACCACTCAACAACCACACAACAACCACACAACAACCACACAACAACCACTCAACAACCACACAACAACCACACAACAACCACTCAACAACCACACAACAACCACTCAACAACCACTCAACAACCACTGAACAATAACAGGTCCCTGCGGGGTGGGCTGATAGGAACGAATAACCAAAGAATATAAACATAATGTATTATGACACTTGTTTAGCCAGGAAAGCCCCACTGAGTCTAAAGGTTTTTGTAGGGTCCTGCCAAGTGTTTGCAGTAGGGGGCGATGTTGCTACACCTAATCGGACATCGGACGGATGGACGGACGATAATAATCTATTGTAGGCTGGTTCACTTCGTTCCTACCAGTATAATGTGATTCTGTTGTGGTGGTTGTTGTGGTGCTTCTTGTTGCAGTTGTCGTGGTGGTTGTTGTGGTCGTTGTTGTAATTGTTGTGGTGGTGGTCGTGGTTGTTGTTGTTGTTGTGTTTACCTCTCTGGGATTTTTGTCATCTGTTCGTAAACATCGAGAAATGGCGCCTTGACCACAATGCACGTCATGTCCTGGACCACAACCATGGCAACAATAACCATAGCAACAATAACCTTAGCAACAACATCAACCATAGCATCAACAACCATAGCAACAACAACCATAGAAAAAACCATAGCAACAACATCAACCATAGCAACAACAACCACAGCAATAACATCAACAACATCAACAACAACCATAGCAACAACATCAACCATAGCAACAACAACCACAGCAATAACATCAACAACATCAACAACAACCATAGCAACAACAACATCAACAACAACGCCGCCGTGTGCCACAGTTCCTGCCTTCATAGGCGCTGCTGCCGCTACAGACAGAACTTGCCCCTCTACAGCCCTGCTAGAGGCTACACGGGGAGCTTTGTCTTTAGCTTTGTAGTGGGGGGGCAGTGGTGGGGGGCAGTGGTGGGGGGGGCAGTGGTGGGGGTAGTAGTGGGGGGCAGTGGTGGTGGGGGGCAGTGGTGGTGGGGGGCGGTGGTGGTGGTGGTGGTGGGGCACTGTGGTGGTGGTGGTGGTGGTAGTAGTGGTAGTAGTGGTGGTGGTGGTGTTGGTGGTAGTGGTGGTAGTAGTGGTGGTGGTGGTGGTTGTGGTGGTGGTGGGGGGCTGCACCTGGTCTCTGTGTTGGTGTGGTGGTGGTGGATAGTGGTGGTGTGGTGGTTGTGGGTAGTGGTGGTGGTGTTAGTAGTAGTGGTGGTGTTAGTAGTAGTGGTGGTGTTGGTGTTGGGGGGCTGCACCTGGTCTCTGTGTTGGTGTGAGCTCAGTGTGAGCTCGGCGTGCGTCGCCCCCTGGGGCAGGTCGCGTCGGCCGCACAGCACCACAGCATAGCCCCCCTGCTCACAAACAACAACAACAACATCATCATCATCAACATCAACAACAGCATCACCATCAACAACAACATCACCATCAACACACAGCACCACAGCATAGCCCCCCTGCTCACAAACAACAACAACAACATCAACAACAACAATATCACCATCACCATCAACAAAACATCATCATCAACACACAGCACCACGGCGTAGCCCCCCTGCTCACAGGCAACAACAACAAGAACAACAACATCAACAACAACATCAACATAAACAATATCAACAACAACATGAACAACATCATCATCACCATCAACACACAGCACCACGTCGTAGCCCCCCTGCTCACAGGCAACCACAACAACATCATCAACAACAACATCAACAACAACAACATCATCATCATCAACAACATCAACATCACCATCAACACACAGCACCACGGCGTAGCCCCCCTGCTCACAGGCAACCACAACAACATCATCAACAACAACAACATCACCATCAACAACAACATCAACATCATTATCAACATCAACAACATCATCAGCATCAACATCATCAACATCAACAACATCACCACCATCAACACACAGCACCACAGCGTAGCCCCCCTGCTCACAGGCCACGACAAACAACAACAACATCAACAACATCAACATCAACACCATCATCATCAACATCAACAACACCATTGGAACCTCATTTGCCAGTAAAAAATATGATCATTGTTTTTTTACCCTTTTATCTGGCAACAAAACTGACACCTTTTTTTACGAGGAGTCATGTTTGCATTGACCACAATACCTGCGGTCGGAATGCAAACAAAAAACACAACTCTGATAATGTATGCACTGTCACTTGAAGTTGATTAGTCCACACCCGAGACAGCTATTCTTAGAGCCCAGTCTCACATGGTGTTGGACCAGATGATGCCAAAAGGCGCACAACTCAATGACAATGCACCATCAGAGTATGCATTATGACCGCAGGTATTGTGGTCAATGCAAACATGACTCCTTCTAAAAAAGGTGTCAGTTTTTTTGCCAGATAAACGGGTAAAAAAACTATTATCAACATCACCAACATCATCAACAACATCACCATCAACAACAACATCACCATCATCACCATCAACAACATCACCATCAACAACATCACCATCAACAACATCACCATCAACAACATCATCACCATCAACATCATCACCATCAACATCATCACCATCAACAACATCACCATCAACAACATCACCATCAACAACATCATCAACAACATCATCACCATCAACATCATCACCATCAACAACATCAACATCACCCTCAACAACATATTGGTGGTGGTGGTGATGGTGGTGGTTGTGGTGATGATGGTGATGGTGGTGATGATGATGGTGGTGGTGGTGATGATGGTGGTGGTGGTGGCGATGATGGTGGTGGTGGTGGTGATGGTGGTGGTGATGATGGTGGTGGTGATGATGGTGGTGGTGGTGATGATGGTGGTGATGGTGGTGATGGTGATGATGGTGGTGGTGGTGGTGATGATGGTGGTGATGGTGGTGATGGTGGTGATGGTGATGTTTATCTCACCTCCAGGTCCTCCTCGTCTGACATCGCGTCTTCGTCTGAAACAACATCACCACCATCATCATCATCACCACCATCATCACCCCCAACACTCCACACAGACACTGCACACACACACTACACACACACTACACACACACCACACACACCACACACACTTACTACACACACACCACACACACACCACACACACTTACTACACACACACCACACACACACTACACACAGACTACACACACACTACACACAGACTACACACACACTACACACACACTACACACACACCACACACACACCCACTACACACACACCACACACACACTACACACACACTACACACACACAGACTACACACACACACTACACACACTACACACACACTACACACACACACACCACACTACACACACACTACACACAGACTACACACAGACTACACACACACTACACACACACCACACTCACTACACAAACACCACACACACTACACACCCACCACATATACTACACACACACTACACACAGGCTACACACAGACTACACACACACTCCCTACACACACCACACACACACCACACTACACACACGCACACACTCCCTACACACACCACACACACCACACATACTACACAAACACCAGACACACTACACACACACACCACACACACACACTACACTCACACACTACACACACTCACTACACACACCACACTCCCTACACACACACCACACTACACACACTACACACTCACTACACACACCACACTCACTACACACACACACTACACACACACCACACACACACACACCACACATACTACACACACACTACACACTCACTACACACACACACCACACTACACACACACCACACTACACACTCACTACACACACACCACACACACAAACACCACACACACTACACACACACCACACACCACACACACGCCCCACACTACACACACCACACTACACACTCACTACACACACACCACACACACCACACTACACACACCACACACACACACCACACATACTACACACACACTACACACACACTACACACTCACTACACACACACACCACACTACACACACACCACACTACACACTCACTACACACACACCACACACCACACTCACTACACACACACACTACACACACTACACACACACCACACTCACTACACACACACACCACACACACTACACACACACCACACTCACTACACACACACCACACACAGACTCACCTCGTATTGACTCGCCTTGTCTCTGCAGTCAAAAGAAGGAAATCCCACGACACTTTCAGTATCATCCAAACCGACCCACGGACCTTCCTCCCCCCGTGTGCCAGGCCAGCCCCTACCTACTCACGACATTCTAGACGTGGTGAGTCATTTATACCCCCACACACACTGCGAAGCCAAGTCTGGGTGAGTTGGTGGGTTAGTGAGTCGGTGAGTGAGTGAGTTGGTGAGTGAGTTGGTGAGTGAGTGAGTTGGTGGGTTAGTGAGTCGGTGAGTGAGTGAGTTGGTGACTGAGTTGGTGAGTTCGTGAGTGACTTTGTGAGTTAGTGAGTTGGTGAGTGAGTGAGTTGGTGAGTGAGTTGGTGAGTGAGTGAGTTGGTGAGTGAGTGATTTGGTGAGTGAGTTAGTGAGTTGGTGAGTTGGTGAGTGAGTGAGCTAGTGAGTGAGTCGGTGAGTAAGTGAGTTGGTGAGTGAGTGAGTTGGTGAGTGAGTTGGTGAGTTGGTGAGTGAGTTAGGGAATTAGTTGGTGAGTGAGTTGGTGAGTGGGTTGGTTAGTTGATGAGTGAGTGAGTTGGTGAGTGAGTTGGTGAGTAAGTGAGTTGGTGAGTGAGTTGGTGAGTGAGTTGGTGGGTTAGTGAGTAGGTGAGTGAGTGAGTTGGTGTGTGAGTGAGTGAGTTGGTGAGTGAGTTGGTTAGTTGATGAGTGAGTTGATGAGTGAGTTGGTGAGTGAGTGAGTGAGTTGGTGGGTTAGTGAGTCGGTGAGTGAGTGAGTTGGTGAGTGAGTTGGTGAGTGAGTGAGTGAGTTGGTGGGTTAGTGAGTCGGTGAGTGAGTGAGTTGGTGACTGAGTTGGTGAGTTCGTGAGTGACTTTGTGAGTTAGTGAGTTGGTGAGTGAGTGAGTTGGTGAGTGAGTTGGTGAGTGAGTTGGTGAGTTGGTGAGTGAGTGAGCTAGTGAGTGAGTTGGTGAGTGAGTTGGTGAGTGAGTTGGTGAGTGAGTGAGTTGGTGAGTGAGTTAGTGAGTGAGTTGGTGAGTGAGTTGGTGAGTGAGTTAGTGAGTTGGTGAGTGAGTTGGTGAGTGAGTGAGTTCGTGAGTGACTTTGTGAGTCAGTGAGTTGGTGAGTGAGTGAGTTAGTTGGTGAGTGAGTTGGTGAGTGAGTTGGTGAGTGAGTGAGTTGGTGAGTGAGTTAGTGAGTGAGTTGGTGAGTGAGTGAGTTGGTGAGTGAGTTGGTTAGTTGATGAGTGAGTTGATGAGTGAGTTGGTGAGTGAGTGAGTTGGTGAGTGAGTTGGTGGGTTAGTGAGTCGGTGAGTGAGTGAGTTGGTGAGTGAGTTGGTGAGTGAGTGAGTGAGTTGGTGGGTTAGTGAGTCGGTGAGTGAGTGAGTTGGTGACTGAGTTGGTGAGTTTGTGAGTGACTTTGTGAGTTAGTGAGTTGGTGAGTGAGTGAGTTGGTGAGTGAGTTGGTGAGTGAGTGAGTTTGTGAGTGAGTTGGTGAGTTGGTGAGTGAGTGAGCTAGTAAGTGAGTTGGTGAGTGAGTTGGTGAGTGAGTTGGTGAGTGAGTGAGTTGGTGAGTGACTTTGTGAGTTACTGAGTTGGTGAGTGAGTTAGTGAGTTGGTGAGTGAGTTGGTGAGTGAGTGAGTGAGTTCGTGAGTGACTTTGTGAGTCAGTGAGTTGGTGAGTGAGTGAGTTAGTTGGTGAGTGAGTTGGTGAGTTGGTGAGTGAGTTAGGGAATTAGTTGGTGAGTGAGTTGGTGAGTGGGTTGGTTAGTTGATGAGTGAGTGAGTTGGTGAGTGAGTTGGTGAGTAAGTGAGTTGGTGAGTGAGTTGGTGGGTTAGTGAGTTGGTGGGTTAGTGAGTAGGTGAGTGAGTGAGTTGGTGTGTGAGTGAGTGAGTTGGTGAGTGAGTTGGTTAGTTGATGAGTGAGTTGATGAGTGAGTTGGTGAGTGAGTGAGTGAGTTGGTGGGTTAGTGAGTCGGTGAGTGAGTGAGTTGGTGAGTGAGTGAGTTGGTGAGTGAGTTAGTGAGTGAGTTGGTGAGTGAGTTGGTGAGTGAGTGAGTTGGTGAGTGAGTTGGTGAGTGAGTGAGTTGGTGAGTGAGTTGGTGAGTGAGTTGGTGAGTGAGTGAGTTGGTGAGTGAGTGAGTTAGTGAGTGAGTTGGTGAGTGAGTGAGTTGGTGAGTGAGTTAGTGAGTGAGTTGGTGAGTGAGTTAGTGAGTTGGTGAGTGAGTGAGCTCGTGAGTGACTTTGTGAGTTGGTGAGTGACTTTGTGAGTTGGTGAGTGAGTTGGTGAGTGAGTTGGTGAGTGAGTTGGTTAGTGAGTTAGTGAGATGGTGAGTGAGTGAGTGAGTTCGTGAGTGACTTTGTGAGTTGGTTAGTGAGTTGGTGAGTGAGTTGGTGATGGACTTGCGTGACCTGTGTGCGTTCCGGGTGTCGTCAGACTGAACTCCAGCCTCCTGCTGCTGCTCCTGCTGCTCCTGCTGCTGCTACAGCAGCTGTAGCCGCTCCTGCTGCTACAGCTGCAGCTCCTGCTGCTACTGCCGCTGTCTTCGTCGAGGGCGGGACAGCCCCGACCGGTCTGACTGGACAGGTGGCAGCCCCCCCCCTCCCACGTGATCCAGGTGTGGCCCAGCGTCTCGAGCAGAGACAAAGACCCCCCAGGTAGCCTCGAACGAAACTGTCGGGGCAAGTGCTGTGAGTAGCGAGTCGCAGCTCCGATGAAGGTCCGGCGCGAGGAGCTGGGTGCCTAGCAACCACGCACGAGGGGCTGGGTGCCTAGCAACCACGCGCGAGGGGCTGGGTGCCTAGCAACCACGCGCGGCCGCCTTTGTCTCTCCCCCGTGGCGACGTTCACGACACGCCACCGCGCCAGGTATTCATTTGAGGCTGAGTCGACCTAGGGGGGGGGGGGAGGTCCCGCCGCCGCTTGCTGCTGTCGGAGTGTTGGCGGTGAGCGGGAATCGAACTCGCGTCTCGCCGGGTCCTGAGCGCAGCAGCCGTGCCAGGCTAGGTGCACGTCACAGAACAGACCCTGCGGGTGCCACGGGTCGACTGCTGCCGTGCCAGGCTAGGTGCACGCAGATTGTGTCGGGGGAGCGAGGCCGTCTTTGTCTCCCCCCCCACCCGCATCTCCGCATCGCGTCTAATCTGCCCCATCCACCCACCCAGCATCTCCCTCGTCTCTCTCGATCTCTGGCTCGCATCTCGCCCACCTCTCACGCGACTCACCCCTCACTCTCTCACTCTCATCCCTTCTCGTCTCTCTTGGTTTTTATTTTAAATCCTTTATATTAAGTTCACTCGCTTGCTTGCTTGCGCGCTTACGACCGTGCAAATCTTTCGCTCGTTTTTTAACCCACTTCCCGTGATCCAATCGAGCTGACATTTTGCACACAGACTCGTTGTGCGTGACAATTTATTTTCGTGAAATTTTTTTTCAAAATTTTACACTTTTTAGGAAAAAATAAATTATATTTAATTACCAATTGCTTAATGGTGGCAGCCATTCATCTGACCCATAGGTGGCAGCCATCTCAAGCCAGAGGACGAGAGGACTCTAGCCGCCACGCATATAAAGGATTTATAGTGAAAAACTTTGTTTTTACTGGTTATACTTAGTTATATTTTAAATCCTTTATATTAAGTTCACTTGCTTGCTTGCTTACGACCGTGCAAATCTTTCGGTCGTTTTTTAACCCACTTCCCGTGATCCAATCGAGCTGACACACAGACTCGTTGTGCGTGACAATTTATTTTCGTGAAAAAAATTTTTTCCTAAATTTTCCACTTTTTAGGGGAAAAAAATTTCATATTTAATTTTAAATACCAATGTGATAAAAATTAAACTCTTACTCAAGAAAAAACAGAAATGAATAATAAAATAAAACCGATGCCACGCATATAAAGGATTTATAGTGAAAAACTTTGTTTTTTAAATCCTTTATTTTATTTAAACTTTGCTTTATGTTAACCCCCACCTCTGGCTCTCTCTCTCGTTCTGCACGCAGCCCCACGCAGTCCCACGCAGCCCCCGCAGCCCCCCGCCCTCTGGCGGCAGCTCTCTGCTCTGCACGTGGAGCAGCTCCCGTCTCCTGCCACGAAGCACGCGGCCTCCTCCAACGCCCACCGCTCCCTGAAGGCCGCACGGGGTCGGGGGTCACCAGCCGCACGGGGTTGGGGGTCACCAGCCGCACGGGGTCGGGGGTCACCAGCCGCACGGCGTGGGGGTCACCAGCCTCACGGCGGGACTCCGACCCACACCCCCTGGGGCTCCGTGCAGAGCGCGGGAGATGCCCCCAGGCTGCTGGCCGGACGTCTCCCCTCCAGGGCCACCTTCCTCGCCCTGTGCACGGCGAGCTTGGCGCGGCCCACGAGCACGTTGACCGGCCCCTGAAGATGTTGGGGTCCGTCGCCCCTCGGGTGTCCAAAGATGAGGACCGTCGGGGAGAAGTGGAGGCTGAACCTCAGGAGGATGTTTCTCAGGACCTTGAACAGCGAGTCGAGGCTCTCGCACTCCACGTGTCGGTGCGCCGTCTCCACTTTACCGCAGGACCGGCACTCCGGGGACGTGTCGGTGAAGCGCGCCGGGGAGGCGTTGGCGGTGACGGTGCCGTGGGCGATGCTCCGGCCGAGGTCGCCGACGCGGTTGTACGTCGGGCTGCAGTGGAGTTGCCTCCAGCGAGGCCTCTCCGGAGAGACGCAGGGCAGCAGGGCAGCAGGGCAGCAGGTCTCTCCTCCAGGCCTCGTCCTTGTGGCTCCTCGGGGTGTCTTGTTGGTGACACCGGACCATGTAGGAGTGGAGCACCTTCCTCTTGACGTTCGCGAAGGCCGCCTCCGGTAGGTCTCCCAGCCGGCACGGGTCGTGATCCGCCTTCGCTTGGCGGCACTGGTGACGCAGCGGCACGACGGAGAGCTCCGGTGGAGGGGGACCGAGAGGGGCCTCGTCATCCCCAACGCCAATGGGGGCCTTCTCCCCGCTGCCGCTGAGAAGGCCCCCTCGGCTTCGGCCAGGATCCGGGCAGCCACCCGGAGCGACTGCAGCTCTGTCTTTGCGGCCACGGTCCGAGCCACCGGCCCCGTGTCCCAGGCTCCGTCTCTCTCTCCACTCCCCTCTCCCTCCACTTCCCCCCTCTCTCTCCTCCTGGAGGATGTCGCGGTGGCCAGGAGATGTTGACTACCTCGCCTGGTCTACAGGAGGTCGTGGATTTGT
Source organism: Lethenteron reissneri (assembly GCF_015708825.2). Classification (NCBI taxonomy): domain Eukaryota; kingdom Metazoa; phylum Chordata; class Hyperoartia; order Petromyzontiformes; family Petromyzontidae; genus Lethenteron; species Lethenteron reissneri. Next base: position 283,739 of record NC_083845.1, on the reverse strand, counting down.
CTCCGTGTCCTCCTCCGGCTTTCCCCTCCACGTGTAGAATCAACGTCACCACGCGTTCAGAGGAGTTGTTGGTTGTGTGAATGTCCACACGGTGGTGGTGGTTAATCAGCCACGGGGTTGAGCTGCTGTCAGTTGTGATGGCCAAGTCGCTGAGAAATAGCTGCGAAGCTCACAAATCAGTTTAGTCCGGGTTGCCCCCCCTCCAAACCTGTCTCCCCTTCCTCTCTCCTCTCTCTCTCTCGTGTCGCTCCGTGTCTGGGCCTGCCCCGGACCTCAGCACGCGTCTCAAACGCGACCCAGACTGGGAGAGGAAGCGAGAGAGACACACACGCAGAGTCTGTGTCTGTGTGTCTGTGTGTGTCTGTGTCTCTGTCTGTCTGTGTCTGTCTGTGTGTGTGTGTCTGTGTCTCTGTGTGTCTGTGTCTCTGTGTCTGTCTGTGTCTGTCTGTGTCTCTGTGTGTCTGTGTCTGAACGGTGTCTCTGTTTAACGTGTAGTAATCAGCTTTCACGACCAATATTATTCGTAAATATGAATGTATCGTTAACCCACCACAGATTCAGAATATTGATTCCTGGAGGAATCCGATGAGCTAAAGAAAGCTCATTTTCCCGGGTGCCCAGCCAATTGGTCTCAAGGTTTGTCACGAAAACGAACCGTGACGATGAGTTGACTCGCTGGGCCCAGCGGACTTGTGTGTCGCAGTCAGCCCACCACAGCGTCAGCACATTGAGTGCCGTCACGTTCCGCAGGTGGCGGCGATGGTGGCCATGGTGGCAGCAACAAGCAGCACCATCAGATTGGTCAGCACCATCAGATTCGTCAGCACTGTCAAGAAGTCTTCCTCCTGCCTCCCGACTTGCTGTGGACGCGTCTGCCTGTCTGACTCTCTGTGGGGAGTGGTGGCGCAGCGGTTAGCGCCACGCTGCGCTAAGAACCCGGCAGAGACCAGAATTTGATTCCCGCTCACGGCCACCAACACCGCCAGTGACGATTATCTGGACCGGTGCTGGGCCTCCCCTAGGTCGACTCAGCCTCAAATGGGCACCCGGTGCTGTGTGTAGTAAACATCGTCACTGGGGAGACAAAGGCGCCCGGGCGTGGTGCTGGCCACCCACCCCCTCGTGTTCCCTGCCGGCCTTCATAGGTGCTGCTCGCTAACAGCACTTGCCCCATCAGTCTGTGAAGGCTACACGGGGGGTCTTTGTCTTGTGTGTGGGCACCCCCAGCGACAGCCGTCCCTGTGCGCCAGTCTGCACAGCGACCGTGAGACGTGACATTCGTGAATTTATACAATCGTTTATTAATCGTTTAAACATTTCACTGGTTATAGTATTCATATTAATAACACGATAACGACGTAAACCACAGACGGCAGCTACACTCGCCGTAAGGGTGTGAACACTCTTAGCAAAACGATGACTTTGGAGACGGCGTCTTTGTTTGAAGGTCTGAGACGTCTCCTAAAGACTTGCATTTCATGGCAAGAAAACCACTCGAGTAGCGAGCGGCTCTCCCTGAGTCTCCAGGCCCCGAGACCCGGTCTTTCCGAGTCTCAGAAATCTGAAAAGAATATCTCGGATCCTGGATGTGTTCCCCCACACTAACAGCTGCCAGGACTCGTAGCCAATAACAACGGCGACAGCCGGGAGGGGGTTCGTAGCGGGAGGAGGTGTAGCGGGTGTGGTGAGCCGGGGGCAGGGAATCATTCTTGTGCGTTTGCTGGCGACACCGACACCGATGATGTTGGGGAGGGGAGCGGAGCAGCCATCGTGCTACAACCCTGGCGACCCGAGTTCCATCCCCGCTCACGGCAACACCAGAGACCATCATCTTGACCTCGTCCTGGGCCTTCCTTAGGCAGGCGCGGCCCACAGCATTCTCCGCTCGCCGTGGTTAGAACCCAGTAGCCAGCCCCGGTTAATACTGCATGGAGGTGGGTGGGGCGGGCTGGCTATGTTCGGGATGTCCCAATTCTTGTCAGCCGGGGAATCTTTACTTTGTCCTCAGTCAGGAAACTGAAATATGTTAACATCACCGGGCAAGGGGCCCACTGAGCCAGGTGGCTCTCTCTAAGAAGCCACCGGCTCTCACGACAGCCAAGTGGCTCCTCGCCGTCACGTGCTCATGCAGAGCAGACAACTACTCTCAATGCGCCATGTTCATGCTACATTCTCAAGATGGGACTTAAAACTGCTGTCACGGCTCTGATGGTTTGGTTACCAACGACACGAAGCGCTGTCCCACGGTCTGGGACAGCAGCGCAGCGGCATCACCCCAGGGACAGAGCCTTGACCTCAGGAATTGCTCAAAAGAAGGTGATCCGAAAATCTCTCGGGGCATCGTTGGAGGAGAGTGAACACGAATCTGTTCCAGCAGCTATTGCGGGGCTAATGCACCCGGTGCCTTGTTGATTCAGCAGCAGGATCTCGTAGTCCACTCGAGTGCTTGAGTGCTGGTAGCCAGCGTCAGCCGTCAGTTGCGGTCCGCCCCATGGGATGGCGGTCCCCGTACCGACCACCAACCCCTGCTCCTCCCGGCATCGACTCTTTGAACGTTTATCTGCGTCACTCTTCTCGTACCCTGCACCGCGTCGCTTTGTCGTTGATGTAACAACTTGCTGCACCTCCCCTATGCGATGACATCACTTCCTGTACCTCCCCTATGCGATGACATCACTTCCTGTACCTCCCCTACGCGATGATGACATCACTTCCCGTAGCCGCTAACTCAACGCATCGCTCACACTTGCATTCCAGCCACGTCATTGCTTCCTGCACCTGACTGCTTCTGTGACGTCACTTCCCCTGTGAGCCACTTGCCGACCTCCCTCTGGGTTCCCGCTGGGCTATTGAGTCCTGAGATGTGGTCCCTTGCGGGTCCCCAAAATCAGGGGTCCTGAGTATCGATCCCACGGTCCTGAGTTCTGTCCCAGCCAATGTTGGCCTCCCAGCCACCTTTTGCGTGCCGGTCATGACACTTCTCGTCACCCACCCGGTCTAGCTCCTCGGGATCTCCGCCGGGGGTCCCATTGGGGTCCAGACCGTGTAGCCAGGAGTTGCCACCTCTGACCCTCCATTGTGCTTCCCCCCGCACCTCTGATTAGCACGGCGGGCTACTTACCGAGTTGTACAAACGCACAACTGGGGACGCAATAGCGACGAGTATCTGACAATGGCAGAAGTCGGGTTGCCAATATGTTGAAGTTACTGCGAGAGATTATTTTCGTTTTTCTTTTTGCAACCGTTCAACACGCTCGCCAATATCGAGCCATCGTTTTATTTTGTGAGGGTTAGGGTTGAAAATATACATAGCTAACTACCGTTTAGATATCACCGCATCGGTTATGGTCATATTCAGGAATTTTATGTCGCCTATTGCGTCATTATCGCTGCCAGGGGAAAGAGAAACTTCAATCGGACAACTTCCGTACGAATTATATGCACCATTATATTAATCTATCGATTCTAAATATTGTTAAAATCTCGAACCGGATAGCTTTCAAGAGTCACCACCGGGAGGGTGGAGATCGATGCCAATTCCAGTAGAGCATCCCGGCTAGAGTTGGATAACCCGAAGCAAAAGTGTAGAGCAGGAGGGGGGGGGAGAGAGATCTACCGGGAAAACCAGGACGGGTGGCAACCCCTAGGGACGTGTGGACGACGTGTCTGCGCGTGTACGAGGTGTCTACGTGTGTACGTACGCTGAGCTTCTTTCGTAGCGTTCGTAGCCGACCAAACTCATCGGAGGTGCAGGCGAAGAACGACCAACGTGTGGCCACCCCACATTGGTGCTTCGATCACAACTCTAAACGACTCGACTATTTTGTCTTTTACCAGCTAAGAAGGCCCCACTGAGAAGCGGCCTGGCCATCACCAATGACGGCTCGGCGAAGTCGATTCTCTAAATGTGGAGGCAAAACCCGCTAGACCCGGAAACAAATCCACGCAGCGACCACCACGGGGAGAGAGAAAGACGCAGACTCCACACAGACAGCAGCAGCAGCAGCCATAGTCAGGGTCGGGATCGAAGCCACGACCACCTGCAGACCAGGCGAGGTAGTCAATATCTCCTAGCCACCGGGTGCCCACTGGTCGCGAACCCCCCCCCCCCCCCCTTGCTTGCCCAGTTGACCTCACTCCTAAAATCTCCTCCCCCTCCCCCTCTGGCCCTATTGGTGGTCCCATGTCTACATTGAGAACTAATTTATTTCGAACTGCTGCTTGTTGTGGTTGTTGTGTAGTTGTCCAACCCCTGCACCTCCGAATAGTGTCATTGGCTACGTGCGGTGCACACAATAAGTTCACCACACATACTACCATCTGTCCCGACGATTCTAACTCCCACTCCTAGCACCTGATGGCTGTCCTACTACTAACGACAGCCTGGTTCTGGTCCCTACAAGATGACCTGAGTACCATCAGCATTATCCGCTCGGTAGCCCGACTCAAAGTCCTCCACATGATCTCCCCCCGAGGATCCCCCTGCTGCTAAATACTTGCTGGAGTCTTGGTGGAGGCAATCCTCTACAGTCCTAAAGGTCTTCAGTCTCATCCCCTCGTTCCTAGCTGCCGCTAAGACTATTTTAGTCCTGAGTGTGTTTTGCTGCTTTGCCCAAGCTTGCATTTGAATTGTACGAGTGCAATTTGTACTTCCATTCTTTATATTGATTTATTTGTGACTTTCTTAACTGTTTTCTGTCTTACTCGTTAATCCTGACTTGCATTGTTTATTATTGATGTAACTTGCGAATCTCAACTAACTCTCTTACTGGACATCGATAAAAATGAACTTCATAGGGCCACGAGATTCATTCTCCAGGATAATAAAAGAGCGTTACTCTCCACCAGGACAATTAAACATTCTTACTCTCCTCCAGGATACCCTCCTCTAGGATAATTAAAGATTCTTACTCTCCTCCAGGACAATTAAACAATCTTACTCTCCTCCAGGATACCCTCCTCCATGATAATTAAAGATTCTTACTCTTCTCCAGGATACCCTCCTCCAGGACAATTAAACATTATTACTCTCCTCCAGGATACCCTCCTCTAGGACAATTAAACATTCTTACTCTCCTCCAGCATAATGCAAGTCTGACTCTCCTCCAGGACAATTAAACAATCTTACTCTCCTCCAGCATAATGCAAGTCTTACTCTCCTCCAGGATAAATACAGATTCTGGTGCTGTGATCTCTCTGATTCTTCTGTTCTTCTCTGGTGCTAGTGGTGCATAAGGGTCGATCCCTCTCGTGCTAGTGGGCACTGGGCCTGTTCCCTGCAGACCTCAGACTCATCGGACGTTGAACCCTCCACAGTCCTTGAAGGTCTTCAGTCTAATGCCCTGGTCCCTAGCTAGATCCTCCAGTCCCGAGTCTCATCTGTCTGATTCTCGTGTTCTCGGCGGTATCGCTGGTCCTCGTCGTGATCTGGGATCCGGTCCTAACGATCCCGATCCCGATCCCGATCCCGCGGCGACCCCCGTCTCAGCACGGCGAGCGTCTCCAGGAACCTGGGCAGAGCGCGGCCGAAGATCCTGGCCAGGGCCACGTCGCGCGGGGAGGGCCGAGAAGACCTCCTCCTGCCCGCGCCTCCCTCCCCCCCCTCCTCCACCTCCTCCACCTCCTCCACCTCTTTCTTCCTCATTCCGTCCATCTCCTCGCTCTTCCTAATCTCAAGCTTCTCCTTCCTGACCTCCTCCTCCACCACCTCCTCGCTCGGGCCTTCCTCCCGCTCGTTCTTCTGCGGCCTCCTGCCCCGCTGCCTCCCCTCTTCATCCTCACCTCTTTTCTTTTTCTTCACTCCCCCACCAACCCCGCCTCTCTCCCCTCTCCTCTCCTGAACCCCACTCCTCCGGCCATCGCCGTTATTCCGATTCCTCCGTACGCCAGCGACCTCCTCCTCCTCCTCCTCGCCGCCAACACCTTCCACCCGCTCGCCTCCACCCGCCGTGTCGCTCTTCGTCGCTTCTTCTTCAAGAACCTCGTCGCGGTTCGCAGCTTTCTGTGGAAACCTCTCGGACTCGGCTACCTCCTCCTCCACCGCTCCCTGCCGCTGTCCTCGAATCTTCGTATCCACCCCCTGACTTCCATCAGCTCGCGATCCACCCTCCGTTTCTCTTCTCCCCTCCTCGATCTTCCCCACCTCCTCCTCCTCCTTCCAATCTTCCTTCACCATCTCCGCATCTTCTGTCAGTATCCTCACCCCCATGCTCCTCCTCCTCATGCCTACTTCATCATTGCCTCCATTCTCACCGCTGCTGATGCTTCTGCTGGTGTCTCTGCTGTTGCTGTTGTGGATGTCACTCTTGTTGTTATTGTTGTCACCATCATTGTTGCCACTGCCATTCTTGTTGTTTCTTCTGTCACTACTGTTGTTGTTGTTATCGTCACCTCTGCTGTTGTTGTCTCTGTTGTTGTTGAATCTGTTGTTGTTGTTGTCTGGTAAGCGGGCCACGTGGTCTCCGGCCATCCGGTTTCTCTCCTGGCTGGTGCCCTCTGCTCCCCGTGCTATCATCATCATCTTTATCTTCATCATGATCCGGCGTGTGACTGAGCGGCGGTCCGGCGGCCACTGTGACAATGGTGATGATGGTGACGATGGAGACGATGGCGGCGATGGAGATGATGGCCTCAATGGAGATGATGGCGACGATGATGATGATGATAATGGCTGCTGGAGTAGATTTTGGTTTCGGCCAGCCGTGGGAAGAACCGGCTCTCCTCCTTCTCCGGCTCCTCCACCACCTCCTCCTCCACCACCTCCTCCACCACCACCTCCACCACCACCTCCTCCACCACCTCCTCCACCACCTCCTCCACCTCCTCCATCTCCCCCTTCCTCTCTCCCTACCTCTCCTCCACCACCTCCTCCACCTCCTCCACCACCTCCTCCTTCACCTCCTACCTCTCCTCCATCTCCCCCTTCCTCTCTCCCTACCTCTCCTCCACCACCACCTCCTCCACCTCCTCCACCACCACCTCCTCCACCTCCTACCTCTCCTCTACCTCCCCCTTCCTCTCTTCCTACCTCTCCTCCACCATCTCCTCCACCACCTCCTCCACCACCACCTCCTCCTGCACCTCCTCCTCCCTCTCGTCCTTCACCACCGCCTCTTCCACCTCCTCCCTCCAGGTCAGAGGGCCAATGTTCAAGTGAAGAATACCCCAGTTTGCCCGCAAACAAAGAGGTGGCAGAGGAGGAGATGGAGTGAGATGCAGCATGAGGGATTGGAGTGGAGTTCGGGAGATCTTGAGATGACCTCCGAAGATCTTCCACTCCTTCGACTTTAGGGCCTGCAAGAGGATGATGATGATGAAAACGATGTTAACAATGATGACTCATGGATGCATCAAAGAGAAAGATCCCCCATATATCATTGACAAGCTGCAGGGGGCAAGTGCCGTTAGCACCTATGAAGTCCAGCATTGTGGCACACGAGGGGTGGGTGGCCAGCACCACGCCCGGCCGCCTTTGTCTCCCCAGCGGCGATGATTTTCACATCACACCAGATAATTATTTGAGGCTAAGTCGACAAAGGGAAATCCCAGGACCGGTCAAATTAATCTTCACTGGTGTTGGGCGTGAACAGGAATCTAACTCGAGTCACCGAGTTCATAGCGCAGCGTGCAAACCACTACACTACCACTCCCCACAAACTCATCACACAGAGACCCACAGACTCACCACATAGAGACCCACAGACTCATCACACAGACCCACAGACTCACCACACAGAGACCCACAGACTCACCACACAGAGACCCATAGACTCACCACACAGAGACCCAGAGACTCATCATACAGAGACCCACAGACTCACCACACAGAGACCCATAGACTCACCACACAGAGACCCACAGTCTCATCACACAGAGGCCCATAGACTCACCACACAGAGACCCACAGACTCATCACACAGAGACCCACAGACTCACCACACAGAGACCCACAGACTCACCACACAGAGACCCACAGACTCACCACACAGAGACCCAGAGACTCACCACACAGAGACCCAGAGACTCACCACACAGAGACCCACAGACTCACCACACAGAGACTCAGAGACTTTACCGTCACTCCCAGTACAGGCGTTGTCTCCGCCAATTAATGAAGACAGCGGTGACGATGATGATGATGGTGGTGGTGGCGACGGTGGTGACGATGGTGGCAATGATGATGATGGTGGTGGTGGTGATGGTGTTGATGAGTTACAGACGAAGGGTGAACACGTCACCTCGCCCAGCTGCATAGCACAGACAAAACACGCACACACAGATAACACAAAGCTCCCCCGTGTAGCCTTAACAGGCTGTAGGGGCAACTGCTGTTAGTAGCGAGTAGCAGCACCGACAAAGGTCGGCACTGTGGCACACGAGGGGGTGGGTGGCCAGCACCACCACGCCCGCTCACCCGGCCACCTGGCGGAGACCAGGTGCCACCACTCCTTGTCTCTCTCCCCACTGCGCCAGAGACGAGGAGTGGTGCCACTTGTTCAAATTGTAATGGCTGCCGTCACGCTCAATGGCGGTGGGCATGAGCAGGAATTTAACTCGGGTCTCTACCGCGTTCACAGCGCTGCGGCGTGCTAACTGCTGCACCACCACTCCCCACAATCAGTGTCTGTGTGTGTGATTGTTGTTGTGTTGTTATATTGTTGCTGTGTTGTTCTTGTTGTTCTTGTTGTGTTGTAGTTGTTGTTACCGTGCATGTACACAGCTGGCACGGCCGCGTGGTGTCTGGACTGAACGACTGTAAATTCACCACCTTCCTGCCCTCGTAGTTACAGTCTGACTCGCACACCACCACCACCACAACAACAACACGGGCGAACAGTCAACAACAACAACCACGACCACAACAACAAACATTACCACAATCATCGCAACTGCCACACAACCGTACAAGTGGGTGGGTAAGCAGTTGGGTTCGTGGTAGAGTGAGTGGGTGAGTGAGTTTGTGAGTGAGTGAGTGGGCGAATTGGTAGTGAGTGAGTGGGTGTGTGAGTGAGTGAGTGGGTGAGGGAGTGGTAGAGTAAGTGGGTGGTGTGTGAGTGAGTAGGTGAGTGAGTGGTGAGTGAGTGAGTGGGCGAGTGGTGAGTGGGTGAGTGAGCGAGTGGTGAGTGGGTGAGTGAGTGGTGAGTGAGTGAGTGAGCGAGCGAGTGAGTGAGTGGTAGAGTAAGTGGGTGGTGTGTGAGTGAGTAGGTGAGTGAGTAAGTGAGTGGGTGAGTGAGTGAGTGGTGAGTGAGTGTGTGGGTGAGTGAGTGTGTGGGTGAGTGGGTGAGTGATTGGGTGAGTGAGTGAGTAGGTGAGTGAGTGAATGGGTGAGTGAGTAGGTGAGTGAGTGGGTGTGTGAGTAGGTGAGTGAGTGAGTGAGTGGGTGAGCGAGTGGTGAGTGGGCGAGTGAGTGAGTGAGTAGGTGAGTGAGTGGGTGAGTGAGTAGGTGAGTGAGTGAGTGGGTGAGCGAGTGGTGAGTGGGTGAGTGAGTGAGTGAGTAGGTGAGTGAGTGAGTGGGTGAGTGAGTGGGTGAGTGAGTGAATAGGTGAGTGGGTGAATGGGTGAGTGGTGAGTAGGTGAGTGGGTGAGTGAGTGGTAGAGTAAGTGGGTGGTGTGTGAGTGAGTAGGTGAGTGAGTGAATGGGTGAGCGAGTGGGTGAGTGAGTGAATGGGTGAGCGAGTGGTGAGTGAGTGTGTGGGTGAGTGGGTGAGTGAGTGGTAGAGTAAGTGGGTGGTGTGTGAGTGAGTAGGTGAGTGTGTGGGTGAGTGGGTGAGTGAGTGAGCGAGTGGGTGAGTGAGTGAGTGGGTGAGTGAGTGGTGAGTGCTGCTGGCTCACCGGAGCACGAGGGGCAGCACTCCCCCTCGGCGTGGAAGGGGAAGGGGCAGGCGGGCGGGGGGCAGTGGCGCGCTGAGCACAGCACGGAGCCGGCCTGCTCACACACACACAGACAACGGTCCCCCGGGTAGCCTTCACAGGCTGTAGGGGCAAGTGCTGCTAGTAGCCAGTAGCAACAGAAGCGTCTCTGAAGGCCGGCCACTGTGGCACACGAGGGAGTGGGGGCCAGCACCACGCTCACCCGCCCGCCTTTGTCTCCCCCTACACGCAGACACGTACAGATACAAATATACTCATGATGATGTTGCTGATGATGATGTTGCTGATGATGATGGAGGGTCACCAGACAGACGCAGACGCTGCAGGGGTCGGAAGGGGAGGAGAAGTTCTGTGTGGAGTTGTACGCCTCCTCGTTGTAGAGGCAACCTGCACCACGAGCAACATCGTCAACAGCGTCAACAGCGTCAGTGTGGACACAATTTCTGCTACTGATGATGTTATAATTAATGATGATGATGGTGGTCATTGATGGTGGTGGTGGTGATGGTGATGTTGATAACGATGGTGGTGATGGCGGTGATGGTGATGATGGTGGTGATGTTGATAACGATGGTGGTGATGGTGATGTTGACAACGATGGTGGATGATGGTGGTGATGATGATGGTGATGGTGGTGATGGTGGTGATGATGGTGATGGTGGTGATGATTATTGATGGTGGTGGTAATGGTGATGTTTATAACGATGGTGGTGATGATGGCGATGGTGGATGATGATGGTGATGGTGGTGATGGTGGATGGTGGTGATCGTGATGGTGGTGATGGTGGATGGTGATGGTGGTGATGGGGTTGATGCCACGGCTCACCAGCGTGGACACTCCGGGCAGCACTGTCCAGGCGGTGAGGGCAGGGGGTGAGTGCAGCGCTCCAGACACTCGGTGCGGTGACACGAGATGACCCCATCAGCCTGACGACTCTCACACACACACAGACACACACACACACACAGACACACACACATACACACACAGACACACACAGACACACACACACAAACACACACACAGACACACACACACAGATACACACAGACACACACACACAGACACACACAGACACATACACACACACAGACACACACACAGACACATACACACACACAGACACACACATAGACACACACACAGACACACACACAGACACACACACACAGACACACAGACACAGACACACACAGACACACACAGACACACACACAGACACACACACACAGACACACACAGACAGATACACACAGACACACACACAGACACACACAGACAGACACACACACAGACAGACACACACAAACACAGACACACACACACACACGCACACAGATCACCCCGTGGGGCGCCACGCTGGAGAGATGTTAAACAACTAAACTACAACTTGTCGTTTACTTGTAGTTTAGTTGTAAGGCCACTGAGCTGTGGAGCTTTGTCAGAAGCGACGTGGCCATCACAAACGATGTCAACCACGTGGCTGACAGCGTCACGTGGGAGTTTATAGCAGCCGCCATTACTCGGCAGCAGCAGCCGCCATTACTCGGCAGCAGCAGCCGCCATTACTCGGCAGCAGCAGCCGCCATTACTCGGCAGCAGCAGCCGCCATTACTCGGCAGCAGAGGAGCGGCTCTCAGACTCCACGTAGCAGCGGCAGGCGTCGTCAGGGTCGGGATCGAACCCACGACCTCCTGCAGACCGGGCGAGGTGGTCAACATCTCGTGGCCACTGGAGAGCTTACGACTGGTGAGGAGTGTATTGGCGAGCGGAGTATTAGTGAGTAGCGTACAACTACTCTTTGGTTTTTTCGGTAAAGTCACGTAGGTAAGAAATTAAATTAAATACATGAAAACAACTGAATTAAATCACGACGTTTCGGAAGCAACACAAGCCTCCGTCTTCCAAAGCGTCGTGATTTAATTTAGTTTTCATTTATTTTGTAAAAATTTTTACCTACCGTGACCTCACCGAAAAAACCAAAGAGTATGAATCCTTGCAGTCACGAAAGCTTCAAATCGAGCGTACAACTGGTGAGCGATTGGTGAGCGTAGGTGGCGGTGAGCAACGCAACAATGGGCCAGCGATGGGTGAGCAGCGCACGTGGCGGTGACCTCACCCCCTGGTGGTGACCTCGCCACGTGGTGGTGACCTCACTCCTGGTGGTGACCTCACCCCCTGGTGGTGACCTCACCCTATGGTGGTGACCTCACCCCCTGGTGGTGACCTCACCATGTGGTGGTGACCTCACCCTGTGACCTCACCATGTGGTGGTGACCTCACCACGTGACCTCACCGCGTGGCTCACCTGGCAGGTGCACACCACGCAGGGGTCCCCCGGTGACCAGATCTGTCCCAGAGGCAGCGACGCCCCATTCTCATCCACGCGGCAGCCTGCCCCACCCACACACCACACATCACATACACACACACCACCCACACACCACACATCACATACACACACACCACACACACACCACCCACACCACACACACACCACACACACACACACCACACACACACACCACACACACACACCACACACACCACACATCACATACACACACACCACACACACACCACCCACACCACACACACACACCACACACACCACACACACACACCACACACAGCTAGAGACAAAGCTACCCCAGGTAGCCCCACCCCCCACACACCACACACAGCTAGAGACAAAGCTACCCCAGGTAGTCCCACCCACCCACACCACACACAGCTAGAGACAGAGCTACCCCAGGTAGCCCCAACAGGGCCTGCAGGAGCAAGGGTTGTTATTAATAACCAGCGGCAGTGGCCATATCGGTACCACAAAGACAAAGCTCCCCCGTACAGACTGCAGCGCCTGTGAAGGCTGCCGGCACGGTGGCACACGAGGCGGTGGGTGGCCAGCACCACGCCCGGCCGCCTTTGTCTCCCCAGTGCTGGCGATGTTCACACATCGCACCAGCTGCTCATTTGAGGCTGAGTCGACCCAGGGAAGGCCCAGCACCGGTTCAGATAATCGTCACCGACGGTGTTGGCCGTGAGCGGGAATGGAAGTCGGGTGCGTGCCGGGTTCGTAGCGTGACGCTGACCGCTGCACCGCCGCTCTCACCCACACACAGCTAGAGGTAGTGGTGGTGGTGGTCACCTGTGGCTGTGGTGGGGGTGGTGGTTGTGGCTGTGGTGGTGGTGGTTGTGGCTGTGGTGGTGGTTGTGGTGGTTGTGGCTGTGGTGGTGGTTGTGGCTGTGGTGGTGGTCACCTGTGGTGGTGGTGGTTGTGGTGGTTGTGGCTGTGGTGGTGGTGGTTGTGGCTGTGGTGGTGGTCACCTGTGGTGGTGGTGGTTGTGGTCACCTGTGGCTGTGGTGGTGGTTGTGGTGGTTGTGGCTGTGGTGGTTGTGGTCACCTGCGGCTGTGGTGGTGGTGGTGGTTGTGGCTGTGGTGGTGGTGGTGGTTGTGGCTGTGGTGGTGGTTGTGGTGGTTGTGGCTGTGGTTGTGGTCACCTGTGGCTGTGATTGTGGTGGTGGTGGTTGTGGTGGTGGTGGTTGTGGCTGTGGTTGTGGTCACCTGTGGTGGTGGTGGTGGTTGTGGTCACCTGTGGTGGTGGTGGTGGTTGTGGTGGTTGTGGTGGTGGTGGTGGTTGTGGTCACCTGTGGTGGTGGTGGTGGTTGTGGTGGTTGTGGTGGTGTCGCAGGTTGGACAGCAGTCGCCGTGGTTGTGCACCAGCGCGGTGCCCACGCAGTCCGGGGTGGCACAACCAACCGCAGCACAACCAACCACACCGGCCTGCAACCACAACAACAACCACCACAACAACCACGACAACAACCACGACAACAACCTCGACAACAACCACTACAACAACCACTACAACAACCACTACAACCTCGACAACAACCTGACAACAACCACGACAACAACCTCGACAACAACCTCGACAACAACCACAACAACCACAACAACCACGACAACAACCACGACAACAACCTCGACAACAACCACTACAACAACCACTACAACCTCGACAACAACCACGACAACAACCTGACAACAACCACTACAACAACACAACGTTATTCACAGGTAGTTTTAGAGCAATTCAGGCTGTGTGTGTACACGTGTGTGTGTGTACACGTGTGTGTGTGTACACGTGTGTGTGTGTACACGTGTGTGTGTGTACACGTGTGTGTGTGTACACGTGTGTGTGTGTACTCCCAATTGGTGATGGGGCAGTTGTGGAGAGAGTGGAGAGTTTCCCATACCTGGGCAGTGTGCCCATGACCGGCTCCGGTTTTACAGCGAAGGTCTCACTCCGAATCAGTCGAGCGGCATTATCTTTTCATCGGTTGCGTAACGCTGTGTGGAAGCTACCTGGTCTGTCGCTCCGCACAAAGCTTCAGGTCTTCTCGGCCACATTCATTCCCTCCCTTCACTACGCTTGCGAAACGTGGACCCCCTTAATGGAACATCTTCGCCGGGTAGAAACATTTAGGCTGGCCTGCCTACGATCCATCCTGGGTGGAACCAGGCTGGATTGTGTGAGGAGCTCACAAATCCTTGAAAGATCTGGGCAAAGTCCCAGCGGTGAGCTCCTCCGGCAGGCAAGGCTGCGTTGGCTGAAGGAGGAGGTGTTCCGGCTGGTTGAGAGAAAGCGACAGGCCCACTCAAGTCGTTTACAACATCCAACATCGGAGAATGAGGAGGCTGACCGCAGCCTTCGCTCGGAGGTTCAAAGACCTGTGCAGCGCTGCAAGGAAGGGTGGTGGGCGTGGGTTGCTGAGGAGATGGAGTCTGCCTCAGTAGCCCGCAATCACAAATGTCATCAAACAAGTAACTTGCAGCGCCACCCCTACCACCAACCTTCAGGGAAGAACTGTAACCCCATCTGCGACCCCCAAGTCCACGTCTGCAAGTTTGCTGAGTGGACTTGCCGGCGACTGGTACCAGCAGTGTCAAGATCGGCCTCTGTGGAGGAGGCTCGTGAAGGACGCTACTGGGCAGTTGGAGGCAGTCGCCCTCCAACAACAACGGAGGGTGGAGGAGCGACGCTCACAACAACGAGCGGAGCGCCGGGCGGCTAAAGCACAGCAGGTTGGCACAGTAGGGGGCACAGGTGGTGCATCAGCCAGTCATCTCAGCAACCCATGGCACCTGGGCCTGTCCTGAGACCTCCTCCCGTCAGCGAGCCTTCGACACTTCACGTGGCCTCAAAGTGCACCTAGCCTGGCACAGGCACCGTGGTGACTGTCACCGGCACTTAGTGGCGAATGGTGGGTATTGGTATTAGTGTACACGGGTGTGTGTGTACACGTGTGTGTGTGTACACGTGTGTCCAGGTGTGTGTGTGTACACGTGTGTCCAGGTGTGTGTACACGTGTCCAGGTGTGTGTGTACACGTGTGTCCAGGTGTGTATGTACAGGTGTGTGTGTACTCAGCCTCAAAAGAGTAGTAACTGGTGCTGTGTGTAGTGAACATCGCAAGCAACTGGGGGAGAGACAAACACGTCCGGGCGTGGCGCTGGCCACCCACCCCCTCTGTGTGTGCCACAGCGCCGGTAGCCTCCATAGGTGCTGCTGCTACTCACTAACAGCACTTGCCCCGACAGTCTGTCTCAGGCTATCCGGGGGATCTTTGCCTTGTGTGCGTACCTCGCACACGCAAGTCGTGCAGGGGCTGTCCTCAGGAGTGAACACGGCGCCCTCCGAGTACACGGCTCCCTGGTGCACACACTCATCTACACACACACACACATACACACTCGTCTACACACACATATACACACACTCATACACACACACACATATACACACACGTGTACACACACACATACACACACACGTATAGACACACACACACACGTGTACACACACACACGTGTACACACCCTCATATACACACACACACGTGTACACACACTCATCTACACACACACACAAACACGTGTACACACACTCATCTACACACACACGTGTACACACACTCATCTACGCACACACACACACGTGTACACACACACACTCATCTACACAAACACACACGTGTACACACACACTCATCTACACACACACACTCATCTACACACACACACACGTGTACATACACATACGCACACTCATCTACACACACACGTGTATACACACTCATCTACAACAACAACTGCCATTCGCCACTAAGTGGCGGTGACGTCACCACGACGCTTGTGCCAGGCCATGTGCACCTTGAGGCCACGCGAAGTGTCGACAGCTCGCGGACAGGAGGAGGTCACGGGACAGACCCAGCAGGTGCCATGGGCTGGCTGACTGGCAGATGCACCTGCTCTACCCCCATTGTGAGTAGGCGTGTACACACTCACCTACACACACACTCACTCACCTACACACACACTCACCTACACACACACTCACTCACCTACACACACACTCATCTACACACACATACTTGTAAATGAGTCAGTGTGTGTGATGAGTGTGTGTAGGTGAGTGCATGTGTGTAGAGTGGCAAAACAACCCCTACCTCCTCGCGGTGCCGGACGGGCAATGCTGTCGTGGACAGTGCTGTGGGGGGGAGGGCCAATTCCAATTGGCCCTCTCCCCTCATGGCCAAATGGGGGCTCTGAATGGGTGCGTGGGGCTGGTAACCCCTCCACCTTCAATAAATTACCACCAAACCACGACTGAAATCTCTAACTAATAAGCTTGTGCCGGAGGCCCCGGGGGGACAGGCGTCTATTACGTCTCCTGGCCAAACCCCATCTGGTGGAGCCAGGAGATTTAATCTTTACCCTCGGGGCTCCTCCAGAAACAACGAAAAACCACTGCGGGTGGCCACGTGGAATGTTCGAACGCTCACTGCGGAGGAGAGGCTGCCACTCCTCTGTCGGGAGCTGGACCGGTACCGCCTGGATCTTTGTGGCATTCAGGAGGTCCGGTTGACCGGCTTTGGCTCCTACCACCATGAGGGGTGGACAGTCCTCTACTCGGGGCAGGAGACTGCCAAATTACAGGGTGTGGCTCTTCTTTTGAACAAAATAATGAAAGGGGCGTGGGAGCGTGGCGGTGAGGTGTGGGAAGCTGTAAGCCCCAGGCTACTTTGGGCTCACCTTCCCTTCAACCGGAGGCGAGGAATGGTGGTCGTGGTTACTTATGCCCCCACCGAAGACGAACATCCGTGGAGGGATGCAGGCAAGGCCGATGAGTCAGATGCCTTCTATGACCTCCTGTAACACGTGCTGGCTAAAGTGGCCCCTCGGGATAGAGTCATCTTGTTGGGTGACTTCAATGCCCGAGTTGGTCATGATGCTGGCACCTGGTCTGGAGTCCCTGACCCTCTGTTCACGATCATTAAGGACCTTCATGATGGTGAGCGGGCCCGGGTAAAACTACGTGGCCGGGAGTCAGAGCCTTTCCCTGTACACCTTGGGGTGCGACAGGGATGTCCTCTGGCTCCCACATTATTTAACATCTATTTTGACCACGTAGTTCGTGAAGCCTTCAATAGCTGTACCGGGGGAATTTCCATTTGGTACAGATATAATGGGAGGCTGATCGATGCCCGGGTGCGGTCAAGGGATGGCTCTCTATTGGCTAACCACGTTATGTATGCCGATGATTTGGTAATAGCTGCTCATTCAGAGGAGGAGATGGAGACGCTGCTGCTGAGACTGGAGCGTGCCACTAAGAGGTGGGGCCTTACCATCAGCTCCACCAAAACTAAGCACCTGCCTGGGTATTTTGTACCATCGGACACTCCACCACCACAACTCCCAATCGGTGATGGGGCAGTAGTGGAGAGAGTGGAGAGTTTCCCATACCTGGGCAGTGTGCTTATGACCGGTTCCAGTTTAACAGCAGAGGTCTCACTCCGAATCAGTCGAGCAAAAATATATTTTCATCGGTTGCTTAACACTGTGTGGAAGCTACCTGGTCTGTCGCTCCGCACGAAGCTTCAGATCTATCGGCCACAGTCATTCCCTCCCTTCTCTACGCTTGTGAAACGTGGACCCCCCTAATGGAGCATTTTCGCCGGTTGGAAACATTTAGGCTGGCCTGCCTACGATCCATCCTGGGTTTAACCAGGGTGGAACGTGTGAGGAGCTCACAAATCCTTGAAAGATCTGGGCAAAGTCCCATCGGTGAGCTCCTCCGGCAGGCAAGGCTGCGTTGGCTGGGTCATGTAGCCCGCATGCCCAGCCACCGCATGCCTAAACAGCTTTTGTTCGGCCTGATCGAGGGGGCTAAACGGGCGCGGCACGGGCTAGAGAAGAGATGGAGTGATGTGGTACAGGAGGACGTGGAGCTGAGTGGACTTGCCGATGACTGGCACCAGCGGTGTCAAGATCGGCTTCAGTGGAGGAGGCTCGTGAAGGACGCTACTGGGCAGTTGGAGGCAGTCGCCCTCCAACAACAATGGAGGGCGGAGGAGCGACGCTCACAACAACGAGCGGAGCGCTGGGTGGCTAAAGCACAGCAAGTTGGCACAGTAGGGGGCACAGGTGGTGCATCAGCCAGTCATCTCGGTCATCTCGGTCATCTCGGTCAGTCGACCCGTGGCACCTGCTGGGTCTGCCCCGTGACCTCCTGCCAGCGGGCGTTCGACACTTCACGTGGCCTCAAGGTGCACCTGGCCTGGCACAAGCATCGTGGTGACGTCACCGCCACTTAGTGGCGAATGGCGGTTGTTGTTGTGTGTAGGTGTGTGTGTGTGTAGGTGTGTCTGTGTGTAGGTGTGTGTGTGTGTGTAGGTGTGTGTGTAGGTGTGTGTGTGTGTAGGTATGTGTGTGTGTAGGTGTGTGTAGGTGTGTGTAGGTGTGTGTGTGTAGGTGTGTGTGTGTAGGGGTGTGTGTGTGTAGGTGTGTGTGTGTAGTTGTGTGTAGGTGTGTGTGTGTAGGTGTGTGTGTATGTGTGTGTGTGTAGGTGTGTGTGTAGTTGTGTGTAGGTGTGTGTGTGTAGGTGTGTGTGTGTGTGTAGGTGTGTGTGTGTAGGTGTGTAAGTGTGTGTAGGTGTGTGTGTAGGTGTGTGTGTAGGTGTGTGTGTGTAGGTGTGTGTGTGTGTAGGTGTGTGTTTGTAGGTGTGTGTGTAGGTGTGTGTGTGTAGGTATGTGTGTGTGTAGGTGCGTGTGTGTAGGTGTAGGTGTGTGTGTGTGTAGGTGTGTGTGTGTGTAGGTGTGTGTGTGTAGGTGTGTGTAGGTGGGTGTGTGTAGGTGTGTGTGTGTAGGTGTGTGTGTGTAGGTGTGTGTGTGTGTAGGTGTGTGTAGGTGTGTGTGTGTGTAGGTGTGTGTGTGTGTAGGTGTGTGTAGGTGTGTGTGTGTGTAGGTGTAGGTGTGTGTAGGTGTGTGTGTGTGTGTGTAGGTGTGTGTGTGTGTGCTCACTGGGGCAGGCTGGGCAGCAGGCGAGCTGCGTGGGGTGCTCGCAGAGTAGAGGGGGGCACGAGGGGGTGACGCAGCTCACAGAGCCACCCTGGAGACACAGAGACCACCACCACCACAACAACAACAACCACAACAACCTCAACAACCACCATGGAGGGAATGATGGTGGTGGTGATGATGGTGGTGATGGTGGTGATGGTGGTGGTGATGGTGTTGATGGTGGTGATGGTGGTGGTGGTGATGATGGTGGTGGTGGTGATGATGGTGGTGGTGGTGATGGTGGTGGTGGTGATGATGGTGGTGATGGTGGTGGTGATGGTGGTGGTGATGGTGGTGGTGATGGTGGTGGTGATGATGGTGGTGATGATGGTGTTGATGGTGGTGATGGTGGTGGTGGTGATGATGGTGATGATGGTGGTGGTGGTGATGGTGGTGATTATGATGGTGATGATTATGATGGTGATTGTACTCACAGAGCAGACACAGATGGTGCAGTTCTTGGGGTCTTCGTAAAAAACCTCCTCCTCACTCCGCACCCGTCCCTCATGGAGACAACCTGAACACCATCATCACCATCACCCCCTTCATCACCACCATCACCACCATCACCACCACCATCACCACCATCACCACCATCACCATCGTCATCACCACCACCCCCATCACCACCATCACCACCACCATCATCATCATCACCACCACCACCACCATCACCATCACCACCACCACCATCACCACCACCCCCACCACCATCACCACCACCATCACCACCATCACCACCACCAGCACCACCACCAGCACCACCACCACCATCACCACCACCATCACCACCACCATCATCACCACCGCCACCACCTACACCACCACCAGCACCACCACCACCACCAGCACCACCACCAGCACCACCACCATCACCACCACCACCAGCACCACCACCATCACCACCACCACTATCACCACCGCCACCACCACCACCCCCACCACCATCACCACCACCATCACCACCACCAGCACCGCCACCACCACCATCACCATCACCACCATCACCACCACCAGCACCACCACCATCACCACCACCACCACCATCACCACCACCATCACCATCATCACCACCACCACCACCATCACCACCACCACCATCACCACCACCACCACCACCATCACCACCACCACCACCATCACCACCATCACCACCATCACCACCACCACCATCACCACCACCACCACCACCATCACCACCACCATCACAACCATCACCACCATCACCACCACCATCACCACCACCACCACCACCATCACCACCACCACCATCACCACCACCACCACCATCACCACCACCACCATCACCACCACCACCATCACCACCAGCACCACCACCATCACCACCACCACCAGCACCACCACCATCACCACCACCACCATCACCACCACCACCACCACCACCCCCACCACCATCACCACCACCATCACCACCACCAGCACCGCCACCACCACCATCACCATCACCACCACCACCATCACCACCACCACCACCACCACCCCCACCACCACCACCATCACCACCACCACCACCAGCACCACCACCATCACCACCACCACCACCACCACCATCACCACCACCACCACCACCACCACCATCACCACCACCACCACCACCATCACCACCACCACCACCACTACCACCACCACCACCACCACCACCAGGCTGTGCACCTGCTGGGCTCACCGCGGCAGCTCGAGCAGCAGGCTGCAGGCGTCGTGCCGGGCTGCGGTTGTGAGCACGGAGCCGGCGGCGATGGGCACTCAACGCCAGCGCACGGCTCCCGCACATCCTGGACCACCACCACCACAACAACAACCACAACAACAACCACCACCACCACAAAGACAAAGGTCCCCCGTGTAGTCTTAACAGCCTGTGGGAGCAAGCGCTGTTAGCGAGTAGCAGCAGCAGCAGCTGTGAAGGCTACCGGCACGGTGGCTACACACAGAGGGGGTGGGTGGCCAGCACCACGCCCGGCCGCCTTTGTCTCCCCAGTGCTGGCGATGTTTACTACATTACACTCCGCTACGCCGGCTACTCGTTTGAGGCCGAGTCGACCCAGGGGAGGCCCAGCACCGGTTCAGAGAATCGTCACCGACGGTGTTGGCCGTGAGCAGGAATCGGAGCCGGGCGCGTGCCGGATTCGTAGCGCGGCGCTAACCGCTGCACCTCCGCTCTCCTGGAACCAGCGCCACCCAGAGACGCGCCAGCAGGTCTGGGTCACCGCCGTCTCCCCCTCCACTCGGGCGGGGCCACACAGGGACAGCTGCCGCTGGGGGTGCCCCTGGTCATGGTCGTGATGGCGGTGGTAGTGGTAGTGATGGTGGTGATGATGGTGATGATGATGGTGGTAGTGATGATGGTGGTAGTGATGATGGTGTTGGTGATGATGATGATGACGATGGTGATGATGATGGTGGTAGTGATGGTGATGATGGTGATGATGGTGGTAGTGATGGTGATGATGGTGATGGTGATGATGGTGATGATGGTGATGGTGGTGATGGTGATGGTGGTGATGGTGGTGATGGTGATGGTGATGATGGTGATGGTGGTGATGGTGATGGTGGTGATGGTGGTGATGGTGATGGTGGTGATGGTGATGATGGTGATGATGGTGATGATGGTGATGATGGTGATGATGATGGTGGTAGTGATGATGGTGGTAGTGATGATGGTGTTGGTGATGATGATGATGACGATGGTGATGATGATGATGGTAGTGATGGTGATGATGGTGATGATGGTGATGATGGTGGTAGTGATGGTGATGATGGTGATGGTGATGATGGTGATGATGGTGATGGTGGTGATGGTGATGGTGGTGATGGTGATGGTGGTGATGGTGGTGATGGTGATGGTGGTGATGGTGGTGATGGTGATGGTGGTGATGGTGGTGATGGTGGTGATGGTGATGGTGGTGATGGTGGTGATGGTGATGGTGGTGATGGTGGTGATGGTGGTGATGGTGATGATGGTGATGATGGTGATGCCCCACCTGACATTCCCCTCCAGGGGCTCCGCACGCCGTGTCGCCGCTCTCAGGGGCGGCCGCCAGCGACACGGCGGGACTCCGCAGCTCTGCAACCAGAGCACACGGCAGCTGCTGCTGCGGTGGTGGTGGTGGTTGTGGTGGTGGTGGTGGTTGTGGTGGTGGTGGTTGTGGTGGTTGTGGTGGTGGTGGTTGTGGTGGTGGTGGTTGTTGTGATGGTTGCTGTGGTGGTGGTTGTCGTGGTGGTGGTTGCTGTGGTGGTTGCGGTGGTGGTTGTAGTGGTGGTTGTGGTTGTCGTGATGGTTGCTGTAGTGGTGGTTATGGTGGTTGTGGTGGATGTGGTGGTTGCTGTGGTGGTTGTGGTGGTTGTGGTGTTTGTGATGGTGGTGGTTGTGGTGGTTGTGGTGTTTGTGATGGTGGTGGTTGTGGTGGTTGTGGTGGTGGTGGTTGTGGTTACCCGTGCAGCTGTATGAGCCAGGGAAGTTGTTGCAGCCAAAATCACAGAGAGAAGCAGAACCCAGCGAGCACTCGTCCACATCTAGAGACACACACAGAGACACACAACATCTACAGATATACACAGAGACACACACAGAGACACACATCTACAGATATACACAGAGACACACACAGAGACACACATCTACAGATATACACAGAGACACACACAGAGACACACATCTACAGATATACACAGAGACACACACAGAGACACACATCTACAGATATACACAGAGACACACACAGAGACACACATCTACAGATATACACAGAGACACACACAGAGACACACATCTACAGATATACACAGAGACACACACAGAGACACATCTACAGATATACACAGAGACACATACACAGATATACAGAGAGATATACATAGATATATACAGAGACACACACAGAGACACACATCTACAGATACACACAGAGACACATACACAGAGACACATACACAGATATACACAGAGACACACACAGAGACACACATCTAGAGACACACACAGAGACACACATCTACAGATACACACATCTACAGATACACACAGAGACACATACACAGATATGCAGAGAGATATACATAGCTATATACAGAGACACACATACAGACACACACAGAGATACACACAGAGACACACATCTACAGTGAGGGACCTTAATCCCATAGAAAATCTATGGAGGGAGCTGAAGGTTCGAGTTGCCAAACGTCAGCCTCGAGACCTTAATGACTTGGAGAAGATCTGCAAAGAGGAGTGGGACAAAATCCCTCGGGAGATGTGTGCAAACCTGGTGGCCAACTACAAGAAACGTCTGACCTCTGTGATTGCCATAAAGGGTATTGCCACCAAGTACTAAGTCATGTTTGGCAGAGGGGTCAAATACTTATTTCCCTCATTAAAATGCAAATCAATTTATAACATTTTTGACATGCGTTTTTCTGGATTTTGTTGTTGTTATTCTGTCTCTCACTGTTCAAATAAACCTACCATTAACATTATAGACTGATCATTTCTTTGTCAGTGGGTAAACGTACAAAATCAGCAGGGGATCAAATACTTTTTTCCCTCACTGTATAGATATACACAGATATATATAGATATATAGAAAGATACACACAGAGATACACACAGATACACACAGAGATACACACAGATACACACAGAGACATAAACACAGATACAAAGAGACATGTACTTAGATAGAGACAGTTATTCATGTAAAGAGAGAGAAGGTTAACATGGCTGTCTTTGGTGAGTGCGTACCTGGGTAGGTGAGTGACTATGTGGGTAGGTAAGTAGGTGAATAGGTGGGTAAGTGGGTAGGTGAATAGGTGACTGGGTGGGTAGGTGGGTAGGTGGGTAGGTGAGTAGGTGGGTAGGTGAGTAGAT
>NC_083845.1:256479-259079 GCF_015708825.2 Lethenteron reissneri | reverse complement strand
GTGACACTGTGTGTGTGACACTGTGTGTGTGTGTCACTGTGTGTGTGTGTCACTGTGTGTGTGTCACTGTGTGTGTCACTGTGTGTGTGTGACACTGTGTGTGGTGTCACTGTGTGTGTGTGACACTGTGTGTGTGACACTGTGTGTGTGTGTCACTGTGGGGTGTGTGTCATGTGTGTGTGTGACACTGTGTGTGTGTTGACACTGTGTGTTGTGTGTTCACTGTGTGGTGTGTGACACTGTGTGCGTGGGTGTGTGTACACTGTTGTGTGTGGGTGTAACAACTGTGTAACCACTGTGTGTGTGTGACCTGGTGTCAACACTGTGGTGTGTGACACTGTGTGTGTGTGTAGGTTGTGTGTGTGCACTGTGTGTGTGTGACACTGTGTAACACTGTGTGTGTGGTGTGTGGTGTGACACTGTGTGTGTGTGTGTACACTGTTAACACTGTGTGTGTGACACTGTGTGTGTGTTGGTAACACTGTGTAACCACTGTGTGTGTGACACTGTGTATGTGTGTGTGTGTAGGTGTGTGTGTGTTCACTGTGTTGTGTGTGACACTGTGTGTGTGTGTGACACTGTGGTGTGTGTTGACACTGTGTGTGTGTAACACTGTGTGTGTGTGTAACACTGTGTGTGTGTAACACTGTGTGTGTGTAACACTGTGTGTGTTGTGTGACACTGTTGTGTGTGACACTGTGTGTGTGTGTCACTGTGTGTCACTGTGTGTGTGTGGTCACTGGTGTGTGTGGGTGTCACTGTGTGTGTCACTGTTGTGTGTCACTGTGTGTGTGTCACTGTGTGTGTGTGTGTGTCACTGTGTGTGTCACTGTGTGTGTGTGTCACTGTGTGTGTCACTGTGTGTGTGTGTCACTGTGTGTGTGTGTCACTGTGTGTGTGTGTGTGTCACTGTGTGTGTGTCACTGTGTGTGTGTGTCACTGTGTGTGTGTGTGTGTCACTGTGTGTGTGTCACTGTGTGTGTGTGTCACTGTGTGTGTGTGTGTCACTGTGTGTGTCACTGTGTGTGTCACTGTGTGTGTATGTGTCACTGTGTGTGTGTGTCACTGTGTGTGTCACTGTGTGTATGTGACACTGTGTGTGTGTGTGACACTGTGTGTGTGACACTGTGTGTGTGTGTCACTGTGTGTGTGTGTCACTGTGTGTGTGTCACTGTGTGTGTGTCACTGTGTGTGTGTGACACTGTGTGTGTGTGTCACTGTGTGTGTGTGACACTGTGTGTGTGTGACACTGTGTGTGTGTGTGACTTGTGTGTGTGTGACACTGTGTGTGTGTGTGTGACACTGTGTGTGTGTGTGTAACACTGTGTAACACTGTGTGTGTGTGACACTGTGTGTGTGTAACACTGTGTGTGTGACACTGTGTGTGTGTGTGTAGGTGTGTGTGTGTCACTGTGTGTGTGTGACACTCACTGTGTGTGTGTGTGACACTGTGTGTGTGTGTGTAACACTGTGTAACACTGTGTGTGTGACACTGTGTGTGTGTGTGTAACACTGTGTAACACTGTGTGTGTGACACTGTGTATGTGTGTGTGTGTAGGTGTGTGTGTGTGTCACTGTGTGTGTGTGTGACACTGTGTGTGTGTGTGACACTGTGTGTGTGTGACACTGTGTGTGTGTAACACTGTGTGTGTGTAACACTGTGTGTGTGTAACACTGTGTGTGTGTGTGACACTGTGTGTGTGTGACACTGTGTGTGTGTGTCACACTGTGTGTGTGTAGGTGTGTGTGTGTGTCACTGTGTGTGTGTGACACTGTGTGTGTGTGTAACACTGTGTGTGTGTAACACTGTGTGTGTGTGTGTAACACTGTGTGTGTGTGTAACACTGTGTGTGTGTAACACTGTGGGTGTGTACACTGTGTGTGTGTGTGTCACTGTGTGTGTGTACACTGTGTGTGTGTACACTGTGTGTGTGTGTGACACTGTGTGTGTGTAGGTGTGTGTGTGTGTGACACTGTGTGTGTGTGTAACACTGTGTGTGTGTGTGTAGGTGTGTGTGTGTGTAACACTGTGTGTGTGTGTGACACTGTGTGTGTGTAACACTGTGTGTGCGTGACACTGTGTGTGTGTGTCACTGTGTGTGTGTCACTGTGTGTGTGTAACACTGTGTGTGTGTAACACTGTGTGTGTGTGTGACACTGTGTGTGTGTAACACTGTGTGTGTGTGTAACACTGTGTGTGTGTGACACTGTGTGTGTGTGACACTGTGTGACACTGTGTGTGTGTGTGTAGGTGTGTGTGTGACACTGTGTGTGTGTGTAACACTGTGTGTGTGGCACTGTGTGTGTGTGTAATACTGTGTGTGTGTGTCACTCTGTGTGTAACACTGTGTGTGTGTAGGTGTGTGTGTAGGTGTGTGTGTAGGTGTGTGTGTAGGTTTGTGTGTGTGTAGGTGTGTGTGTGTAGGTGTGTGTGTGTGACACTGTGTGTGTGTGTGTAGGTGTGTGTGTAGGTGTGTGTGTGTGTGACACTGTGTGTGTGACACTGTGTGTGTGTGTGACACTGTGTGTGTGTGACACTGTGTGTGTAGGTGTGTGTGTAGGTGTGTGTGTAGGTGTGTGTGTGTAGGTGTGTGTGTGTG
>NC_083845.1:243979-251479 GCF_015708825.2 Lethenteron reissneri | reverse complement strand
CCCCCCAGCGGGGGGGGGGGAGGGGCTCCGGCGCCCCCCCCCCCCGCCCCCCCCCCCCGCGGCGCTCGCCCCCCACTGCCCACCACCCCCCGGCCCCCCCCCCCGCCAGCGACTCTGCAGCGGGACCCCCGCGGGGGGCCGTGCCCCCCCACTCTGCCGGGGGAGGGGGTAGCGTGGGGGGCCCCCATGGGAGACCGTGCCCCCCCGTGACGCAAGCGAACCTCAACGTCGTCTCGGTCGCTGTGGGGGCACTCACAGACACCTCTCACGGTGAGAGCAGAAACACTCAGACACACAGTCACACACAGAGACACACACACATACACACTGTCACACACACACATACACACTGTCACACACACACATACACACAGTCACACACATACACACAGACACACACACACACAGACACACACAGACACACACAGACACACACACACACACACACAGACACACACACACACACAGACACACACACACACACACACAGACACACACACACACACAGACACACACACACACAGACACACACACACACACACACAGACACACACAGACACACACACAGATACACACACACACACAGACACACACACACACACACGACACACACACACACACAGACACACACACACACACACAGACACACACACACACACACACAGACACACACAGACACACACACACACACACAGACACACACACAACACAGACACACACACACACACAGACACACACACACACACACACAGACACACACACACACACAGACACACACACACCACACACAGACACACACACACACACAGACACACACACACACACAGACACAACACACACAACAGCACACACAGACACACACAGACACACACACACACAGACACACACACACACAGACACAGACACACACACACACACACAGACACACACACAGACACACACACAGACACACACACACACACACACAGACAGACACACACACACACAGACACACACACACACAGACACAGACACACACACACACACACAGACACACACACACAGACACACACACACACACAGACACACACAGTGTACACACACACAGACAGACACACACAGACACACACACACAGTGTACACACACAGTGTACACACACACACACACACAGACACACACACACACAGTGTACACACAGACACACACACAGTGTACACACAGACACACACAGACACACACACACACACACACAGACACACACACACACAGACACACACACACACAGACACACACAGACAGACACACACACACACACAGACACACACAGACACACACACACACACACACAGACACACACACACACACACAGACACACACACACACACAGACACACACAGACACACACCACACACAGACACACACAGACACACACACACAGTGTACACACACAGTGTACACACAAACACAGACACACACAGACACACACACACACAGACACACACACACACAGACACACACAGACAGACACACACACACACAGACACACACAGACACACACACACACACACAGACACACACACACACACAGACACACACACACACACAGACACACACACACAGACACACACACACACAGACACACACAGTGTACACACACACAGACAGACACACACAGACACACACACACAGTGTACACACACAGTGTACACACACACACACACAGACACACACAGTGTACACACACACAGACACACACACACAGACACACACACACACACAGACACACACAGTGTACACACACACACACACACAGACACACACACACACAGTGTACACACAGACACACACACAGACACACACACACACAGTGTACACACACAGTGTACACACAGACACACACACAGACACACACACCACACAGTGTACACACACAGTGTACACACACACACAGACACACACACACAGACACACACACACAGACACACACACACAGACACACACAGACACACACACACACACAGACACACACACACACAGACAGACACACACACACACAGTGTACACACACAGTGTACACACAGACACACACACAGACACACACACACACACACAGACAGACACACACACACACACAGTGTACACACACAGTGTACACAGACACACACACACAGACAGACACACACACAGTGTACACACACACACATACACACACACACAGACACACACACACACAGACACACACACACAGACACACACACACACACAGACACACACACACACACATCCATCCCCCCACCCAGCAGAGCCGGGCTCTGCTTGAACCAATGGTTCAGTAAGCGGCAAAACAATGTAAGCGGATTGTCTGCGTGACCTCGTGTCAACGTGACCCCGTGTCACCATGAC
Organism: Lethenteron reissneri; assembly: GCF_015708825.2. Classification (NCBI taxonomy): domain Eukaryota; kingdom Metazoa; phylum Chordata; class Hyperoartia; order Petromyzontiformes; family Petromyzontidae; genus Lethenteron; species Lethenteron reissneri. The sequence continues at coordinate 249,096 of NC_083845.1, read as the reverse complement.
CCCCGTGACCCCGTGATCTCGTGTCTCTGTGACCCCGTGTCACCATGACCCCGTGTCACCATGACCCCGTGTCACCATGACCCCCATGACCCCGTGTCACCGTGACCCCATGTCCCCGTGTCACCGTGACCCCATGTCACCATGACCCCCATGACCCCGTGTCACCGTGACCCCATGTCACCATGACCCCCGTGACCCCGTGTCTCTGTGACCCCGTGCCTCTGTGACCCCGTGACCCCGTATCCCCCGTGACCTCCAGACTGTGTGGATGTGGGGGGACCGCCAATCTCCTGTGTTCGTTGTTCCGCCTTCCTGTCCTCAATCAGCCGCATAGCGGACAACCCCAACGGTGACACGGTGAGACACCCACAATGCACCGCGGCGACACGGTGAGACACCCACAATGCACCGGGGCGACACGGTGATACACCCACAATGCACCGGGGCGACGCGGTGAGACACCCACAATGCACCACGGCGACACGGTGAGACACCCACAATGCACCACGGCGACACGGTGAGACACCCACAATGCGCCGCGGCGACACGGTGAAACACCCACAATGCACCGGGATGACACGGTGATACACCCACAATGCACCATGGCGACACGGTGATACACCCACAATGCACCGGGGTGACACGGTGATACACCCACAATGCACCGGGGCGACACGGTGATACACCCACAATGCACCGGGGCGACACGGTGATACACCCACAATGCACCGGGGCGACACGGTGATACACCCACAATGCACCGGGGCGACACGGTGATACACCCACAATACATCGGGGCGACACGGTGAGACACCCACAATGCACCGGGGCGACACGGTGAGACACCCACAATGCACCGGGGCGACGCAGTGAGACACCCACAATGCACCGCGGCGACACGGTGAGACACCCACAATGCACCGGGGTGACACGGTGATACACCCACAATACACTGGGGCGACACGGTGAGACACCCACAATGCACCGGGGTGACACGGTGATACACCCACAATGCACTGGGGCGACGCGGTGAGACACCCACAATGCACCGGTGCGACGTGGTGAGACACCCACAATGCACCGGGGCGACACGGTGATTCACCCACAATGCACCGGGGCGACACGGTGATAAACCCACAATGCACCGCGGCGACACGGTGAGACACCCACAATGCACCACGGCGACACGGTGATACACCCACAATGCACCGCGACGACACGGTGATACACCCACAATGCACCACGGCGACACGGTGATACACCCACAGCAGCCCCCCCTTTCCCATGTTCTAACACTCCCCCCACCCCCCCCACCCCCCCTAACCCCCCCACCCCCCCCACCCCCCCACCCCCACCCCTCTACCCCCCACCCCCCCCCCCCCCCCACTCACCCCTCCCCCCCAGGTGTGGAGCTGCGAGTTCTGTGCGTGCCCCAACCTGCTGGACCTGCGCTACAACCCGGTGCCCCCCAAGGTGACGTCACCTTCAGGGGGGGGGCCCCCGGGGGGGGGCGCACCGGGGGGCCTCCCCCCCAACCTCCCCACCCCCCCCACCCCCCCCCCACCCCCCCCACCCCCTCATCCCGCTGATGGCCACCAGCTCCTCGTCTTCTGCGTCGACGTGTCGGGGAGCATGGGGGTGACGACGGAGGTGACGAGTCATCGTCATCATCGCCATCAACACCATCATCATCATCATCATCAACATCATCGTCATCATCATCAACACCATCGTCATCATCAACATCATCATCAACACCATCATCATCATCATCGTCATCATCAACATCATCAACACCATCATCAACACCATCATCATCGTCATCATCATCAACACCATCACCATCATCAACATCATCAACACCATCATCATCAACACCATCACCATCATCAACATCATCAACACCATCATCAACACCACCACCACCATCATCATCATCATCACCACCATCATCAACACCACCACCACCATCATCAACACCACCAGCATCAACAACACCACCAGCATCAACACCACCACCATCATCAACACCACCATCATCAACACCACCACCACCATCAACACCACCATCAACACCACCACCATCATCAACAACACCATCATCAACACCACCATCATCAACACCACCACCATCATCATCAACACCACCACCGTCATCAACACCACCACCAACACCACCATCATCATCAACACCACCATCATCAACACCACCATCATCATCAAAATAATCACCATCATCAACACCACCATCATCATCAACACCTCCATCATCAACACCATCAACACCACCATCACCTTCATCATCACCTTCATTCCTCCTTCTCAGCACCACCACCATCATCACCACCACCACCATCCAGAGACTCACCACCACCACCACCACCTTCATCAACACCATCACTGCGACTATGGAGCTGGCCACGAGCGATGATGGTGCTTTGTCTGTGAATGACTCAGGTGGAAGGAACTGGGGATGGGTCTGGTGGCCCACAGCAAGCGGTACACGTGTCCAGACTGCAGGTGAGTGAGTGAGTGAATGAGCAGGGGAGTGAATGACTAAGTAGGTGGGTGAGTGAATGAGTGGTTGAGTGGGTAAATTAATTAGTGGGTGGGTGAATGAGTGGCTGAGTGGGTAAGTGAGTGGGTAAATGAATTAGTGGGTGGGTGAATGAGTGGGTGAATGAGTGGGTGGGTGACTGAGTGGGTGAATGAGTGGGTGGGTAAATTAATTAGTGGGTGGGTGAATGAGTGGGTGGGTGAATGAGTGGGTGGGTGAATGAGTGGATGAGTGAATGAGTGGGTGGGTGAATGAGTGGGTGAGTGGGTGGGTGAATGAGTGGGTGAGTGAATGAGTGGGTGGGTGAATGAGTGGATGAGTGGGTGAGTGAATGAGTGGGTGGGTGAATGAGTGGGTGACTGGGTGACTGAGTGGGTGACTGAGTGACTGAGTGGGTGACTGAGTGGGTGACTGAGTGACTGAGTGGGTGACTGAGTGAGTGACTGAGTGAGTGACTGACTGAGTGGGTGACTATGTGAGTGTCTCCCCCCAGTGGGTGCAGGAGGCGCTGGTGGCTACGCTGGAGCGGTGAGTGACTGAGTGACTGAGTGACTGAGTGAGTGAGTGACTGAGTGACTGAGTGAGTGACTGAGTGACTGAGTGACTGAGTGGGTGACTTAGTGGGTGACCGAGTGGGTGAGTGACTGAGTGGGTGACTGAGTGACTGAGTGGGTGACTGGGTGACTGAGTGACTGAGTGGGTGAGTGACTGTGTGAGTGACTGATTGAGTGGGTGACTAAGTGAGTGTCTCCCCCCAGTGGGTGCAGGAGGCGCTGGTGGTTACGCTGGAGCGGTGAGTGGGTGACTGAGTGACTGAGTGACTGAGTGGGTGACTGAGTGGGTGACTGAGTGGGTGACTGAGTGGGTGACTGAGTGGGTGACTGTCTCTCCCCCCAGTGGGTGCAGGAGGCGCTGGTGGCTACGCTGGAGCGGTGAGTGGGTGAGTGAGTGGGTGAGTGACTGGGTGGGTGACTGAGTGACTGAGTGACTGGGTGACTGAGTGACTGATTGAGTGACTAAGTGAGTGTCTCCCCCCAGTGGGTGCAGGAGGCGCTGGTGGCCACGTTGGAGCGGCTGTGCGAGCGCTCCCCAGAGACTCGCGTCGCCCTCATCACCTTCAACCACGAGGTGGGGGGGGGGGCACGGGGGGTACGGGGGGTACGGGGGCCTGGCACAAGCTCCGTGGTGACGTCACCTAAACCGAGTGGTGACGTCACCGCCACCTAGTGGTGACGTCACCGCCAGTTAGTGGTGACGTCACCGCCAGTTAGTGGTGACGCCACCTAGTGGTGACGTCCCCGCCACCTAGTGGTGACCGTTGTGACGGTGTTGCACTTGCCCCTCCGCCCTGCGTCTATCCTACCTGGGTCCCCTCTCCCTGTGCCCAGGTGGTGGTGACGTCACCGCCACCTAGTGGTGACGTCACCGCCACCGAGTGGTGACGTCACCCTGGGTCTCCCCCTGCCCAGGTGGTGGTGACGTCACCGCCACCTAGTGGTGACGTCACCCTGGGTCTCCCCCTGGTCAGGTGGTGGTGACGTCACCGCCACCTAGTGGTGACGTCACCCTGGGTCTCCCCCTGGTCAGGTGGTGGTGACGTCACCGCTACCGAGTGGTGACGTCACCCTGGGTCTCCCCCTGCCCAGGTGGTGGTGACGTCACCGCCACCTAGTGGTGACGTCACCGCGGGTCTCCCCCTGCCCAGGTGGTGGTGACGTCACCGCCACCTAGTGGTGACGTCACCCTGGGTCTCCCCCTGCCCAGGTGGTGGTGATGTCACCGCCACCTAGTGGTGACGTCACCCTGGGTCTCCCCCTGGTCAGGTGGTGGTGACGTCACCGCCACCTAGTGGTGACGTCACCCTGGGTCTCCCCCTGGTCAGGTGGTGGTGACGTCACCGCCACCTAGTGGTGACGTCACCGCGGGTCTCCCCCTGCCCAGGTGGTGGTGACGTCACCGCCACCTAGTGGTGACGTCACCCTGGGTCTCCCCCTGCCCAGGTGGTGGTGACGTCACCGCCACCTAGTGGTGACGTCACCCTGGGTCTCCCCCTGGTCAGGTGGTGGTGCACGGTGACGCGTCTGGCCCCGCCCCCCCGGCGCTTGGCTCCGCCCTCCTGGGCGACCGGGACGCTCTGCGGAGAGCCGGGGAGGAGAGCCCCGGGCCCCGGGCTCTGGGGGGCTCCCTCGGAGCACTCGCCCATCGCATAGCCCGGTGAGTCACTCACCACTCACTCGCCACTCACTCACCACTCACTTACCACTCAATCACTCAGTCACTCAGCCACTCACTCAACACTCACTCACCACTCAATCACTCAGTCACTCACTCAGCCACTCACTCAACACTCACCACTCACTCACCACTCAATCACTCAGTCACTCACTCAGCCACTCACTCAACACTCACTCACCACTCAATCACTCACTCAGCCACTTACTCACTCACTCAGCCACTCACTCACTCACCACTCACTCTCTAACTCACCACTCACTCAGCCACTCACTCAGCCACTCACTCACTCACCACTCACTCTCTCACTCACCACTCACTCAGCCAC
>NC_083845.1:226039-243479 GCF_015708825.2 Lethenteron reissneri | reverse complement strand
ATGCATCTGACACTGCACAACTAACTTATTTTGTCAAGAGGAGTTGATGACAACATGAAGGTAACAGAGAAGATGGTTGACCTCAAAAGCCTTCAAGGGCAAACCAGAGGAATGGATTTATTCGTTTCTGTTTGTGAAGCTGTTGATGATATGAAACTGCCATAGCGCAAAGTTTCTGGGATCATTACCGATGCACCTGCCGTGGCTGCTGAGCGAAGTGGGTTGTCCGCACTGATCTGCAATCAAGTCGGCGAAGAAGCCGGCAACGCTTTTAAACTTCGCAGTATCATTCAGCAGCAGGCTCTATGCGCCAAACATCTCAAATTTGACGCTGTTATGAAACCTGTGGCAAAGGCAATCAATTGTATTCGCTCTAAAGCTCTATACCAGCAGTTCTTGCGTGACATCCAGGCTGAATACGGTGACGTGGTATATCACAACGATGTGAGGTAGCTTAGTCTTCTGTCTCAAAGAGGAAATTGGACATTGTTTGGGTGAGAAGAGACAACTAATGGAAGAACTGTCCGATCCCGTATGGCTGGCAAATCTGGCTGTTTTGGTTGACATAACGAAGCATCTGAATGCGCTGAAAGTTAATCTTCAAGATGAAAGATGCAGTGGTGAGCCAGTTATACGCTCACATCAAAGCCTTTGGAACCAAACTGCAACTTTTCCAAAGACACTTGTCCCAAAGAGCCCTGCACCGCGCACTTCCCAGCTTTGAAAGAGGTCATTGACACTCTGAGACATCTCCTTTACCAGTGGCAAAATATAGTGATAGGTTTTTACCCTTTCAACTGGTACAAAAACTTACACCTTTATACAAGGCATCATGTTTGCAATAACCACAACACAAGCAGTCAAAATGCAAACACAAAGAAACAACTCTGATGATGATGATATGCGCTGTCCTTGAAGTTGATTGGTCCACACCCGAGACAGCTTTTCTTAGAGCCTCGTCTCCAGACGAGATGGTGACGTCATCACCATCTCGCCTCCAGACGAGATGGTGATGACGTCACCATCTCGTCTGCGCTCGGTAGTTGTGACGTCACGTTTCCAAAGAACGCTTGCCACGGGGTGACGTCATCACGTCAACTCGAGCGATGACGTTGCAATTCTTAAGATCATCAACTGAGAAATGACGTCATAAACCTGTCCACACTGGGGCGGTGACGTCACGATCCCCCAACACCACGACTGGAGGGTAACCGCGTCATCACCGCGGCTACACTCGCGTGGTGACGTCACGATCAAGTGCAACTTGCAAATGACGTCACCGCCGCAGTAGCGTTTGTCTTCAGGGCGCCCTTGGCGGTGTCGCTCTCGCGGGCAGTGACGTCACGAGCCGTCATGTCGGCCTCGCACTTTGCCCGACTCAGAATCCTCCCAAACTTCAGCAGCATCATCAGCAGGAGCAGCAACATCATCAGCAGGAGCAACAGCATCATCATCAGCAGCAGCAACATCATCAGCAGGAGCAACAGCAGCAGCATCATCAGCAGCATCATCATCAGCAGCAGCAGCAGAGGCCGCAGCGTGCCGGTGCCTCGCCGCCCGCACTCGCAGCTCGCGGCCCCCGACCTCGACTTGCTCGTGTGCCCGCTCTCCCGCCTCCCTCTTCGGTAGGCTCGGCCAGGCCAAGGGGCAGGCTTCACGGGGAGTAGGCCTCGTGGGCCCACACAGAGACCCATACACTCCCAGAGACCCATAGACTCCCATAGAGACCCATAGACTCCCATAGAAACCCATAGACTCACACATACTACTCACACAGAGACCCATACACTCCCATAGAGACCCATAGACTCCCATAGAGACCCATAGAAACCCATAGACTCACACAGAGACCCATACACTCACACAGAAACCCATAGACTCCCACAGAGACCCATAGACTCACACAGAGACCCATAGACTCCCATAGACTCACACAGAGACCCATAGACTCACACAGAGACTCAGACTCACACAGAAACCCATAGAGACCCATAGACTCACACAGAGACCCATACACTCACACAGAGACCCATAGACTCCCACAGAGACCCATACTCACACAGAGACCCATAGAGACCCATAGACTCACACGGAGACCCATAGACTCACACGGAGACCCATAGACTCACACAGAAACCCATACTCACACAGAAACCCATAGAGACCCATAGACTCACACAGAGACTCATAGACTCACACAGAAACCCATAGAGACCCATAGACTCACACAGAGACCCATACACTCACACAGAGACCCATAGACTCCCACAGAGACCCATAGACTCACACAGAGACCCATAGAGACCCATAGACTCCCATAGACTCACACAGAGACCCATAGACTCACACAGAAACCCATAGACTCACACAGAAACCCATAGAGACCCATAGACTCACACAGAGACCCATAGACTCACACAGAAACTCATAGACTCCCATAGAGACCCATAGACTACTCACACAGAGACCCACATACTCACGCAGAGACCCACACAGACTCACACAGAGACCCACAGACTCACACAGAGACCCACACAGACTCACACAGAGACCCACATACTCACAGAGACCCACAGACTCACACAGACTCATAGACTCACACAAACCCATAGAGACCCATAGACTCACACAGAAACCCATAGAGACCCATAGACTACTCACACAGAGACCCATAGACTCACACAGACCCATAGACTCGCATAGAGACCCATAGACTCACACAGACCCATAGACTCACACAGACCCATAGATTCACACAGAGACCCATAGACTCACATAGACCCATAGACTCACACAGACCCATAGACTCACACAGACCCATAGACTCACATAGAGACCCATAGACTCACACAGAGACCCATAGACTCCCATAGATTCACACAGAGACCCATATACTCCCATAGACTCACACAGAAACCCATAGACTCACACAGAGAACCATAGATTCACACAGAAACCCATAGACTGACACAGACCCATAGACTCACATAGAGACCCATAGACTCACACAGAGACCCATAGACTCCCATAGATTCACACAGAGACCCATAGACTCCCATAGAGAACCATAGACTCACACAGAAACCCATAGACTCACACAGAAACCCATAGAGACCCATAGACTCACACAGAGACCCATACACTCACACAGAGACCCATAGACTCCCACAGAGACCCATAGACTCACACAGAGACCCATAGAGACCCATAGACTCCCATAGACTCACACAGAGACCCATAGACTCACACAGAAACCCATAGACTCACACAGAAACCCATAGAGACCCATAGACTCACACAGAGACCCATAGACTCACACAGAAACTCATAGACTCCCATAGAGACCCATAGACTACTCACACAGAGACCCACATACTCACACAGAGACCCACACAGACTCACACAGAGACCCACAGACTCACACAGAGACCCACACAGACTCACACAGAGACCCACATACTCACACAGAGACCCACATACTCACACAGAGACCCACAGACTCACACAGACTCATAGACTCACACAAACCCATAGAGACCCATAGACTCACACAAGAGACCCATAGATTACTCACACAGAGACCCATAGATTACTCACACAGAGACCCATAGACTCACACAGACCCATAGACTCACATAGAGACCCATAGACTCACACAGACCCATAGACTCACACAGACCCATAGACTCACACAGACCCATAGACTCACACAGAGACCCATAGACTCACACAGACCCATAGACTCACACAGACCCATAGACTCACACAGACCCATAGACTCACATAGAGACCCATAGACTCACACAGAGACCCATAGACTCCCATAGATTCACACAGAGACCCATATACTCCCATAGACTCACACAGAAACCCATAGACTCACACAGAGAACCATAGATTCACACAGAAACCCATAGACTGACACAGACCCATAGACTCACATAGAGACCCATAGACTCACACAGACCCATAGACTCACACAGAGACCCATAGACTCACACAGAGACCCATAGACTCCCATAGATTCACACAGAGACCCATAGACTCCCATAGAGAACCATAGACTCACACAGAAACCCATAGAGACCCATAGACTCACACAGAGACCCATAGACTCACACAGAGACCCATAGACTCACACAGAAACTCAGACTCCCATAGAGACCCATAGACTACTCACACAGAGACCCACATACTCACACAGAGACCCACACAGACTCACACAGAGACCCACAGACTCACACAGAGACCCACACAGACTCACACAGAGACCCACACAGACTCACACAGAGACCCACATACTCACACAGAGACCCACATACTCACACAGAGACCCACATACTCACACAGAGACCCACAGACTCACACAGAGACCCATAGACTCACACAGAGACCCACAGACTCACACAGAGAACCAGAGACTCACACAGAAACCCATAGACTCACACAGAGACCCATAGACTCACACAGAAACCCATAGACTCACACAGAAACCCATAGAGACCCATAGACTCACACAAGAGACCCATAGACTACTCACACAGAGACCCATAGACTCACACAGACCCATAGACTCACATAGAGACCCATAGACTCACACAGACCCATAGACTCACACAGACCCATAGACTCACACAGACCCATAGACTCACACAGAGACCCATAGACTCACACAGAGACCCATAGACTCACACAGAGACCCATAGACTCACACAGACCCATAGACTCACACAGACCCATAGACTCACACAGACCCATAGACTCACACAGACCCATAGACTCACACAGACCCATAGACTCACACAGACCCATAGACTCACACAGACCCATAGACTCACATAGATTCACACAGAGACCCATATACTCCCATAGACTCACACAGAAACCCATAGACTCACACAGAGAACCATAGATTCACACAGAAACCCATAGACTGACACAGACCCATAGACTCACATAGAGACCCATAGACTCACACAGAGACCCATAGACTCCCATAGATTCACACAGAGACCCATAGACTCCCATAGAGAACCATAGACTCACACAGAAACCCATAGACTCACACAGAAACCCATAGAGACCCATAGACTCACACAGAGACCCATACACTCACACAGAGACCCATAGACTCCCACAGAGACCCATAGACTCACACAGAGACCCATAGAGACCCATAGACTCCCATAGACTCACACAGAGACCCATAGACTCACACAGAAACCCATAGACTCACACAGAAACCCATAGAGACCCATAGACTCACACAGAGACCCATAGACTCACACAGAAACTCATAGACTCCCATAGAGACCCATAGACTACTCACACAGAGACCCACATACTCACACAGAGACCCACACAGACTCACACAGAGACCCACAGACTCACACAGAGACCCACACAGACTCACACAGAGACCCACATACTCACACAGAGACCCACATACTCACACAGAGACCCACAGACTCACACAGACTCATAGACTCACACAAACCCATAGAGACCCATAGACTCACACAAGAGACCCATAGATTACTCACACAGAGACCCATAGATTACTCACACAGAGACCCATAGACTCACACAGACCCATAGACTCACATAGAGACCCATAGACTCACACAGACCCATAGACTCACACAGACCCATAGACTCACACAGACCCATAGACTCACACAGAGACCCATAGACTCACACAGACCCATAGACTCACACAGACCCATAGACTCACACAGACCCATAGACTCACACACAGACCCATAGACTCACACAGAGACCCATAGACTCCCATAGATTCACACAGAGACCCATATACTCCCATAGACTCACACAGAAACCCATAGACTCACACAGAGAACCATAGATTCACACAGAAACCCATAGACTGACACAGACCCATAGACTCACATAGAGACCCATAGACTCACACAGACCCATAGACTCACACAGAGACCCATAGACTCACACAGAGACCCATAGACTCCCATAGATTCACACAGAGACCCATAGACTCCCATAGAGAACCATAGACTCACACAGAAACCCATAGAGACCCATAGACTCACACAGAGACCCATAGACTCACACAGAGACCCATAGACTCACACAGAAACTCAGACTCCCATAGAGACCCATAGACTACTCACACAGAGACCCACATACTCACACAGAGACCCACACAGACTCACACAGAGACCCACAGACTCACACAGAGACCCACACAGACTCACACAGAGACCCACACAGACTCACACAGAGACCCACATACTCACACAGAGACCCACATACTCACACAGAGACCCACAGACTCACACAGAGACCCATAGACTCACACAGAGACCCACAGACTCACACAGAGAACCATAGACTCACACAGAAACCCATAGACTCACACAGAGACCCATAGACTCACACAGAAACCCATAGACTCACACAGAAACCCATAGAGACCCATAGACTCACACAAGAGACCCATAGACTACTCACACAGAGACCCATAGACTCACACAGACCCATAGACTCACATAGAGACCCATAGACTCACACAGACCCATAGACTCACACAGACCCATAGACTCACACAGACCCATAGACTCACACAGAGACCCATCAGAGACCCATAGACTCACACAGAGACCCATAGACTCACACAGACCCATAGACTCACACAGACCCATAGACTCACACAGACCCATAGACTCACACAGACCCATAGACTCACACAGACCCATAGACTCACACAGACCCATAGACTCACATAGAGACCCATAGACTCACACAGAGACCCATAGACTCCCATAGATTCACACAGAGACCCATATACTCCCATAGACTCACACAGAAACCCATAGACTCACACAGAGAACCATTGATTCACACAGAAACCCATAGACTGACACAGACCCAAAGACTCACATAGAGACCCATAGACTCACACAGACCCATAGACTCACACAGACCCATAGACTCACACAGAGACCCATAGACTCACACAGAGACCCATAGACTCCCATAGATTCACACAGAGACCCATAGACTCCCATAGAGAACCATAGACTCACACAGAGACCCATAGACTCACACAGAGAACCATAGATTCACACAGAAACCCATAGACTGACACAGACCCATGGACTCACACAGACCCATAGACTCACACAGAGACCCATAGACGAACAAACCCATAGACTCCCATAGAGACCCATAGACTCACACATAGACCCATAGACTCACACATAGACCCATAGACTCACACATAGACCCATAGACTCACATAGAGACCCATACTCACACAGAGACCCACAGACTCGCCCCACTGAAAACCTCTTTCCTGCTATTCCTCGTTGGTCTCACTTCGTACCCCTCTCTGCCGCTCCCCCCCCTCTCCCCCACCCTCCTCTCCCCCCTCTCCCCCCTCCCCCTGCCTCTCCCCCCCCCTCTCCCTGCCCCCCACCCTCCCCCCTCTCCCTGCCCCCCACCCTCTCCCCCCCCCTCCCTGCCCCCCCCCTCCGCCAGGCTGGACGAGTCTGGCTCTCAGCTGGTGAACGACGAGCTGGGCCTCGTGTTCCCCGTCGTGGAGGGGATCCCCTACCTCACCGCCGAGGACGCTCGCAAAATCACCGACTCGGACTCGGCAGCAAAGTCCGGGGCGGATCGGCCCGCAGCCTCGGAGCCCGGAGCGGCCGAGCCGCGGTAGAGGAGGAGGTTTGAACGCGACGGGGCCGCCCCGGTTAATACTGCGGGGTGCGTATCGCGAGCCGTGTTCAATACCCCCCCCCCCCACACACCCCGTGTCCATCTCCCTGTGCACGTTAAAGATCCCGTGACATCATTTGTAATGGGGGTGAGTACGTGGGTGGGTGGGCGAGTGAATGAGTGCGTGGGTGAGTGAATGAGTGGGTGGGTGAATGAGTGCATGCTTGGGTGAGTGCGTGAGTGGGTGGGTGAGTGAATGAGTGCGTGAGTGAATGAGTGCGTGAGTCGGTGAGTGGGTGTGTGAGTGAATGAGTGGGTGAGTGAATGAATCGGTGGGTGGGCGAGTGAATGAGTGGATGGGTGAGTAGAGCGAGTGGTGTGTGAATGGGTAGACAGGTGAATGAGTGAATGGGTGGGTGAGTGAGCGGGTTAATGAGTGGGTGGGTGAGTGGTTATCACTGTTGGAGTGACCACCGGGGGTCGCCGGGGTCAAACCACTGGGTGGAGGTCGCCACGAGGAGCGGCCCGAGACTCGAGGCCTCTCCTGGCTCAGCAGTCAAAGTGTGTGGCGCGTGAGTTGCCATCCCTAACATGATGATTTCTTGTCTCCATCTGTGCGGTTCTCCCCCCGTGCTATGTTGATCTCCAGACACAACTCAGCAGCGGCGAAATATTTGATTTGATTGATGCGTTCTGAAGAAGGGCCACTGCCCGAAACGTCGCCTGTTTATTGTTTGCCTTGAAGGCCACACGCTCCGTCGTGTCGCCGGACCTGTCCAGTTGTTACTCAGCAGCAGTCGCCTCTCTCTGTCTCTCTCTCCCTGCCTCCCTGTCTCTCTCTCCCGCTCTGTCTCCCTGTCTCCTGCTCTGTCTCTGTTCTCTCTCCGTGTGTCTCTCTCTCTCCCTCGCTGTCTCCCTGTCCCTGTCTCCCGCTCTGTCTCCCTGTCTCTCTGTCTCTCTCCCTGTCTCCCTCCCTGCCTCCCTCTCCCGCGCTGCCTCCCTGTCTGCCTCCCTGTCTCTCTCTCTCTCTCTCCCTGTCTCCCTGTCTCTCTCTCCCGCTGTCTCTCTCTCTCCCTGTCTCTCTCTCCCGCTGTCTCTCTCTCCCGCTGTCTCTCTCCCTCCCTGTCTCCCGCTCTGTCTCCCTCCCTGTCTCCCTGTCTCCCTGACTCCCTGTCTCTCTCCCTCCCTGTCTCCCGCTCTGTCTCCCTCCCTGTCTCCCGCTCTGTCTCCCTCCCTGTCTCCCTGACTCCCTGTCTCTCTCTCCCGCTCTGTCTCCCACTGTCTCTCTCCCTCCGTGTCTCCCGCTCTGTCTCCCTCTCCGTGTGTCTCTCTCTGTGTCTCTCTCCGTGTGTCTCTCTCCGTGTCTCTGTCTCTCCATGACTCTCCCCGTGTGTCTCCCCGTGTCTCTCCCCACAGCCATGCCGGTGCTGCCCCCTCTCTCGACGCTGCTCCCCGTGCTCCCCGTGCTGCTTCCCGCCTGCTCCCTCGGGCTGCTGCTCGTGTGGGCGCTGCGGGGGGGCAGCAGCGGCGACGACGACGGGGGCTGCCCCTCCGCCTCGGGCGCCGGCTCCCCGTGCCACGCGGCGCTCCTCCTGGCGCTCGCCCTGCCCCTGCTGCTGGCGCTGAGGCTGGGCCTCTGGGTTGGACTCAAGCTCTTCCGGCACAACTGAAGCGCCTGGGAGGAGCGAGCGTGAAGACGCGGCCGTTGGGGAAGCGTGGGGGAAGCGCGGGGGAAGCGTTGGGGAAGCGCGTGGGAATCGGACTCGAGCTCTTGGGGAAGCACGGGAGAGGGTGGAGAGGCTCGTGGCGTGGCGTTCGTGTTGACGATTCGCTGGGGTTCAGCTGCTGCTGCTGCAGCTGCTGCTGCTGCTGCGTTGTCGTGTTGACAAATAAAAGTCGGCCCCACACCTTCGCTGCAGCCCGAGTGGTTCTTCTCCGGAGCCTGACGCCCAGATCCCGTGAGTCCCGGGAGCCTGCCACCTGGGGGAGGTCGAGGCTTCTTCCCCAACGCTCCACACCACCCCCCCCCCCCCGTGTCTCGTGCCCAGTGCTCCACACCCGTCGTGTCTCGTGCCCGCTGCCACATCGTGGGACCCCGCAGCACCCTCGCCGCTCTCCTGCCTGACGGTGACCCCACCCTGACCCCGCCCTGACCCCGCCCTGATGGTGACTCCACCCTTAACCCCACCCTGACGGTGACTCCGCCCTGACCCTGCCCTGACCCCGCCCTGACCCCGCCCTGACTCCGCCCTGACCCCGCCCTGACCCCGCCATGACCACGACCCCGACCCCGCCCTCGCCCCCCTCCCTACGAGTGGTCGTAGGCGCCAGTGCGAGGGAGGGGCCGCTCCTGGCCGCTCCGCCTCCACGAGCCCCCGACCTTGGTCCACCTCGCGGGGGGCGCCCCCCCCCCTCCTCCCTCCCAGCGCCCGGAATTGACGGAAGACCCGGAGCGGGAAGCCGGCGCCGGAGCCCGGACCGAGCTCTCGCCGCTCGACGTCCCCGCGTCGCGCTCCGCGCCTCCGGCTCCGTCTCCTTCCCCAAAATTGGCGGTGGAGCGGGAATCGGCGGTGGAGCGGGAATCTGCGACGGAGCGGACCGACACGTCGCCCCGCGGGTCTCCGTCCTCTCGCTCCGGGTGGTGCCCCCCCCGTCTCTTCCCTGCCTCCGAAAGAGACGTCATCATCATCTTCCTCCTCTTCCTCCTCTTCCTCCTCATTCTCCTCGTCCTCCACTCCTCCCCCCACCTCCCCCTCGTCTCTGCGCCCATCTTCTCTGCGTCCCCGCGGCCCCCTGACGCTCTTCCCCAACGCTCGGCCCACGACGGCGGTTCGCAGGGGGGGAAGTCTTCCGCCGCGGTTGCGCGAGCATCGGCGTTTTTCCGGCTGGGAAATTCCCGCCGTGGGTGAGGGTCGGGGTGAGGGTCGCGGTGAGGGTGAGGGTGAGGGTTGGGTGAGGGTCGCGGTGAGGGTCGCGGTGAGGGTCGGTGTGAGGGTTGGGGTGAGGGTGAGGGTTGGGGTGAGGGTCGCGGTGAGGGTTAGGGTGAGGATTGGGGTTGGTGTGAGGGTTGGGGTGAGGGTTGGGGTGAGGGTCGGGGTGAGGGTCGGGGTGAGGGTCGGGGTGAGGGTCGCGGTGAGGTCCGGAGTCCACGCCGGGAGCTGGGGCCTGGTTTTGTCTCGGCCTGCCCACCGACCCGCCGCCACCGCCGCCGCGGGTCTCTCTGCGGGTCTCTCTGCGTAGCTTCTTGTGCAGCCGCACCGTCTTGAGGTGCAGCGCCTCAAACTCGGCCAGCAGAGTCTCCACCTCCGAGTGATGCTGCACCGGTGATGGGGGGTGTGAGGGGGTGTGAGGGGGTGTGGTGAGCGTGTAGTGTGTGGTGAGCGTGTAGTGTGGTGTGTGTGATGAGAGTATGTATTCGAGTGTCGTGTGAGTGGGGCAGTGTGTGGTGTGGAGAGTGAATGTATGTAGTATGAGTATGTGAGTGTGGAGTGTGTGTATATGTGAGTGTTGTAGAGTGTGGTGTGTGAATGTGAGTGTGGAGTGAGTGTATATGTGAGTGTGGAGTGAGTGTATATGTGAGTGTGGTAGGGTGTGATGTGTGTATGTGAGTATGGAGTGTGTGTGTATGCGAGTATGGAGTGAGTGGTGTGGAGAAGTGTATGTATGTGAGTGTGGAGTGTGTGAGTGTGGTATAGTGTGTGTAGATGAGTATGGTGTGAGTGTGTGTATATGTGAGTGTGATGTGAGTGTGATGTGTGTATATGTAAGTGTGATGTGTGTGTGTGTGAGTTGTGGAGTGTGAGTGTGTGTATAGGTAGAGTGTGTGTATATGTGAGTGTGGTAGAGTGTGATGTATGTGAGTGTGTGTGGTGTGTGTGTGTAGGGAGAGGGGAGTGAAGGGACACAATTACAAGAATGCTGTGATCGTAGTGCGAGACGGGGGGGGGGGTGGCCAGCACGGTACGGGTACAGGTGGTGGTTTTTCCACTGCTTGCTTGCCGATCCAGAACCAAACCGTTGGGACGCGGCATCACCACATCTCCCACGACCACCGTGAACTCACCCACACGTCCACCTTGAACTCACCCACACGGCCACCGTGAACTCACCCACGTCCACCGTGAACTCACCCACACGGCCACCGTGAACTCACCCACACGGCCACCGTGAACTCACCCACACGTCCACCTTGAACTCACCCACACGGCCACCGTGAACTCACCCACACGGCCACCGTGAACTCACCCACACGTCCACCGTGAACTCACCCACACGGCCACCGTGAACTCACCCACACGTCCACCGTGAACTCACCCACACGGCCACCGTGAACTCACCCACGTCCACCGTGAACTCACCCACACGTCCACCGTGAACCCACCCATACGTCCACCTTGAACTCACCCACACGTCCACCTTGAACTCACCCACACGTCCACCGTCACCCCGGCCACACGTCCACCGTCACCCCGGCCACATGTCCACCGTGAACCCGGCCACACGTCCACCGTGAACTCAGCCACACGTCCACCGTGAACTCAGCCACACGTCCACCGTGAACCCGGCCACACGTCCACCGTGAACTCACCCACACGTCCACCGTGAACCCACCCACACGTCCACCGTGAACTCACCCACACGTCCACCGTGAACTCACCCACACGTCCATCGTGAACTCACCCACACGTCCATCGTGAACTCACCCACACGTCCATCGTGAACTCACCCACACGTCCACCGTGAACCCACCCTCACGTCCACCGTCACCCCGGCCACTCGACCACCGTCACCCTGGCCACACGTCCACCGTCGCGAACCTGCATCTCGTCGTCGTCGTCGTCCCCGGGCTGTGTGTGTCTGCGAGGCAGGCAGCAGCAGCAGCGGAGCCACGAGCGGCCTCCACTCATCCTGCGGTCAACACCGGCACGGGTACCACCACCACCACCACCAGCGCCGCTGTTTCTCCACTGGCTCCTTGCCGAACCGAGCCAGCACCGGTCCTGCGGTCAACACAAAGGGCGCGGGTAACCACCGCTGTGTTTTTCCACTGGCAATTAGCGGCAAAAAATAAGTACATTTGAATAGATGAAATGTAAGAGTCTAAGCTGGTTTACCCCTTTTTTCTACCGTTTCACAATCACTAAAGCTTGTTAAACTAAATTTCGATTTAAAGCTTTCGTGACTGCAGGGATTCATCTTCTTGGTTCTTTCGGTAAAGTCACGTAGAAGAGCAATAATAAAATAAATAAAATATTAAAAATAAAACATTAAATAATTTTCACGACGTTTTGGCCACAACGCAAGAGGACGGCTGCTTGCGTTGTGGCCGAAACGTCGTGAGAATTATTTAATTAAGTTTTATTTTTAAATCAAGAACTTGTTAAACTATTTGAGCATTCGACGCCACGATACCAGAGAGTCATGAGTTCAATTCCCGCTCGTGGCCAGCGAATATCTGAACCCTCCCTTAGGTCGACTCGGCCTTAAATGAGTACCTGGTGCAGCGTGTAATAGATAAATCGGCGACGTTTCGGGCAATTGCCCCTTCACAAGAAAGTGAGACAGATGCCATTGCAGTTGCTAAGGTTACCGCGTCCGTGCCAGGCTAGGTGCACCCAGCCTCTCACCATACGGAATAAATAACTTGTGAAGGGGCATTGCTTGAAACGTCGGCTAGTGTATATATACTTGACAGGTTCAGGCCAGACGGCCACGGATTTGGTTATTTGTGCAGAAATTGGTTCAATGTTTCGATGTAAAGCTTTCGTGAGTGCAGGGATTCATCTTCTTGGTTCTTTCGGTAAAGTCACGTAGAAGGGTATTAATAAAATAATAAAATAATAAAATAAAATTATTCTCACGACGTTTCGGCCACAACGCAAGCAGCCGTCCTCAGGTGAAGAACAGGTCTGTCGGAACGACCTGTTATTATGTTTTATTTTTATTATTTTATTATTTCCCTTCTACGTGACTTTACCGAAAGAACCAAGAAGATGGTTCAATGTTGCAAACAGATGCGCGTGAATGCGACTTTAAGTAAAACACCCGTTGTGTATATAAACGCTAACCGCATACAATCACGTTCACTTTGCACAACAAAAACGGCCGCGTCGCCGCGTGAAATGATGACATTTCCCTCACAAACGCGGCCAAAACGAGACATTAAGGCCACGTTTACCCATTGCACAATCGCGAAAAGTCTCAACTTTTGACCGCCGATTTAAAATCAATAGCCGAGTAGCAGCCGCAACCGTTACCGTTTTGGCGGGAAAACTTCACTCGCGCATGCGCACACACGACCACAGCGCGTGCACGTGCCGTTTCACCTCTCTCACTCCTCGCGCATGCGCACACACGACCACAGCGCGTGCACGGCCGTTACCTTTTTGGCGGGAAAACTTCACCTCTCTCACTCCTCGCGCATGCGCACACACGACCACAGCGCGTGCACGTGTGCCGAGTCGCCTGCAAGGTGGTGCACCTAGCCTGGCACTGATAGTTGTGACGTCACGGCCACTCTGAGGCTAACCCGGTCAGCACACAATCATTGCACTTGTAAGTTTACTCGGTTTGTTTATCTCTCATTTGTAGCTGGTGATGATTGCCGATTCAAGAGCCGAATGGCTCACAAATAAATGAAACTCGAAATTGTGTTGCGATCGAAACGTCGAATGCTTTTTATTTAATTTACTTTTCTCTTTCTACGTCACTTTACCGAAATAACCAAAGAGTGTAGTGCATAGTAGTGTAGTGTATAGTAGTGTGTAATATATAGCAGTGTATAGTGTAGTGTGTGTAGTGTATAGTGTAGTGTATAGTAGTGTAGTGCATAGTGTAGTGTATAGTAGTGTAGTGTGTGTGTAGTGTATAGTAGTGCAGTGTATAGTAGTGTAGTGTGTATAGTGTAGTGTATAGTGTAGTATATAGTGTATAGTAGTGTAGTGTGTGTGTAGTGTATATTAAGTGTAGTGTGTGTAGTGTATAGTAGTGTATAGTGTAGTGTGTGTGTAGTGTATAGTAGTGTGTGTGTAGTATATAGTAGTATATAGTGTAGTGTATATTAAGTGTAATGTAGTGTATAGTGTAGTGTATATTAAGTGTAGTGTACAGTAGTGTATAGTAGTGTGAATCGATTCACATCGTGGTGAACCGCTGCGTCGATTCACAAGCCATCGATCCATGGATCGAGCCAAGCCACCCCCCCACAACCCAACACGCACAACATGACGTCATACTAAGTTGCATAACTGCCATCGAGCAAACGCTCTACGTATATGACGTCACATAAACGCAGGCAAAATGGCGTCATACATACAAATACATGACGTCACGGCGGGTATCGTTGAATCGCGACGCACAAAACGCTTTCGGTGCGCGTGGATGACGTCACGGCGCTCTGAGCCAATAGGAGGCGGCGTTACTGGCAGGCAGTGGAGGGCTCGCGGGGCGCGGTTTCGTGCGCACGCGCAGTCGCCTGCAGCCTCGCGCGGACGTCACGTGGCCCAGGTGAGGGGGGAGCGGTGGGACAGAGAGAGAGGGCAGTGGGAGAGAGAGGGCAGTGGGGGTGAGCGGGTGAGTGGGTGGGTGACTGGGTGAGCGGGGGAGCGAGCGGGTGAGTGACTGAGAGAGCGGGTGAGTGACTGGGTGAGTGACTGAGAGAGAGGGCAGTGGGGGTGACGGGGTGAGCAGGTGAGCGACTGGGTGAGCGGGTGAGTGACTGGGTGAGTGACTGGGTGAGCGGGTGAGTGACTGGGTGAGTGGGAGAGAGGAGTGGGGGTGACTGGGTGAGCGAGTGAGTGAGCGGGTGAGTGACTGGGTGAGTGACTGGGTGAGTGACTGAGGGAGCGGGTGAGTGACTGGGTGAGCGAGTGAGTGAGCGGGTGAGTGACTGGGTGAGCGGGTGAGTGACTGGGTGAGTGACTGAGGGAGCGGGTGAGTGACTGAGGGAGCGGGTGAGTGACTGAGGGAGCGGGTGAGTGACTGGGTGAGCGAGTGAGTGAGCGGGTGAGTGACTGGGTGAGCGGGTGAGTGCCTGGGTGAGTGACTGAGGGAGCGGGTGAGTGACTGGGTGAGCGAGTGAGTGAGCGGGTGAGCGGGTGAGTGACTGGGTGAGTGACTGAGGGAGCGGGTGAGTGACTGGGTGAGCGGGTGAGTGACTGAGTGAGGGAGCAGGGGAGCAACCCAGTGAATGACCGAGTGAGCAGGTGACTGAGCAGGTGACTGACCGAGCGAGTGACTGACTGAGCAGGAGACTGAGCAGGTGACTGACCGAGCGAGTGACTGACCGACCGAGCGAGTGACTGACCGAGCGAGTGACTGACCGAGCGAGTGACTGACCGAGCGAGTAACTGAGCGAGTGACTAACCGAGCGAGTGACTGACCGAGCGAGTGACTGACCGAGCGAGTGACTGAGCGAGTGACTGACCGAGCGAGTGACTGACCGAGCGAGTGACTGACCGAGCGAGTAACTGAGCGAGTGACTGACCGAGCGAGTGACTGACCGAGCGAGTGACTGACCGAGCGAGTGACTGACCGAGCAAGTGACTGACTGACCGAGCGAGTGACTGACCGAGCGAGTGACTGACCGAGCGAGTAACTGAGCGAGTGACTAACCGAGCGAGTGACTGACCGAGCGAGTGACTGAGCGAGTGACTGACCGAGCGAGTGACTGACCGAGCGAGTGACTGAGCGAGTGACTAACCGAGCGAGTGACTGACCGAGCGAGTGACTGACCGAGCGAGTGACTGACCGAGCGAGTGACTGACCGAGCGAGTGACTGACCAAGCGAGTGACTGACTGACCGAGTGAGCAGGTGAGCGCGGCTGACAATGTCCAGCTCGGAGGAGGTGCTGCTGCTGGTGTCACACGTGCGGTACAGAAAGCAGGACGGGAGCCTCTACCTCATGGCGGGGCGCCTGGCTTGGGGAGCCCGCGGCACCCACCGCTTCACCGCCAGCATCGACTACGCAGACATACAGAGTGGGCACTCGCTCACCCACACACTCACCCACACGCTCACCCACTCGCTCACCCACTCACCCACACGCTCACCCACACGCTCACCCACACGCTCACCCACACGCTCACCCGCTCACCCACTCGCTCACCCACTCGCTCACCCACACGCTCACCCACTCGCTCATCCACTCGCTCACCCAGCCACACACTCACCCACATGCTCACCCACACACTCACCCACACGCTCACCCACTCACCCACTCACCGCTTCACCGCCAGCATCGACTACGCAGACATACAGAGTGGGCACTCGCTCACCCACACGCTCACCCACTCGCTCACCCACACGCTCACCCACACGCTCACCCACTCGCTCACCCACTCGCTCACCCACTCGCTCACCCACACGCTCACCCACACGCTCACCCACACGCTCACCCACACGTTCACCCAGCCAACTACACGCTCACCCAGCCACCCACATGCTCACCCACTCGCTCACCCACTCGCTCACCAACACGCTCATCCACACGTTCACCCACACGCTCAACCACTCACCCACTCGCTCACCCACTCGCTCACCAACACGCTCATCCACACGTTCACCCACTCGCTCACCCACACGCTCACACGCTCACCCACACGCTCACCCAGCCACCCACTCGCCTACACGCTCACCCAGCCACCCACTCACCCACACGCTCACCCAGCCACCCACTCACCCACACGCTCACCCACACGCTCACCCAGCCACAAGCTCACCCAGCCAAACACCCACACGCTC
>NC_083845.1:202087-225539 GCF_015708825.2 Lethenteron reissneri | reverse complement strand
GCAATGGACTTGAGCGGGGGCTCGTCCGGGACTCGTTCTGCTGTTCAGATTTTCTTGCTTGAGGTGCCATCATGGCCGGTTTATACATTTGGGAACCGCGCGCCTAGACTATTAAGATGATTTTTCATAATCAACGTTTTTGGGTTTAGATCGCGTTATTTATAAATGTGTCGTAACCCTCCACCACCCAACACGGCCAATCACCAAAAAAGTGTTACGTTGACAAAAGACAAATAGTTCACTGCTTTAGCCCACCGGTGTGTTGAAGCGTGAAACCACAACATTTACAATTTTTGGCTGCTATAAATGTCCAAATGATGGGGCCACTTTGTTGAGCGGCTGTCATTTGTGGTAGCCAGATCGGCTTTGAAAAATGAGTTAATACCCTGAGTAGGGCTTTGCCTGCTAGGATGTGGATGGTTTAGTGTCGTATTGTGTCTGCGTTTGGGTGAGTTGTTGACCTTTCTCGTATGTTTGCACTCCGATCGTGTTGTTGCATTGTTTGCTGTTGTAACGTTCTGAGCGCGTGCCCTGACTGGACATCTGTGATGTCAAGAGCTTCGTGGCTCATCGGATTCCTCACGCTGCAGTTTGAATACTGATTCCAATTCTGATTCGTGACGCGAATAAGAATTGGAATCTAGCCAACGCAGGTAAGGCTGCGTTGGCTGGGTCATGTAGCCCGCATGCCCAGCCACCGCATGCCTAAACAGCTTTTGTTCGGCCGGATCGAGGGGGCTAAACGGGCGCGGCACAGGCTAGAGAAGAGACGGAGTGACGTGGTACAGGATGACGTGGAGCTGAGTGGACTTGCCGATGACTGGTACCAGCGGTGTCAAGATCGGCCTCTGTGGAGGAGGCTCGTGAAGGACGCTACTGGGCAGTTGGAGGCAGTCGCCCTCCAACAACAACGGAGGGCGGAGGAGCGACGCTCACAACAACGAGCGGAGCGTCGGGTGGCTAAAGCCCAGCAAGTTGGCACAGTAGGGGGCACAGGTGGTGCATCAGCCAGTCATCTCGGTCAGTCGACCCGTGGCACCTGCTGGGTCAGCCCCGTGACCTCCTGCCAGCGGGCGTTCGACACTTCACGTGATAGCCTCAAGGTGCACATGGCCTGGCACAAGCGTCGTGGTGACGTCACTGCCACTTAGTTGCGACTGGCGGTTGTTGTTGTTGTTGTGGTTGTTGTGGAGGTGTCCGAGTCCGAGCGGGAGGAGTGTGGAGCCGTGGGGCACGTGCAGGGCTGGGTGGAGAAGCTGTGCCACACGCGGCTGCAGCAGATGGCGCCACCCACAGAGGTAGCCACCCTGGTGGTGCTGGTGGTGGTAGTGCTGCTGGTAGTGGTGGTGGTGCTGCTGGTGGTGGTGATGGTGGTGCTGCTGGTGGTGGTGATGGTGGTGCTGGTGGTGGTGCTGGGCTGGGTTCGGTGGAGAATCTGTGCAACACGCGGCTGCAGCAGATGGCGCCACCCGCACAGGTAGCCACCCTGGTGGTGCTGGTGGTGGTGGTGCTGGTGGTGGTAGTGCTGGTGGTGGTAGTGGTGGTGGTGATGAAAGTGATTGTGGTGATGGGGATGATGAAAGTGGTGATGGTGAAGATCATCACTGTCGCCAGCTGTCTACCTTGTGTGCTGTGTATCTTGTCACCGTTCTTCAAATACGGACCGAGTATTTACTCTGAGATCCGGTCTCCCCGAGTCTCTACACCCTGAGTCTCTACTACACCCCGAGTCTCTACTAGACCCCGAGTCTCTACTACACCCCGAGTCTCTACTACACCCTGAGTCTCTACTACACCCTGAGTCTCTACTACACCCTGAGTCTCTACTACACCCCGAGTCTCTACTACACCCTGAGTCTCTACTACACCCTGAGTCTCTACAACATCCTGAGTCTCTACTAGACCCTGAGTCTGTAGACTCTGAGTCTCTACAACACCCTGAGTCTCTACAACACCCTGAGTCTCTACTAGACCCCGAGTCTCTAGACCCCGAGTCTCTACTACACCCTGAGTCTGTAGACTCTGAGTCTCTACTACACCCTGAGTCTCTACAACACCCTGAGTCTCTACTAGACCCCGAGTCTCTACTCCCCGAGTCTCTACTACACCCCGAGTCTCTACTAGACCCTGAGTCTCTACTACACCCCGAGTCTCTACTACACCCCGAGTCTCTACTACACCCTGAGTCTCTACTACACCCCGAGTCTCTACTACACCCCGAGTCTCTACTACACCCCGAGTCTCTACTACACCCCGAGTCTCTACTACACCCTGAGTCTCTACTACACCCCGAGTCTCTACTACACCCCGAGTCTCTACTACACCCCGAGTCTCTACCCCGAGTCTCTAAATCCTGAGTCTCTACTAGACCCCGAGTCTACACCCCGAGTCTGTAGACCCTGAGTCTCTACTACATCCTGAGTCTCTACTACACCCTGAGTCTCTACTAGACCCCGAGTCTCTACTACACCATGAGTCTCTACTAGACCCTGAGTCTCTACTACACCCTGAGTCTCTACTAGTCCCTGAGTCTCTACTACACCCTGAGTCTTTACAACACCCTGAGTCTCTACTAGACCCGAGTCTCTACTACACCCTGAGTCTTTACAACACCCTGAGTCTCTACTAGATCCCGAGTCTCTACTAGACCCGAGTCTCTACTACACCCTGAGTCTTTACAACACCCCGAGTCTCTACTAGACCCCGAGTCTCTACTAGATCCCGAGTCTCTACTAGACCCCGAGTCTCTACTACACCCGAGTCTCTACTACACCCGAGTCTCTACTAGACCCCGAGTCTCTACTAGACCCCGAGTCTCTACTACACCCTGAGTCTCTACTACACCCTGAGTCTCTACTACACCCTGAATCTCTACACCCCGAGTCTCTACTAGACCCTGAGTCTCTACTACACCCTGAGTCTCTACTACACCCTGAGTCTCTACACCCCGAGTCTCTACTACACCCCGAGTCTCTACCCCGAGTCTCTAAACCCTGAGTCTCTACTAGACCCCGAGTCTACACCCCGAGTCTGTAGACTCTGAGTCTCTGTGGGTGTTGGGGCCGTTCCCGTTACGTGGCGCAGGCCTCCATGGCGAGGAGTCCCGGTGAG
Organism: Lethenteron reissneri; assembly: GCF_015708825.2. Lineage (NCBI taxonomy): Eukaryota > Metazoa > Chordata > Hyperoartia > Petromyzontiformes > Petromyzontidae > Lethenteron > Lethenteron reissneri. The sequence continues at coordinate 222,428 of NC_083845.1, read as the reverse complement.
ACCCGCCGGGACCCGTCGTCCCGGTCTCCCGCTCGGCACGGAGCGGCACTCGTCACCACCGACCTCGATGACCCCGAGTTGCACGGGGCTCCTGGTATGTCGCCAAGGTCACAGGTCAAAGGGGGGGCACTTGAAACTCTGATGGTGAGTGTGTGTGATAGTGAGTGTGTGTGATAGTGTGTGTGATAGTGAGTGTGTGTGATAGTGTGTGTGATAGTGAGTGAATGTGTGTGATAGTGAGTGTCTGTGATAGTGAGTGTGTAACAACCCCCTACCTCGTGGTGCCGGAAGGGCAACGCTGTGGTGGGCAGTGCCGTGGGGGGAGGGCCAATTCCGATTGGCCTCTCCCCTCATGGCGTCTGTGACCACCACAGCGGCCAAATGGGGGCTCTGGGCGGGTGCAAGGGGCTGGTAACCCCTCCACCTTCAATTAATTACCACGAAACCACGACCACAACATTTTATGAATAAGCTTGTGCAGGAGGCCCTGGGAGGCGTCTGTGACGTCTCCTGGCCAAACCCCAATTGGCGGAGCCAGGAGACTGAATCTTTACCCTCGGGGCTCCTCCAGAAACAACAAAAAGCCACTGCGTGTGGCCACGTGGAATGTTCGAACGCTCACTGCGGAGGAGAGGCTGCCACTCCTCTGTCGGAAGCTGGACCGGTACCGCCTGGATCTCTGCGGTATTCAGGAGGTCCGGTGGACCGGCTCTGGCTCCTGCCGCCATGAGGGGTGGACAGTCCTCTACTCGGGGCAGGAGACTGCCAAACAACAGGGAGTGGCTCTTCTCCTGAACAAAAGAATGAAGGGGGCGTGGGAGCGTGGCGGTGAGGTGTGGGAAGCTGTAAGCCCCAGGCTACTTTGGGCTCGCCTTCCCATCAACCAGAGGTGAGGAGTGGTGGTCGTGGTTACTTATGCCCCCACCGAAGACGAACATCCGTGGAGGGATGCAGGCAAAGCCGATGAGTCAGGTGCCTTCTATGACCTGTCACAGGTGCTGGCTAAAGTGGCCCCTCGGGATAGAGTCATCTTGTTGGGTCATTTCAATGCCCGAGATGGTCATGATGCTGGCACCTGGTCTGGAGTGATTGGAAGGCATGGGCCAGATTAGCTCAATAACAACAACAGGAGGCTGCTAGATTTTTGTACAGCCCATGGGCTTGTAATTACCAACACGCTGTTTTGGCATCGGCGCATCCACACCACATCATGGATGCATAATGGGTCCAAGCAAGAACATCTGCTGGACTATGTAGTGACGGACCAGCGGATGCGAGCCCATGTCCTTTACACCAGGACCTACCGTGGAGCTGATCTGCCCTCTGACCGTCGACTAGTCATCTGTAAGATGCGCCTGCCATTCTTACACTCCGGTGGTGGGTGTACACCCAGGACCCCATTCACACCAATAGTGGCCTGGTCTCAGCTGATGAAAGTTGCAAGCGAGAATGTAATCATCGCTTGCGGCTGGGGTTGTGATCGTCCCCCACTCCTGATGTCGAGGGGAAATGGGCGAGGTTTAGGACTGTGGCTCATGCAGCTGCAATGGCTGCTTTGGGTACACGATCCAGACCTCCCCAGAGACCTTCATGATGGTGAGCAGGCCCAGGTCAAACTACGTGGCCGGAAGTCGGAGTACGTAGCCAATCGTGCTCACTGGAGGCGCGGACTTCACGTTTCATAACAGTCCCCCCCCATCCCCCACCCCTCCTCCCTCCCCCCCATCTCCGATGCCAAAAGTCCACACCTCAACTACTCGACAGCTGTCAAGGCCCATGAATCACCAGCAGCAGCAGAATCAGCAGCAGCAGAAGAAAGCTGGAAGGACGGGGAGCTTTTGTATTCCAACATCGACGATGAAGCCATCATCATCGTCGTCGCCATCAACCTCCTCTGCGTTCAACCGGCCAGGGTCTGGAATCGAACTGGGCAGCCCCAGCAGTGGTGGTGAGTGGTGGTGGTGGTGAGTGTCAGTGGTGGTGGTGGTGAGTGCCGGCGGTGGTGGTGGTGGTGAGTGCCAGCGGATCCGGAGTCGTGAGAGCCACTTCCAATAGGAAGCCGTGAGGTCCCCACAGTGGCCGGGAGATGTTGACTACCTCGCCTGGTCTACAGGAGGTCGTGGGTTCCATCACGGGTCCTATGAGATGTTGACTACCTTGCCTGGTCTACAGGAGGTCGTGGGTTCGAGCCCAGACCCTGACGACGCCTGCTGCTGTCTATTTGTGTGGCTAGGAGATGTTGACTACCTCGCCTGGTCTACAGGAGGTCGTGGGTTCCATCCCGACCCTGACGACGCCTGCTGCTATTTGTGTGTGGCTAGGAGATGTTGACTACCTCGCCTGGTCTACAGGAGGTCGTGGGGTCGATCCCGACCCTGACGACACCTGCTGCTGTCTATTTGTGTGTGGCTAGGAGATGTTGACTACCTCGCCTGGTCTACAGAAGGTCGTGGGATCGATCCCGACCCTGACGATGCCTGCTGCTGCCTATTTGTGTGTGGCTACAGGAGGTTGTTGGTGTAGACCTACTGCCGGTTCTACATTAACATAAGCTGCCCCGCCCATCTCTAAACCTTTATAAGCACCTGATGACGATTGCTGGCGTTGCAATCGAACCGTCGTGACCTGTTGTTTTTCTACCGACGTGACTTTACCGGAAGAACTCAACGGTTGGCAGCAGTGGAGTTCTCCCGCGTCTTAGACGCCGCGTCACCATCCAAGGGGGGCTCACGGGGAGACGTCGTTTCAACCCCCCCCCCATTGCCCCCATTGCCCCCCAAGGCCTCCTGGGCACGAGCGCGGCCCAGCGCCGCTCCGTCTCCTACGACGTCGCCCGCTCACCCGCTAGGCCTGGGCCTCCGCACGGGAAGTCTGCGGCACCACCGCCGCCACCGCCACCACCACCGCCACCGGCACCACCACCGCCGCGGCAACGTCCGGCACCGATGGGCAAAGCGCTGAGCCCACGGCTGCTCCACGCGCCGCTCCCCAGTGCTCAGGTTCACAGGCCCCAAGGAGCCTCGCTCGCCCGGCGCGCGGCGGCCATTTTAAACGCGAAAGCCGCCCCTCCTCCCATTGGTCCATCGAAGGCTGCCCCCTCGACCCCTCCCAGCCCCCTCGATGGTGACCCCCTCGATGGTGACCCCCTCACCCACCCCCTCACCCACCCCCTCACCCTCCCCCTCACCCACCCCCTCGATGGTGACCCCCTCACCCACCCCCTCACCCACCCCCTCACCCACCCCCTCACCCCCTCACCCACCCCCTCGATGGTGACACCCTCACCCACCCCATCACCCACCCCCTCACCCACCCCCTCACCCACCCCCTCACCCACCCCCTCACCCTCCCCCTCACCCACCCCCTCGATGGTGACACCCTCACCCACCCCCTCACCCACCCCCTCACCCACCCCCTCACCCACCCCCTCACCCACCCCTATCTATTCTTAGAGTGAGTTCCGGATTCATCTAGAATTCATTCCGGATGTTACTTGCGTTCTGGAGTTTGCTGTGAGCGAGTTCCGGATTCATCTAGAATCCATTCCGGATGTTACTTGCGTTCTAGAGTTTGCTGTGAGCGAGTTCCGGATTCATCTAGAATCCATTCCGGGTGTTACTTGCGTTCCGGAGTTTGCTGTGAGCGAGTTCCGGATTCATCTAGAATCCATTCCGGGTGTTACTTGCGTTCCGGAGTTTGCTGTGAGCGAGTTCCGGATTCATCTAGAATCCATTCCGGGTGTTACTTGCGTTCCAGAGTTTGCTGTGTGTTCCGGATTCATCTAGAATCCATTCCGGGTGTTACTTGGCGTTCCGGAGTTTGCTGTGAGCGAGTTCCGGATTCATCTAGAATCCATTCCGGGTGTTACTTGCGTTCCGGAGTTTGCTGTGAGCGAGTTCCGGATTCATCTAGAATCCATTCCGGGTGTTACTTGCGTTCCAGAGTTTGCTGTGAGTGCGTTACGGATTCATCTAGAATCCATTCCGGGTTTTACTTGCGTTCCAGAGTTTGCTGTGTGTTCCGGATTCATCTAGAATCCATTCCGGGTGTTACTTGGCGTTCTGGAGTTTGCTGTGAGTTCCAGATTCACTTTGAATCTATTCCGGGTGTTACTGGGGGTCGTTCCGGAGTTTGCTGTGAGCCAGTCCGTTCCAAAATTGTTTTGTGGGATCGTGTTATAGGGTTTGAGTTGTTCTGTGGGATCGTGTTATAGGGTTTGAGTTGAGCTGTGGGGTCGTGTTATAGGGTTTGAGTTGAGCTGTGGGGTCGTGTTATAGGGTTTGAGTTGAGCTGTGGGGTCGTGTTATAGGGTTTGAGTTGAGCTGTGGGGTCGTATTATAGGGTTTGAGTTGTTCTGTGGGGTCGTGTTATAGGGTTTGAGTTGTTCTGTGGGGTCGTGTTATAGGGTTTGAGTTGAGCTGTGGGGTCGTGTTATAGGGTTTGAGTTGTTCTGTGGGGTCGTGTTATAGGGTTTGAGTTGAGCTGTGGGGTCGTGTTATAGGGTTTGAGTTGAGCTGTGGGGTCGTGTTATAGGGTTTGAGTTGTTCTGTGGGGTCGTGTTATAGGGTTTGAGTTGAGCTGTGGGGTCGTGTTATAGGGTTTGAGTTGAGCTGTGGGGTCGTGTTATAGGGTTTGAGTTGAGCTGTGGGGTCGTGTTATAGGGTTTGAGTTGTTCTGTGGGGTCGTGTTATAGGGTTTGAGTTGTTCTGTGGGGTCGTGTTATAGGGTTTGAGTTGTTCTGTGGGGTCGTGTTATAGGGTTTGAGTTGTTCTGTGGGGTCGTGTTATAGGGTTTGAGTTGTTCTGTGGGGTCGTGTTATAGGGTTTGAGTTGTTCTGTGGGGTCGTGTTATAGGGTTTGAGTTGAGCTGTGGGGTCGTGTTATAGGGTTTGAGTTGAGCTGTGGGGTCGTGTTATAGGGTTTGAGTTGAGCTGTGGGGTCGTGTTATAGGGTTTGAGTTGATTCTGTGGGGTCGTGTTATAGGGTTTGAGTTGAGCTGTGGGGTCGTGTTATAGGGTTTGAGTTGTTCTGTGGGGTCGTGTTATAGGGTTTGAGTTGAGTCTGTGGGGTCGTGTTATAGGGTTTGAGTTGAGCTGTGGGGTCGTGTTATAGGGTTTGAGTTGAGCTGTGGGGTCGTGTTATAGGGTTTGAGTTGTTCTGTGGGGTCGTGTTATAGGGTTTGAGTTGAGCTGTGGGGTCGTGTTATAGGGTTTGAGTTGAGCTGTGGGGTCGTGTTATAGGGTTTGAGTTGAGCTGTGGGGTCGTGTTATAGGGTTTGAGTTGTTCTGTGGGGTCGTGTTATAGGGTTTGAGTTGAGCTGTGGGGTCGTGTTATAGGGTTTGAGTTGAGCTGTGGGGTCGTGTTATAGGGTTTGAGTTGAGCTGTGGGGTCGTGTTATAGGGTTTGAGTTGTTCTGTGGGGTCGTGTTATAGGGTTTGAGTTGTTCTGTGGGGTCGTGTTATAGGGTTTGAGTTGTTCTGTGGGGTCGTGTTATAGGGTTTGAGTTGAGCTGTGGGGTCGTGTTATAGGGTTTGAGTTGTTCTGTGGGGTCGTGTTATAGGGTTTGAGTTGAGCTGTGGGGTCGTGTTATAGGGTTTGAGTTGAGCTGTGGGGTCGTGTTATAGGGTTTGAGTTGTTCTGTGGGGTCGTGTTATAGGGTTTGAGTTGAGCTGTGGGGTCGTGTTATAGGGTTTGAGTTGAGCTGTGGGGTCGTGTTATAGGGTTTGAGTTGAGCTGTGGGGTCGTGTTATAGGGTTTGAGTTGTTCTGTGGGGTCGTGTTATAGGGTTTGAGTTGTTCTGTGGGGTCGTGTTATAGGGTTTGAGTTGTTCTGTGGGGTCGTGTTATAGGGTTTGAGTTGTTCTGTGGGGTCGTGTTATAGGGTTTGAGTTGTTCTGTGGGGTCGTGTTATAGGGTTTGAGTTGTTCTGTGGGGTCGTGTTATAGGGTTTGAGTTGAGCTGTGGGGTCGTGTTATAGGGTTTGAGTTGAGCTGTGGGGTCGTGTTATAGGGTTTGAGTTGAGCTGTGGGGTCGTGTTATAGGGTTTGAGTTGTTCTGTGGGGTCGTGTTATAGGGTTTGAGTTGAGCTGTGGGGTCGTGTTATAGGGTTTGAGTTGAGCTGTGGGGTCGTGTTATAGGGTTTGAGTTGAGCTGTGGGGTCGTGTTATAGGGTTTGAGTTGTTCTGTGGGGTCGTGTTATAGGGTTTGAGTTGTTCTGTGGGGTCGTGTTATAGGGTTTGAGTTGTTCTGTGGGGTCGTGTTATAGGGTTTGAGTTGTTCTGTGGGGTCGTGTTATAGGGTTTGAGTTGTTCTGTGGGGTCGTGTTATAGGGTTTGAGTTGTTCTGTGAGGTCGTGTTATAGGGTTTGAGTTGAGCTGTGGGGTCGTGTTATAGGGTTTGAGTTGAGCTGTGGGGTCGTGTTATAGGGTTTGAGTTGAGCTGTGGGGTCGTGTTATAGGGTTTGAGTTGTTCTGTGGGGTCGTGTTATAGGGTTTGAGTTGTTCTGTGGGGTCGTGTTATAGGGTTTGAGTTGTTCTGTGGGGTCGTGTTATAGGGTTTGAGTTGTTCTGTGGGGTCGTGTTATAGGGTTTGAGTTGTTCTGTGGGGTCGTGTTATAGGGTTTGAGTTGTTCTGTGGGGTCGTGTTATAGGGTTTGAGTTGTTCTGTGGGGTCGTGTTATAGGGTTTGAGTTGTTCTGTGGGGTCGTGTTATAGGGTTTGAGTTGTTCTGTGGGGTCGTGTTATAGGGTTTGAGTTGTTCTGTGGGGTCGTGTTATAGGGTTTGAGTTGAGCTGTGGGGTCGTGTTATAGGGTTTGAGTTGTTCTGTGGGGTCGTGTTATAGGGTTTGAGTTGTTCTGTGGGGTCGTGTTATAGGGTTTGAGTTGAGCTGTGGGGTCGTGTTATAGGGTTGAGTTGAGCTGTGGGGTCGTGTTATAGGGTTTGAGTTGAGCTGTGGGGTCGTGTTATAGGGTTTGAGTTGTTCTGTGGGGTCGTGTTATAGGGGTTTGAGTTGAGCTGTGGGGTCGTGTTATAGGGTTTGAGTTGAGCTGTGGGGTCGTGTTATAGGGTTTGAGTTGAGCTGTGGGGTCGTGTTATAGGGGTTTGAGTTGTTCTGTGGGGTCGTGTTATAGGGTTTGAGTTGTTCTGTGGGGTCGTGTTATAGGGTTTGAGTTGTTCTGTGGGGTCGTGTTATAGGGTTTGAGTTGTTCTGTGGGGTCGTGTTATAGGGTTTGAGTTGTTCTGTGGGGTCGTGTTATAGGGTTTGAGTTGTTCTGTGAGGTCGTGTTATAGGGTTTGAGTTGAGCTGTGGGGTCGTGTTATAGGGTTTGAGTTGAGCTGTGGGGTCGTGTTATAGGGTTTGAGTTGAGCTGTGGGGTCGTGTTATAGGGTTTGAGTTGTTCTGTGGGGTCGTGTTATAGGGTTTGAGGTTGTTCTGTGGGGGTCGTGTTATAGGGTTTGAGTTGTTCTGTGGGGTCGTGTTATAGGGTTTGAGTTGTTCTGTGGGGTCGTGTTATAGGGTTTGAGTTGTTCTGTGGGGTCGTGTTATAGGGTTTGAGTTGTTCTGTGGGGTCGTGTTATAGGGTTTGAGTTGTTCTGTGGGGTCGTGTTATAGGGTTTGAGTTGTTCTGTGGGGTCGTGTTATAGGGTTTGAGTTGTTCTGTGGGGTCGTGTTATAGGGTTTGAGTTGTTCTGTGGGGTCGTGTTATAGGGCTTGAGTTGTTCTGTGGGGTCGTGTTATAGGGTTTGAGTTGTTCTGTGGGGTCGTGTTATAGGGTTTGAGTTGAGCTGTGGGGTCGTGTTATAGGGTTTGAGTTGTTCTGTGGGGTCGTGTTATAGGGTTTGAGTTGTTCTGTGGGGTCGTGTTATAGGGTTTGAGTTGTTCTGTGGGGTCGTGTTATAGGGTTTGAGTTGTTTTGTGGGATCGTGTTATAGGGTTTGAGTTGTTCTGTGGGATCGTGTTATAGGGTTTGAGTTGTTCTGTGGGGTCGTGTTATAGGGTTTGAGTGTTCTGTGGGGTCGTGTTATAGGGTTTGAGTGTTTTGTGGGATCGTGTTATAGGGTTTGAGTTGAGCTGTGGGGTCGTGTTATAGGGATTGAGTTGTTCTGTGGGGTCGTGTTATAGGGTTTGAGTTGTTCTGTGGGGTCGTGTTATAGGGTTTGAGTTGTTTTGTGGGATCGTGTTATAGGGTTTGAGTTGTTCTGTGGGATCGTGTTATAGGGTTTGAGTTGTTCTGTGGGGTCGTGTTATAGGGTTTGAGTTGTTCTGTGAGGTCGTGTTATAGGGTTTGAGTTGAGCTGTGGGGTCGTGTTATAGGGTTTGAGTTGAGCTGTGGGGTCGTGTTATAGGGTTTGAGTTGAGCTGTGGGGTCGTGTTATAGGGTTTGAGTTGTTCTGTGGGGTCGTGTTATAGGGTTGAGTTGTTCTGTGGGGTCGTGTTATAGGGTTTGAGTTGTTCTGTGGGGTCGTGTTATAGGGTTTGAGTTGTTCTGTGGGGTCGTGTTATAGGGTTTGAGTTGTTCTGTGGGGTCGTGTTATAGGGTTTGAGTTGTTCTGTGGGGTCGTGTTATAGGGTTTGAGTTGTTCTGTGGGGTCCGTGTTATAGGGTTTGAGTTGTTCTGTGGGGTCGTGTTATAGGGTTTGAGTTGTTCTGTGGGGTCGTGTTATAGGGTTTGAGTTGTTCTGTGGGGTCGTGTTATAGGGTTTGAGTTGTTCTGTGGGGTCGTGTTATAGGGTTTGAGTTGAGCTGTGGGGTCGTGTATAGGGTTTGAGTTGTTCTGTGGGGTCGTGTTATAGGGTTTGAGTTGAGCTGTGGGGTCGTGTTATAGGGTTTGAGTTGTTCTGTGGGGTCGTGTTATAGGGTTTGAGTTGTTCTGTGGGGTCGTGTTATAGGGTTTGAGTTGAGCTGTGGGGTCGTGTTATAGGGTTTGAGTTGAGCTGTGGGGTCGTGTTATAGGGTTTGAGTTGAGCTGTGGGGTCGTGTTATAGGGTTTGAGTTGTTCTGTGGGGTCGTGTTATAGGGTTTGAGTTGAGCTGTGGGGTCGTGTTATAGGGTTTGAGTTGAGCTGTGGGGTCGTGTTATAGGGTTTGAGTTGAGCTGTGGGGTCGTGTTATAGGGTTTGAGTTGTTCTGTGGGGTCGTGTTATAGGGTTTGAGTTGTTCTGTGGGGTCGTGTTATAGGGTTTGAGTTGTTCTGTGGGGTCGTGTTATAGGGTTTGAGTTGTTCTGTGGGGTCGTGTTATAGGGTTTGAGTTGTTCTGTGGGGTCGTGTTATAGGGTTTGAGTTGTTCTGTGAGGTCGTGTTATAGGGTTTGAGTTGAGCTGTGGGGTCGTGTTATAGGGTTTGAGTTGAGCTGTGGGGTCGTGTTATAGGGTTTGAGTTGAGCTGTGGGGTCGTGTTATAGGGTTTGAGTTGTTCTGTGGGGTCGTGTTATAGGGTTGAGTTGTTCTGTGGGGTCGTGTTATAGGGTTTGAGTTGTTCTGTGGGGTCGTGTTATAGGGTTTGAGTTGTTCTGTGGGGTCGTGTTATAGGGTTTGAGTTGTTCTGTGGGGTCGTGTTATAGGGTTTGAGTTGTTCTGTGGGGTCGTGTTATAGGGTTTGAGTTGTTCTGTGGGGTCGTGTTATAGGGTTTGAGTTGTTCTGTGGGGTCGTGTTATAGGGTTTGAGTTGTTCTGTGGGGTCGTGTTATAGGGTTTGAGTTGTTCTGTGGGGTCGTGTTATAGGGTTTGAGTTGTTCTGTGGGGTCGTGTTATAGGGTTTGAGTTGAGCTGTGGGGTCGTGTTATAGGGTTTGAGTTGTTCTGTGGGGTCGTGTTATAGGGTTTGAGTTGTTCTGTGGGGTCGTGTTATAGGGTTTGAGTTGAGCTGTGGGGTCGTGTTATAGGGTTTGAGTTGAGCTGTGGGGTCGTGTTATAGGGTTTGAGTTGAGCTGTGGGGGTCGTGTTATAGGGTTTGAGTTGTTCTGTGGGGTCGTGTTATAGGGTTTGAGTTGAGCTGTGGGGTCGTGTTATAGGGTTTGAGTTGAGCTGTGGGGTCGTGTTATAGGGTTTGAGTTGAGCTGTGGGGTCGTGTTATAGGGTTTGAGTTGTTCTGTGGGGTCGTGTTATAGGGTTTGAGTTGTTCTGTGGGGTCGTGTTATAGGGTTTGAGTTGTTCTGTGGGGTCGTGTTATAGGGAGTTTGTGGGGCGTGTAAAGGTTTGGTTTCTGTGGGGTCGTGTTATAGGGTTTGAGTTGTTCTGTGGGGTCGTGTTATAGGGTTTGAGTTGTTCTGTGAGGTCGTGTTATAGGGTTTGAGTTGAGCTGTGTGGGTCGTGTTATAGGGTTGAGTTGAGCTGTGGGGTCGTGTTATAGGGTTTGAGTTGAGCTGTGGGGTCGTGTTATAGGGTTTGAGTTGTTCTGTGGGGTCGTGTTATAGGGTTTGAGTTGTTCTGTGGGGTCGTGTTTAGGGTTTGAGTTGTTCTGTGGGGTCGTGTATAGGGTTGAGTTGTTCTGTGGGGTCGGTTATAGGGTTTGAGTTGTTCTGTGGGGTCGTGTTATAGGGTTTGAGTTGTTCTGTGGGGTCGTGTTATAGGGTTTGAGTTGTTCTGTGGGGTCGTGTTATAGGGGTTTTGAGTTGTTCTGTGGGGTCGTGTTATAGGGTTGAGTTGTTCTGTGGGGTCGTGTTATAGGGTTTGAGTTGGTTCTGTGGGGTCGTGTTATAGGGTTGAGTTGTTCTGTGGGTCGTGTTATAGGGCTTGAGTTGTTCTGTGGGGTCGTGTTATAGGGTTTGAGTTGTTCTGTGGGGTCGTGTTATAGGGTTTGAGTTGAGCTGTGGGGTCGTGTTATAGGGTTTTGAGTTGTTCTGTGGGGTCGTGTTATAGGGTTTGAGTTGTTCTGTGGGTCGTGTTATAGGGTTTGAGTTGTTCTGTGGGGTCGTGTTATAGGGTTTGAGTGTTTTGTGGGATCGTGTTATAGGGGGTTTGAGTTGTTCCTGTTGGATTCGTGTTATAGGGTTTGAGTTGTTCTGTGGGGTCGTGTTATAGGGTTTGAGTTGTTCTGTGGGGTCGTGTTATAGGGTTTGAGTTGTTTTGTGGGATCGTGTTATAGGGTTGAGTTGTTCTGTGGGGATCGTGTTATAGGGATTGAGTTGTTCTGTGGGGTCGTGTTATAGGGTTTGAGTTGTTCTGTGGGGTCGTGTTATAGGGTTTGAGTTGTTTGTGGGATCGTGTTATAGGGTTTGAGTTGTTCTGTGGGATCGTGTTATAGGGTTTTGAGTTGTTCTGTGGGGTCGTGTTATAGGGTTTGAGTTGTTTCTGTGGGGTCGTGTTATAGGGTTTGAGTTGTTTTGTGGGATCGTGTTATAGGGTTTGAGTTGTTCTGTGGGGATCGTGTTATAGGGTTTGAGTTGTTCTGTGGGGTCGTGTTATAGGGTTTGAGTTGTTCTGTGGGGGTCGTGTTATAGGGTTTGAGTTGTTCTGTGGGGTCGTGTTATAGGGTTTGAGTTGTTCTGTGGGGTCGTGTTATAGGGTTTGAGTTGTTTTGTGGGATCGTGTTATAGGGGTTTGAGTGTGTTCTGTGGGATCGTGTTATAGGGTTTGAGTTGTTCTGTGGGGGTCGTGTTATAGGGTTTGAGTTGTTCTGTTGGGTCGTGTTATAGGGTTTGAGTTGTTTTGTGGGATCGTGTTATAGGGATTTGAGTTGTTCTGTGGGATCGTGTTATAGGGTTTGAGTTGTTCTGTTGGGGTCGTGTTATAGGGTTTGAGGTTGTTCTGTGGGGTCGTGTTATAGGGTTTGAGTTGTTTGTGGGATCGTGTTATAGGGTTTGAGTGTTCTGTGGGATCGTGTTATAAGGGTTTGAGTTGTTCTGTGGGGTCGTGTTATAGGGTTTGAGTTGTTCTGTGGGGTCGTGTTATAGGGTTTGAGTTGTTCTGTGGGGTCGTGTTATAGGGTTTGAGTTGTTTTGTGGGATCGTGTTATAGGGTTTGAGTTGTTCTGTGGGATCGTGTTATAGGGTTTGAGTTGTTCTGTGGGGTCGTGTTATAGGGTTTGAGTTGTTCTGTGGGGTCGTGTTATAGGGTTTGAGTTGTTTTGTGGGATCGTGTTATAGGGTTTGAGTTGTTCTGTGGGATCGTGTTATAGGGTTTGAGTTGTTCTGTGGGGTCGTGTTATAGGGTTTGAGTTGTTCTGTGGGGTCGTGTTATAGGGTTTGAGTTGTTCTGTGGGGTCGTGTTATAGGGTTTGAGTTGTTCTGTGGGATCGTGTTATAGGGTTTGAGTTGAGCTGTGGGGTCGTGTTATAGGGTTTGAGTTGTTCTGTGGGGTCGTGTTATAGGGTTTGAGTTGTTCTGTGGGGTCGTGTTATAGGGTTTGAGTTGAGCTGTGGGGTCGTGTTATAGGGTTTGAGTTGTTCTGTGGGGTCGTGTTATAGGGTTTGAGTTGTTCTGTGGGGTCGTGTTATAGGGTTTGAGTTGTTCTGTGGGGTCGTGTTATAGGGTTTGAGTTGTTCTGTGGGATCGTGTTATAGGGTTTGAGTTGTTATGTGGGGTCGTGTTATAGGGTTTGAGTTGTTCTGTGGGGTCGTGTTATAGGGTTTGAGTTGGTTCTGTGGGGTCGTGTTATAAGGGTTTGATTTGTTTTGTGGGGATCGTGTTATAGGGTTTGAGTTAGTTCTGTGGGATCGTGTTATAGGGTTTGAGTTGTTCTGTGGGGTCGTGTTATAGGGTTTGAGTTGTTCTGTGGGGTCGTGTTATAGGGTTTGAGTTGTTCTGTGGGTCGTGTTATAGGGTTTGAGTTGTTCTGTGGGATCGTGTTATAAGGTTTGAGTTGAGCTGTGGGTCTTTTATAGGGTTTGAGTTGTTCTGTGGGGGTCGTGTTATAGGGTTTGAGTTGTTCTGTGGGGTCGTGTTATAGGGTTTGAGTTGAGTCTGTGGGTCGGGTTATAGGGTTTGAGTTGTTCTGTGGGGTCGGTGTATAGGGTTTGAGTTGTTCTGTGGGGTCGTGTTATAGGGTTTGAGTTGTTTCTGTGGGGTCGTGTTATAGGGTTTGAGTTGTTCTGTGGGGTCGTGTTATAGGGTTTGAGTTGTTCTGTGGGGTCGTGTTATAGGGTTTGAGTTGTTCTGTGGGGTCGTGTTATAGGGTTTGAGGTTGTTCTGTGGGTCGTGTTATAGGGTTTGAGAGTTGTTCTTGTGGGATCGTGTTATAGGGTTTGAGTTGTTCTTGTGGGTCGTGTTATAGGGTTTGAGTTGTTTCTGTGGGGTCGTGTTATAGGGTTTGAGTTGTTCTGTGGGTCGTGTTTTAGGGTTTGAGTTGTTCTGTGGGGATCCGTGTTATAGGGTTTGAGTTGTTCTGTGGGATCGTGTTATAGGGTTTGAGTTGTTCTGTGGGGTCGTGTTATAGGGTTTGAGTTGTTCGGTGGGGGTCGTGTTATAGGGTTTGAGTTGTTCTGTGGGATCGTGTTATAGGGTTTGAGGTGTTCTGTGGGTCGTGTTATAGGTTGAGTTGTTCTGTGGGTCGTGTTATAGGGTTTGAGTTGTTCTGTGGGGTCGTGTTATAGGGTTTGAGTCTGTGGGGATCGTGTATAGGGTTTGAGTTGTTTCTGTGGGGATCGTGTATAGGGTTTGAGTTGTTCGGTGGGGTCGTGTTATAGGTTTTAGTTGTTTGTGGGTCGTTATAGGTTGAGTTGTTCTGTGGGTCGTGTTATAGGTTTGAGTTGTTCTGTGGGGTCGTGTTATAGGGTTTGAGTTGTTCTGTGGGTCGTGTTATAGGGTTTGAGTTGTTCTGTGGGTCGTGTTATAGGGTTTGAGTTGTCTGTGGGGTCGTGTTATAGGGTTTGAGTTGTTCTGTGGGGTCGTGTTATAGGGTTTGAGTTGTTCTGTGGGGATCGTGTTATAGGGTTTGAGTTGTTCTGTGGGTCGTGTTATAGGGTTTGAGTTGTTCTGTGGGGTCGTGTTATAGGGTTTGAGTTGTTCTGTGGGTCGTGTTATAGGGTTGAGTTGTTCTGTGGGGATCGTGTTATAGGGTTTGAGTTGTTCTGTGGGATCGTGTTATAGGGTTTGAGTTGTTCTGTGGGGATCGTGTTATAGGGTTTGAGTTGTTCTGTGGGGTCGTGTTATAGGGTTTGAGTTGTTCTGTGGGGTCGTGTTATAGGGTTTGAGTTGTTCTGTGGGGTCGTGTTATAGGGTTTGAGTTGTTCTGTGGGGATCGTGTTATAGGGTTTGAGTTGTTCTGTGGGATCGTGTTATAGGGTTTGAGTTGTTCTGTGGGGTCGTGTTATAGGGGTTGAGTTGTTCTGTGGGGTCGTGTTATAGGGTTTGAGTTGTTTTGTGGGATCGTGTTATAGGGTTTGAGTTGTTCTGTGGGATCGTGTTATAGGGTTTGAGTTGTTCTGTGGGGTCGTGTTATAGGGTTTGAGTTGTTCTGTGGGGTCGTGTTATAGGGTTTGAGTTGTTCTGTGGGGTCGTGTTATAGGGTTTGAGTTGTTCTGTGGGATCGTGTTATAGGGTTTGAGTTGTTCTGTGGGGATCGTGTTATAGGGTTTGAGTTGTTCTGTGGGGTCGTGTTATAGGGTTTGAGTTGTTCTGTGGGGTCGTGTTATAGGGTTTGAGTTGTTCTGTGGGGGTCGTGTTATAGGGTTTGAGTTGTTCTGGGGGTCGTGTTATAGGGTTTGAGTTGTTCTGTGGGATCGTGTTATAGGGTTTGAGTTGTTTTGTGGGATCGTGTTATAGGGTTTGAGTTGTTCTGTGGGATCGGGTTATAGGGTTTGAGTTGTTCTGTGGGGTCGTGTTATAGGGTTTGAGTTGTTCTGTGGGGTCGTGTTATAGGGTTGAGTTGTTTTGTGGGATCGTGTTATAGGTTTGAGTTGTTCTGTGGGATCGTGTTATAGGGTTTGACGGTTGTTCTGTGGGGTCGTGTTATAGGGTTTGAAGTTGTTCTGGTGGGGTCCGTGTATAGGGTTTGAGTTGTTTGTGGGATCGTGTTATAGGGTTTGAGTTGTTTCTGTGGGATCGTGTTATAGGGTTTGAGTTGTTCTGTGGGGTCGTGTTATAGGGTTTGAGTTGTTCTGTGGGGTCGTGTTATAGGGTTTGAGTTGTTCTGTGGGGTCGTGTTATAGGGTTTGAGTTGTTCTGTGGGGATCGTGTTATAGGGTTTGAGTTGTTTCTGTGGGATCGTGTTATAGGGTTTGAGTTGTTCTGTGGGGATCGTGTTATAGGGTTTGAGTTGTTCTGTTCGTGTTATAGGGTTTGAGTTGTTCTGTGGGGTCGTGTTATAGGGTTTGAGTTGTTTTGGTGGGATCGTGTTATAGGGTTTGAGTTGTTCTGTGGGATCGTGTTATAGGGTTTGAGTTGTTCTGTGGGGTCGTGTTATAGGGTTTGAGTTGTTCTGTGGGGTCGTGTTATAGGGTTTGAGTTGTTCTGTGGGGTCCGTGTTATAGGGTTTGAGTTGTTCTGTGGGATCGTGTTATAGGGTTTGAGTGAGCTGTGGGGTCGTGTTATAGGGTTTGAGTTGTTCTGTGGGTCGTGTTATAGGTTTTGAGTTGTTCTGTGGGGTCGTGTTATAGGGTTTGAGTTGAGCTGTGGGGTCGTGTTATAGGGTTTGAGTTGTTCTGTGGGGTCGTGTATAGGGTTTGAGTTGTTCTGTGGGGTCGTGTTATAGGGTTTGAGTTGTTCTGTGGGGTCGTGTTATAGGGTTTGAGTTGTTCTGTGGGATCGTGTTATAGGGTTTGAGTTGTTCTGTGGGGTCGTGTTATAGGGTTGAGTTGTTCTGTGGGGTCGTGTTATAGGGTTTGCGTTGTTCTGTGGGGTCGTGTTATAGGGTTTGAGTTGTTTTGTGGATCGTGTTATAGGGTTTGAGTGTTCTGTGGGATCGTGTTATAGGGTTTGAGTTGTTCTGTGGGGTCGTGTTATAGGGTTTGAGTTGTTCTGTGGGGTCGTGTTATAGGGTTTGAGTTGTTCTGTGGGGTCGTGTTATAGGGTTTGAGTTGTTCTGTGGGATCGTGTTATAGGGTTTGAGTTGAGCTGTGGGGTCCGTGTTATAGGGTTTGAGTTGTTCTGTGGGGTCGTGTTATAGGGTTTGAGTTGTCTGTGGGGTCGTGTTATAGGGTTTGAGTTGAGCTGTGGGGTCGTGTTATAGGGTTTGAGTTGTTCTGTGGGGTCGTGTTATAGTGTTTGAAGTTGTTCTGTGGGGTCGTGTTATAGGGTTTGAGTTGTTCTGTGGGTCGTGTTTTAGGGTTTGAAGTTGTTCTGTGGGATCGTGTTATAGGGTTTGAGTTGTTCTGTGGGGTCGTGTTATAGGGTTTGAGTTGTTCTGTGGGGTCGTGTTATAGGGTTTGAGTTGTTCTGTGGGGTCGTGTTATAGGGTTTGAGTTGTTTTGTGGGATCGTGTTATAGGGTTTGAGTTGTTCTGTGGGGTCGTGTTATAGGGTTTGAGTTGTTCTGTGGGGTCGTGTTATAGGGTTTGAGTTGTTCTGTGGGGTCGTGTTATAGGGTTTGAGTTGTTTTGTGGGGATCTGTTATAGGGTTTGAGTTGTTCTGTGGGATCGTGTTATAGGGTTTGAGTTGTTCTGTGGGGTCGTGTTATAGGGTTTGAGTTGTTCTGTGGGGTCGTGTTATAGGGTTTGAGTTGTTTTGTGGGATCGTGTTATAGGGTTTGAGTTGTTCTGTGGGGTCGTGTTATAGGGTTTGAGTTGTTCTGTGGGGTCGTGTTATAGGGTTTGAGTTGTTCTGTGGGGTCGTGTTATAGGGTTTGAGTTGTTCTGTGGGATCGTGTTATAGGGTTTGAGTTGTTCTGTGGGGTCGTGTTATAGGGTTTGAGTTGTTCTGTGGGGTCGTGTTATAGGGTTTGAGTTGTTCTGTGGGGTCGTGTTATAGGGTTTGAGGTTGTTCTGTGGGGTCGTGTTATAGGGTTTGAGTTGTTCTGTGGGGTCGTGTTATAGGGTTTGAGTTGTTCTGTGGGATCGTGTTATAGGGTTTGAGTTTCTGTGGGATCGTGTTATAGGGTTTTAGTTGTTCGTGTGGGGTCGTGTTATAGGGTTTGAGTTGTTCTGTGGGGTCGTGTTATAGGGTGGAGTGTTGTTCTGTGGGGTCGTGTTATAGGGGTTTGAGTTGTTTTGGGTGAGATCGTGTTTATAGGGTTGAGTTGTTCTGTGGGGATCGTGTTATAGGGTTTGAGTTGTTCTGTGGGGTCGTGTTATAGGGTTTGAGTTGTTCTGTGGGGTCGTGTTATAGGGTTTGAGTTGTCTGTGGGGTCGTGTTATAGGGTTTGAGTTGTTCTGTGGGATCGTGTTATAGGGTTTGAGTTGAGCTGTGGGGTCGTGTTATAGGGTTTGAGTTGTTCTGTGGGGTCGTGTATAGGGTTGAGTTGTTCTGTGGGGTCGTGTATAGGGTTTGAGTGTTCTGTGGGTCGTGTTATAGGGTTTGAGTTGTTCTTGGGATCGTGTTATAGGGTTTGAGTTGACTGTGGGGTCGTGTTTAGGGTTTGAGTTGTTCTGTGGGGTAGTGTTATAGGGTTTGAGTTGAGCTGTGGGGTCGTGTTATAGGGTTTGAGTTGAGCTGTGGGGTCGTGTTATAGGGTTTGAGTTGAGCTGTGGGGTCGTGTTATAGGGTTTGAGTTGTTCTGTGGGGTCGTGTTATAGGGTTTGAGTTGCTGTGGGGTCGTGTTATAGGGTTTGAGTTGAGCTGTGGGGTGTGTATAGGGTTTGAGTTGTTCTGTGGGTCGTGTTATAGGGTTTGAGGGTTCTGTGGGGTCGTGTTATAGGGTTTGAGTTGTTCTGTGGGGTCGTGTTATAGGGTTTGAGTTGTTCTGTGGGTCGTGTTATAGGGTTTGAGTTGTGTGGGGTCGTGTTATAGGGTTTGAGTTGTTCTGTGGGTCGTGTTATAGGGTTTGAGTTGTTCTGTGGGGTCGTGTATAGGGTTTGAGTTGTTTGTGGGATCGTGTTATAGGGTTTGAGTTGTTCTGTGGGGTCGTGTTATAGGGTTTGAGTTGTTCTGTGGGGTGGTTATGGGTTTGAGTTGTTCTGTGGGTCGTGTTATAGGGTTTGAGTTGTTCTGTGGGTCGTGTTATGGGTTTGAGGTTCGTGGGGTCGTGTTATAGGGTTTGAGTTGTTCTGTGGGGTCGTGTTATAGGGTTGAGTTGTGGGTCTGGGGGTCGTGTTATAGGGTTTGAGTTGTTCTGTGGGGTCGTGTTATAGGGTTTGAGTTGTTCTGTGGGGTGTGTTATAGGGTTTGAGTTGGTTCTGTGGGTCGTGTTATAGGGTTGAGTTGTTGGTGGGATCGTGTTATAGGGTTTGAGTTGTTCTGTGGGGTCGTGTTATAGGGTTTGAGTTGTTCTGTGGGGTCGTGTTATAGGGTTTGAGTTAGTGTGGGTCGTGTTATAGGGTTTGAGTGTTTGTGAGTCGTGTTATAGGGTTTGAGTTGTTCTGTGGGTCGTGTTATAGGGTTTGAGTTGTTCTGTGGGTCGTGTTATAGGGTTGAGTTGTTCTGTGGGGTCGTGTTATAGGGTTTGAGTTGTTCTGTGGGGTCGTGTTATAGGGTTTGAGTTGTTCTGTGGGATCGTGTTATAGGGTTTGAGTTGAGCTGGTGGGGTCGTGTTATAGGGTTTGAGTTGTTCTGTGGGTCGTGTTATAGGGTTTGAGTGTTCTGTGGGGTCGTGTTATAGGGTTTGAGTTGTTCTGTGGGGTGTGTTATAGGGTTTGAGTTGTTCTGTGGGGTCGTGTTATAGGGTTTGAGTTGTTCGTGTGGGGTCGTGTTATAGGGTTGAGTTGTTCTGTGGGTCGTGGTTATGGGTTTGAGTTGTTCTGTGGGTCGTGTTATAGGGTTTGAGGTCTGTGGGTCGTGTTTTATAGGGTTTGAGTTGTTCTGGGGATCGTGTTATAGGGTTTGAGTTGTTCTGTGGGGTCGTGTTATAGGGTTTGAGTTGTTCTGTGGGTCGTGTTATAGGGTTTGAGTTGTTCTGTGGGGTCGTGTTATAGGGTTGAGTTGTTTGTGGATCGTGTTATAGGGTTGAGTTGTTCTGTGGGATCGTGTTATAGGGTTGAGTTGTGCTGTGGGTCGTGTTATAGGGTTTGAGTTTCTGTGGGGTAGTGTTATAGGGTTTGAGTTTGTTCTGTGGGGTCGTGTTATAGGGTTGAGTTGTTTGTGGGATCGTGTTATAGGGTTTGAGTTGTTCTGTGGGATCGTGTTATAGGGTTTGAGTTGTTCTGTGGGGTCGTGTTATAGGGTTTGAGTTGTTCTGTGGGGTCGTGTTATAGGGTTTGAGTTGTTTGTGGGGTCGTGTTATAGGGTTGAGTTGTTTGTGGGATCGTGTATAGGGTTTAGTTGAGCTGTGGGGTCGTGGATAGGGTTTGAGTTGTTCTGTGGGTCGTGTTATAGGGTTTGAGTTGTTCTGTGGGGTCGTGTTATAGGGTTTGAGTTGTTTGTGGGATCGTGTTATAGGGTTGAGTTGTTCTGTGGGATCGTGTTAGGGTTTGAGTTGTTCTGTGGGGTCGTGTTTAGGGTTTGAGTTGTTCTGTGGGGTCGTGTTATAGGGTTTGAGTTGTTTGTGGGTCGTGTTATAGGGTTTGAGTTGTTTCTGTGGGATCGTGTATAGGGTTTGAGTGTTCTGTGGGGTCGTGTTATAGGGTTGAGTTGTTTCTGTGGGGTCGTGTTATAGGGTTTGAGTTGTTTCTGTGGGGTCGTGTTATAGGGTTTGAGTTGTTTGTGGGATCGTGTTATAGGGTTTGAGGGTTCTGTGGGGCGTGTTATAGGGTTTGAGTTGTTCTGTGGGTCGTGTTAGGGTTTGAGTTGTTCTGTGGGGTCGTGTTATAGGGTTTGAGGTTTTTGTGGGATCGTGATAGGTTTGAGTTGTTCTGTGGGATCGTTATAGGGTTTGAGTTGTTCTGTGGGGTCGTTTATAGGGTTTGAGTGTTCTGTGGGGGTCGTGTTATAGGGTTTGAGTTGTTCTGTGTGGGTCGTGTATAGGTTTGAGTTGTTCTGTGGGATCGTGTTATGGGTTGAGTTGAGCTGTGGGGTCGTGTATAGGGTTTGAGTTGTTCTGTGGGGTCGGTTATAGGGTTTGAGTTGTTCTGTGGGTCGTGTTATAGGGTTGAGTGAGCTGTGGGGTGGTTATAGGGTTGAGTTGTTCTGTGGGGTCGTGTTATAGGGTTTGATTGTTCTGTGGGGTCGTGTTATAGGGTTTGAGTTGTTCTGTGGGGTCGTGTTATAGGGTTTGAGTTGTTCTGTGGGATCGTGTTATAGGGTTTGAGTTGTTGTGGGGTCGTGTTATAGGGTTTTGAGTTGTTCTGTGGGTCGTGTTATAGGTTTGAGTTGTTCTGTGGGGTCGTTGTTATAGGTTTGAGTGTTTTGGGGATCGTGTTATAGGGTTTGAGTTGTTCTGT
>NC_083845.1:176173-201587 GCF_015708825.2 Lethenteron reissneri | reverse complement strand
CATCATCATCAACAGCATCATCATCATCGCCACTAGCATCATCATCAACAGCATCATCATCATCGCCAGTAGCATCATCATCAGCAGTAGCAGCAGCATCGCCAGTATCATCATCAGCATCATCATCATCGCCAGTATCATCATCAGCATCATCATTCATCGCCAGTAGCATCATCATCGAAGGCAGCAGCAGCTGATGATAGCGCTGATGTTGCTGGTGCTGAAGTTAATGATACTACCGCTGGTACTATTGATGGTTCTACTGATGGTACTACTGCTGGTACTACCGCTGGTACTACCGATGGTACTGCTGATGGTGCTACTGCTGGTACTACCGCTGGTACTACCGATGGTACTACTGCTGATGGTGCTACTGCTGGTACTACTGCTGGTGCTACTGATGGTACTACTGCTGATGGTACTACTGCTGTTACTACTGCTGGTACTACTGATGGTACTACTGCTGATGGTGCTACTGCTGGTACTACTGCTGATGGTGCTACTGCTGGTACTACTGATGGTACTACTGCTGGTACTACTGATGGTACTATTGCTGGTACTGATGGTACTACTGATGGTGCTACTGCTGGTACTACTGCTGATGGGCTACTGCTGGTACTACTGCTGGTACTCACCCATCTCGAGGTACTCGTAAGCGAGGAAGTACTCTGGAGGCTCCTCCAGGCGGAGGTCGTCTTCCCAGCCCCCCACGGGGGCGCCCCCTCGGCCCCCCCCTGGGCCCCCCCCCTCAAACCACCAAACTTGCGGCAGCAGAAGCTGGGGCGACATCAGCAGCATCATCAGCAGAATCATCAACAGCATCATCAGCATAATCAACATCAACAACAGCATCATCAGCAGCAGCATCATCAACAGCATCATCATCAGCAGCATCATCATCAGCAGCAGCATCATCATCAACAGCATCATCAACAGCATCATCATTAACAGCATCATCAGCAGCATCATCATCATCAGCAGCAGCATCATCATCATCATCAACAGCATCATCAGCAGCATCATAATCAACAGCATCATCAGCAGCATCATCATCATCAAAAGCATCAGCAGCATCATCATCAACAGCATCATAATCAGCAGCATCATCATCAACAGCATCATCATCATCAACAACAGCAGCATCATCAGCTGCATCATCATCAACAGCATCATCATCAACAGCATCATCATCAGCAGCAGCATCAGTATCATGGTTGTAGTCGTGATGGTTATGATGCTGGTGGTGGTTGTTGTCGTCATGGTTGTTAAGATTATAGATGATGGTGGTTGTTGTTGTTATGGTGGTTATAGTTGTTGTGGTGGTAGTGGTCGTTGTGACTTTAGCGATGATGATGATGGTTGTTGTGGTGGTTGTTGCGGTGGTTGTTGTTGTTGTGGTGGTGTTGTAGTGGTTGTGATGCTAACGGGCGGCCGAACTCCAAGGCGTTGTTGAAGAGCTGCTTCAGGAGGAGGACGATGGCCATCTGGACACACAGGTCGATGAGGCATCCACTGGGGTGGCACTGCGTACACACACACAGACACACACACACACAGACACACACACACAGACACACACAGACACATACACACACAGACACACACAGACACACATACAGACACACACACACACAGACACACAGACACACACACACACAGACACACAAACACAAACACACACACACACAGACACACACAGACACACACACACAGACACAGACACACAGACACACACACAGACACACACACACAGACACACACACCACAGACACAGACACATACACACACAGACACACACAGACACACAGACACACATACGACACACACACACAGACACACAGACACAGACACACAGACACAGACACACACACACAGACACACAAACACAACACACACACACACAGACACACACAACACACAGACACACACACAGACACACACAGACAACACACACAGACACACACACAACACAGACACACACACAGACA
Source organism: Lethenteron reissneri (assembly GCF_015708825.2). Lineage (NCBI taxonomy): Eukaryota > Metazoa > Chordata > Hyperoartia > Petromyzontiformes > Petromyzontidae > Lethenteron > Lethenteron reissneri. The sequence continues at coordinate 199,599 of NC_083845.1, read as the reverse complement.
CACACAGACACACAACACACACACACAGACACACACACACAGACACCACACACAGACCACACAGACACACACACACACACAGACACACACACAGACACACACAGACACACACACACAGACACAGACCACAGACACACAGACACACACAGACACAGACACACACACACAGACACAGACACACAGACACAGACACACACACACAGACACACACACACAGACACACAACACACACAGACACACACACAGACACACACAGACACACCAGACACACACACACACACACACACAGCACCCACACAGACACACACACACACACAGACACACACAGACACACACACACACACACACACACAGACACACACAGACACACACACACAGACACACACACACAGACACAGACACACACACACAGACACACACACAGACACACACACAGACACACACAGACACACACACAGACACACACAGACACACACAGACACACCAATAGAACCGCCACTGAGTGATGGTGACATCACCACGGCGCCTGTGCCAGGTCAGGTGCACGTTGAGACCACGTGAAGTGTCGGAGGCTCGCTGGCAGGAGGATCCAGGAAGGACTGAGGTGCCACGGGTCGGCTGACTGAGATGACCGGTAGATGCACCAGCTGTACCCCCCCTACTGTGCCATCTTGCTGCAATTTAGCCGCCCGGCGCGCCGCACGTTGTTGTGAGCGTCGCTCCTCTGCCCTCAGTTATTGCCTCACGGGCCTCCTGCACAGAGGCCGATCTTGACACCAGTCATCGGCCAGTCCACTCGGCTCCACATCCTCCATTACCGCATCAGTCCGTCTCTTCTCCAGTCCGTGTTGTGCATGTTCAGCCTCCCTCTATGTGGCCAAACAGAACCTGCTTGGGCATGCGGTGGCTGGGCATGCGGTGGCTGGGCATGCGGTGGCTGGGCATGCGGTGGCTGGGCATGCGGTGGCTCGGCATGCGGTGGCTGGGCATGCGGTGGCTGAGCATGCGGTGGCTGAGCATGCGGTGGCGGGGCATAGCGGTGGCTGGGCAATGCGGTGGCTGGGCATACGCGGTGGCTGGGCATGCGGTGGCTGGGCATGCGGTGGCTGGCATGCGGGTGGCTGGCATGCGGTGGCTGGGAATGCGGTGGCTGGGCATGCGGTGGCTGGGCATGCGGTGGCTGGGCATGCGGTGGCTGGGCATAGCGGTGGCTGGGCATAGCGGTGGCTGGGGCATGCGTGTGGCTGGTCATTAAGCGGTGGCTGGGGCATGTGGTGGCTGGGCATGTGGGTTACATGACCCAGCCAACGCAGCTTGCCTGCTGGAGGAGCTCACGGATGAAAAATGTGGTCCAGATTTTTCAAGGATTTGTGAGCTCCTCACACAATCCAGACTTATTAAACCCAAGATGGATCGAGGCAGGCCAGCCTCACAAACAATACACACGCACACACACAGATACACACACACAGAGACCCGTAGACCCACAAAGACTCACCGAGACCCACAGAGACTCAAAGACCACAGAGCCAAAGACACAGAGATACAGACTCATATAGATCCATAGGGACCCACAGAGATGAATAGAGACTAATAGACCTACAGAGACTCAGAGGCCGACATAGACCCCAAAGAGATCCCTAGAGACCACACAGAGACCCATAGAGACCCATAGATCCAAGGGAGATCCAGACACTCCATATAGAACCATAGAGACCCGTACGCATCGAGCCCACATGATAACATCAACTAATTTGGTGTTTTTACCAGACAAGCGACCTTGCCATCACAAATGATCGCTCTACCACGTGGCTGATATCTCATCTGAACATTTAACACCGCAGCCAAATACCTAAACGTGACGTTTGATTCTAAACGTGGAGAGCAAAATCCGGAGGAGCTCGAGACAATCCACGCAGACGCCACGACAGGGGAGAGAGACGCAGACGCCAAATAGACGGCGGCAGGCGCAGCCAGTCAGGCTCGGCGTCGAGTCCACGACCTCCTGCGTCCCAGGCGAGGGAGATGATATCTCCTAGCCACCCGCCCGCGTGCCCTACTAACAGCACTTGCCCTACAGTCTGGTTGGGCTACACGGGGGAGCTTTGTCTTCAGTGATGTGTGTACACACGCTCCCTCTTCTAGGCGGTACAACTGAAACCAGCGAGCGTAGTTGCCAGGTCTCCCTATGAACCTGCACGCAGCAGAGACCAGGATCAGCAGCTGCCCACAGTCCATAGCAGCAGCAGCAGCAGCTTCACGATGGCGTGCGTCTCTGTGTGTTGTCCACGATGGCCGCGTGCGTCTCTGTGTGTGTCAAGATGGCCGCGTGTGTCTCTGTGTGCTGTCCCAAATTGGCCGCGTGGTCTCTGTGTGTGTCACGAGTGGCCACGGTGTCCTCGTGTGTGTCAAGATGGCCGCGTGTGTCTCTGTGTGTGTGTCAGATGACGTGTGTCCTCTGCACCTGCCCAGGAAGAACGCCACGTAGAAGAGGGGAGCTGAAGTTGGTGAATAGAACTGGAAGATGAAGATGAAGATGCAGAATCGTCGCTCCCTCTTCTCTCCGCGACACGCTCCCTGTCGCAACACCACAGCAAAGGGTTCCCCCAGATAGCCTTCAATAGGATGTAGGGGCAAGGTGTTGTTAGCGAGCACACACATACTACATACGAAGACAAAGACCCCGATAGCCTGGAACAGACTGTTGGGTGCAAGGGCTGTGAGCGAGTAGTAGCCCCGATGAAGGCCGGCTTGGCACACGAGGGGGTAGGTGGCCAGCAAAGACACATAAACATGGTGGTGGTGAGGATTATGATGTGACTGCCATTCTTCTACTTCCGGTGGTGGGTGTACATCTAGGGCCCAATTCAAACCCACAGTGGCCTGGTCCTCAGTTAGCTTACGAAAGTTGGAAGCGATAATTTCATGGTTGCTTGTAGCTGGGGTTGGCATCGCCCCCCCCCCCTCTCCTCCTGTAAACCGAGAGGAAATGGGCGAGGTTTAGGACTGTGGGCTCATGCAGCTGCAATGGCTGCTCTGTGAGCCAGAGACCCTGGCTGACAGAGGAGGTGTTCCGGCTGGCTGAGAAAAAAGCGACAGGCCCACTCTCACCATATACAGCATCCCACATCAGAGATTGGAGGAGGCTTACCGCAGCCTTGCTCGGAGTTTCGGAGAGCCGTCTTGGGAGAAGGAAAATCGCTCAAACTGGAAAACATCATGGGGCAAAGTGGGGATGACCCTGCCGAGGCTGCGGTGCCCTCAAAAATTGCAGAAGTTGTCACCCCCTGTGAGGGCTGGCTGAAGTGCCATCTGTTGAGGAAGTAAAACAGGTGATCCAAAGTCTGAGACCAGGAAAAGTGCCAGGCAGAGATGATCTCCAAAGCGAAATAGTGAGGAAGGTGCCATTTGTGTAGGGAATTCCCACAGGACCTGCATCTCTGCTTTATTGACCTGGGCAAGGCCTATGATACCATCAATAGGCCTGGGCTCGAGTTGTTCATCATGCCTTTGGAGTCACCGACTCTCTACTCAAAATCATGAAAGGCCTTCATGGTGGTGGGCAGGCCTGGGTAAAGCGATGTGGCCAGCAGTCGGAGCCATTCCCCGTTCACCTTGGGGTGTGACAGGGATATCCGCTGCTCCCACATTATTTTACATCTTTTTTTACTATTTAGTTTGTGAAGCTTCTATTGGCTGTACTGGAGGAAACTCCATCTGGTACAGATACAATGCGAGGTTGATCGGTGCCCGGGGTGCGGTCAAGGGATGGCTCCCTATTGGCCAACCAGTTACGTATGCCGATGATCTGGTGATTGCTGCTCGCTCAGAGGAGGAGTTGGAGGTGCTGCTGCTGAACCTGGAGTGAGACACTAAGAAATGGGGCCTTCCCTCAGCCCATCCAAAACTAAGCACCTGCCTGGGTATTTTGTGCCTAAAAAGTTCTACCCCCTCAACTCCCCATTGGTGATGGGGCAGTTGTGGGGGGAGTGGAGAGTTTCCTAACCTGGGCAGTGTGCTCATGGCCAGCTCCGGTTGACAGCAGAAGTCTCACATCCACATCAGTCGAGTGGAATTATATTTGTGCTGGCTGCGTACGCTGTATGGAAGCGACTGGTCTGTCGCTCCTCTCGCTCCACACGAAGCTTCAGGTCTTCTCGGTCACAGTCATTCCCTCCCTTCTCTATGCTTGCACCCCCAATGGAACATCTTCGCCAGTTAGAAACAATTTAGGCTGGCCTGCCTACGATCCATCCTGGGTTTAACCAGGCTGCATTGTGTGAGGAGCTCACAAATCCCATCAGTGAGCTCCGCCGGCAGGCAAGGCTGCGTTGGCTGGGTCATGTAGTCCACATGCCCAGTCACCACATGCCTAAACAGCTTTTGTTCAGCAGGATAGAGGGGGCTAAAGGGGCGCCGCGTGGGCTAGAAAAGAGATGGAGTGATGGTGGTATAAGAGGATGTGGAGCTGAGTGGACTTTGCCGATGACTGGTATCAGCAGTTTCAAGATCGGCCTCTGTGGAGGCGGCTCGTGAAGGACGCTACTGGCAGTTGGAGGCATTCGTGACCTCCTGCCAGTGGGCGTTCGACACTTCACATGGCCTCAACGTGCACATAGCCTGGCAAAAGTATCGTGGTGATGTCACCGCCACTTAGTGGCGAATGGCAGTTGTTGTTGATTATGATGGTGGTGGTGGTGATGTCTGGATCAGGAATCTCACCGATGTTTGCCAATTTTGAGGCCACAATGCCGCACACCTGCAACAACAACATCAACAACATTACCACCAACCTCACCACCACTGCCAACATCCTCACCACCATCACTACCATCACCCCCATCACTCCCATCATCACCATCACTCCCATAACCCCTATCACCATCACCAACACCATCACCACCCCTATCACCATCACCACCATCACTGCCACCACCATCACCGCTGCCACCATCACCGCCATCATCACCATCACCGCCACCATCACCATCACCGCGACTTTCACTGCCACCACCACCATCACCATCACCGCCACCATCACCGCCATCATCACCATCACCCGCCACCGTCACTATTACCACCACCATCACCACCACCATCACCACCACCACCATCACCACCACCATCAGCATCACCGCCACCGTCACCATCACCGCCATCATCACCATCACCGCCACCGTCACCATTACCACCACCATCACCACCACCATCACCACCACCACCATAACCACCACCATCAGCACATGAGCGCGACCATCACCTTGTTCATGCACTGGATGAGCAGGAAGTGGAGGATGGCTCCGCTCCCCACCACCACGAGGCCGGCGTTGTTGCGGAAGAATCCGGGCTCCACTCTCCGTGAGAGCACGTCCCGCATGAGGACGCGGTAGGCCACGATAGCGTACGCAGCAACGATCTCGACGCAGATCTACACCACCACCACCACCACAACCACACAGATCCACAACCACCACCACCACAACCACACAGATCAACACCACCACCACCACAACCACACATATCTACACCACCACCACCACCACACAGATCAACACCACCACCACACATATCTACACACCACCACCACCACACAGATCAACACACCACCACACAGATCTACACCACCACCACCACCACCACAGATCTACACCACCACCACAACCACAACCACACAGATCAACACCACCACCACACAGATCTACACCACCACCACCACCACCACCACAACCCACAGATCTACACCACCACCACAACCACACAGATCAACACAACCACCACCACACAGATCTACACCACCACCACACAGATCCACACCACCACCACACAGATCTACACCACCACCACCACCACACATCTACACCACCACCACAACCACACAGATCAAGACCACCACCACCACAACCACACAGAATAAACACCACCACCACAACCACACAGATCTACACCACCACCACAACAAATCTACACCACAACCACACACAGATCTACACACAACCACACAGATCTACACCACACCACACAGATCTACACCACCACCACACAGATCTACACCACCACCACACAGATCTACAACCACCCACCACCACCACACAAATCTACACCACAACCACACAGATCTACACCACAACCACACAGATCTACACCACCACCACACAAATCTACACCACCACCACACGATCTACACCACCACCACCATCACCACAACCACACAGCTCTACACCACCACCACCACACAGATCTACACCACCACCACCACGCAGATCTACACCACCACAACCACACAGATCTACACCCACCACCACACAGATCTACACCACCACAACCACACAGATCTACACCACCACCACCACCACACAGATCTACACCACCACCACACAGATCCACACCACCACCACACAGATCTACACCACCACCACACAGATCTACACCACCACAACCACACGATCGACACCACCACCACCACACAGATCTACACCACCACCACCAACAGATCTACACCACCACCACCACCACCCACAGATCTACACCACCACCACACAGATCTACACCACCACCACCACCACACAGATCTACACCACCACCACACAGATCCACACCACCACCACCACCACACAGATCTACACCACCACCACCACAGATCTACACCACCACCACCACCACACAGATCTACACCACCACCACACAGATCTACACCACCATCACCACACAGATCTACACCACCACCACCACACAGATCTACACCACCACACAGATCTACACCACCACCACCACACAGATCTACCACCACCACCACCACCACACAGATCTACACCACCACCACCACACAGATCTACACCACCACCACCACACAGATCTACACCACCACCACCACACAGATCTACACCACCACCACCACACAGAACACCACCACCACCACACAGATCTACACCACCACCACACAGATCTACACCACCACCACACATATCAACACCACCACCACACAGATCAACACCACCACCACACAGATCTACACCACCACCACCACCACACAGATCTACACCACCACCACCACACAGATCAACACCACCACCACCACACATATCTACACCACCACCACCACGCAGATCTACACCACCACACAGATCTACACCACCACCACCACACAGATCTACACCACCACCACCACCACCACCACCACACAAATCTACACCACCACCACACAGATCTACACCACCACCACCACACAGATCAACATCACCACCACCACACAGATCTACACCACCACCACCACGCAGATCTACACCACCACACAGATCTACACCACCACCACCACACAGATCTACACCACCACCACCACACAAATCTACACCACCACCACACAGATCTACACCACCACCACCACGCAGATCTACACCACCACACAGATCTACACCACCACCACCACACAGATCTACACCACCACCACACAGATCTACACCACCACCACCACCACACAGATCAACACCACCACACAGATCTACACCACCACCACAACCACACAGATCTACACCACCACCACACAGATCTACACCACCACCACAACCACACAGATCTACACCACCACCACCACACAGATCTACACCATCACCACCACTATCACCACAGATCTACAACAACTACAACCATAACCACCACACAGATATATATAGCAACCACAACCACCACAGATCTGCACTGCAACCACGACCACAACAACCACCTTCACACAGATCTACAGCACACAGATCTAGCTCACAACCACCACAACCACCACACAGATGTGCACACCACCACCACACGTGCGTGCGTGTGTGTTCGAGTGTGTGTACATGCGTATGTGCGTACACGTGCGTACGTGTGTACGCGTGTGTGTACATGCGTATGTGTGTACACGTGCGTACGTGTGTGTACGCGTGTGTGTACATGCGTATGTGTGTACACGTGCGTACGTGTGTGTACGCGTGTGTGTACATGCGTATGTGTGTACACGTGCGTACGTGTGTGTACGCGTGTGGGTACATGCATATGTGTTTACACGTGCGTGCGTATGTGTGCGCACGTGCACGTGTACTCGCGTGTGCGCGTGCGTGCACCGACCATGAGGAAGCAGACGATGGAGATGATGCCCAGCGAGACGACCTTGCGGCACGTGAGTCCCGAGGGCGACGAGGAGGAGGAGGGGGGCTGGTGATGCTGGAAGGCGGTGCCACTGTGGCGGGGCGAGCGTGGCCGGCCCGGCACGTAGCGGCGCGTCACCGTACGCAGCACCAACTCGTCCTGGCACCCAACAGCAGCAGCGGCAACATCATCAGCAGCAGCAACATCATCATCAGCAGAGCCACCACATCCTTACTCACCAAATGCCACCTCCACCACCTCCAGCGTCATCACCACGTCCAACATCAACATCACCACCTCCAATCACCATCACCACCTCCACCACAACTACCATCACCACCTCAAACTCAACCTCCACCACCATCACCACCACCTCCATCACCACCATCCCCACAACCACCACTTCAACCACTACCACCTCAACCACCACCATCTCCATCATCACCACAACCACCTCTAGTAACCACCAGTCACCACCATCAGCAACAACCGACATTCGCCACTAAGTGGTGGTGACATCACAATGGGACTTGTGCCAGGCTATGTTCACGTTGAGAACACCCGCTGGCAGGAGGTCACAGGACAGACCCAGCAGGTGCCACGGGTCGACTGACCGAGATGAGTGGCCAATGCACCACCTGTGCCTCCTACTTTGACAACTGATGTGTTTTAGCCACCCGACGCTCCACTCATTGTTGTGAGCGTCGCTCCAACTGCCCAGTAGCAGCAGCGTCCTTCACGAGCCTCCTCCATAGAGGCCGATCTTGACACCGCTGATACCAGTTATTGGAAAGTCCACTCAGCTGCATATCATCTCATGCCACATCATTCCATCTGTTCTCCAGCCCATGTCACGCCCATTTAGCCCCCTCTATCTGGCCAAACAAAATCTGTTTGGGCATGCGGTTAGTTGGGATGTAGGCTACATAACCCAGCCAACGCAGCCTTGCCTGCCGGAGGAGCTCACCGATGGGACTGTGTTAAGATCTTTCAAGGATTTGTGAGCTTCTCACACAATCCAGCCTGGTTGAACCCAGGATGGATCATATGTAGGCCAGCCTGAATGTTTCTAATCGGCGAAGATGTTCCATTAGGAGTGTCCACGTTTTGCAAGCGTAGAGAAGGGAGGGAATGACTGTGGCCATGAACCCGAAGCTTCGTGTGGAGCAACGGACCAGGTAGCTTCCACACAGCCTTACATATTCAATGAAAAGATTATGCCGCTCAACCGATTTGGAGTGAGACCTCTGCTGTCAAACCAGGAGATGGTCATATGCACACTGCCCAAGTATGGAAACCTCTCCACTCTCTTCACAACTGCCCGTCCAATGGGAAGTTGAGGGCATGGAGTATTTGATGATACATAATACCCAGGCAGGTGCTTAGTTGTGGAGGGACTGATGGCAAGGCCCCACGTCTTAGTAGCACCCTCCAGGTTCAGCAGCAGGGCCTCCAACTCCTCCTCTGAGTGAGCAGCAATCACCAGATTATCAGCATAGGGAGCCATCCCTCGACTGCACCCGAGCATCGATCATCCTCGCATTGTATCTGTACCAGATAGAAATTCCTCCAGTACTGCCATAGAAAGCATATTAAACTACCTGTTTGAAAAATGTCCTTTAAAAATATGAGGGAATTGCATCAGAAGCCCTCACTCTACCGTATTAAAAATGAGCAACCCTCAACCACCTCCTCCACCAACTCCGCCATATCCACACCTCCACCACCACCTCCACCACCTCCACCACCTCCACCACCTCCACCACCTACTCACCTCCTCCTCCCCCATGTCCAGGAGGTCCCACCTGCAGGTGAGCACTGCCCGGTAGCGCTTCCACATCTCCAGAAACACTGTGGCTATGAGCCGCACACAGACACACACACAGGCACACACAGATACACACACAGACACACGGACACACACACGGACACACACACAGACACACACACGGACACCACACACGGACACACACAGAGACACACAGACACACACAGACACACACGGACACACACACGGACACATACACAGAGACACACAGATACAGACACACACAGACACACACACAGACACACACAGACACACACACACAGCTCCAGGCGTCGTTCGTCCACTAGGGGGCGTTGGGGCGCCGCCCCACCAAGCAGCTGGAGGTGAGAAATTATTTCTCATATAACATTCTATAAATTGCTTTGTTGTGTTTACAAATGTTCAAATATAATGATTCTTTCAACGTGAATTGCCTAATGAAGACAACCCTTTCAAGTTGATCACATTAGAAACCACTGCAATACCACGGCCTGATTAGTGCCTGGGGGTGGTCTCGGGGCGGCTGTGAAGGCGTCCCAGTGAGAGATTTCCCGTCACTCGTTGCGACCAGCTTCGCGTTCAGGGCGGTGAAGAAGGTGCCCATGGCGGTAATGAGACGACGTCACAACGCGAGGGTGCAACTGCACACGTAGCAGGTCACGGCCTACACGCTCTAGGCTTTTGACAGAGTGTGGTGTGGAACTGAGGGTCATGGGGACAGCATTTGATTGATCTGTTGTTCTGTTTCGTGTTTTGTATAAATACCTACCGTTGATAGATAAGACAATTAGACCACTTTCAAGGGGGGGGGGGGCAATAACATGACGAGGTTTTTCTTAATTAGAACACCATCTTTTCAGAGGTCACTCACAACAGCCCCACCCAGTGGCAATGTCGCGAGACGCCACTGCAGAACCCCCCCAGGTAGCCAACGCCGGCTGCAGGGGCAATAGCTGCCGCTATAGAGCAGCAGCAGCAGTACCTACGAGGAGTGGGGGGCGGTGTCACTGGAAACCCGACACCCCCCCCCCCCCGCCGTGTCGCCTTGACAGACTGTCCGGGCGAGTGCTGCGAGCGAGTAGCAGTTCCTGTGAAGGCGACTGCTGCTGGCGATGCTGCTGATGATGCTACCGCTACTGTTTCTGCTACTGCTGCTGATGATGATGTTGCTGATGACGATGTATTTACCCCAAACGGCCATGAAGACAGCGAAGAACACAGTGGCGCTGTTGTCGAACAGATGGGCGACCTGTAGGGAGTACAGATAGATACACCTTACATTGACCAGATGAGTCTATAGACTCATCATTTCCCCATAGACTCAACACTGCACCATTGACTCAACACTGTTCCATAGACTCAACACTGCACCATAGACTCAACACTGCCCATAGGCTCACCACTGCCCCATAGACTCAACACTGCACCATAGATTCAACACTGCCCATAGACTCAACACTGCACCATAGACTCAACACTGCCCATAGACTCAACACTGCCCATAGACTCAACACTGCACCATAGACTCAACACTGCACCATAGACTCGACACTGCCCATAGACTCAACACTGCACCATAGACTCAACACTGCACCATAGACTCACCACTGCACCGTAGACTCAACACTGCCCATAGACTCAACACTGCCCATAGACTCAACACTGCCCCATAGACTCAACACTGCACCATAGACTCAACACTGCACCATAGACTCACCACTGCACCGTAGACTCAACACTGCCCATAGACTCAACACTGCACCGTAGACTCACCACTGCACCGTAGACTCAACACTGCCCATAGACTCAACACTGCCCCATAGACTCAACACTGCACCATAGACTCAATACTGCCCCATAGGCTCAACACTAGCCCATAGACTCAACACTGCCCATAGACTCAACACTGCACCGTAGACTCAACACTGCACCGTAGACTCAACACTGCACCCATAGACTCACCACTGCACCATAGACTCAACACTGTTCCATAGACTCAACACTGCACCATAGACTCAACACTGCCCATAGGCTCACCACTGCCCCATAGACTCAACACTGCACCATAGATTCAACACTGCCCATAGACTCAACACTGCACCATAGACTCAACACTGCCCATAGACTCAACACTGCCCATAGACTCAACACTGCACCATAGACTCAACACTGCACCATAGACTCGACACTGCCCATAGACTCAACACTGCACCATAGACTCAACACTGCACCATAGTAGACTCACCACTGCACCGTAGACTCAACACTGCCCATAGACTCAACACTGCCCATAGACTCAACACTGCCCCATAGACTCAACACTGCACCATAGACTCAACACTGCACCATAGACTCACCACTGCACCGTAGACTCAACACTGCCATAGACTCAACACTGCACCGTAGACTCACCACTGCACCGTAGACTCAACACTGCCCATAGACTCAACACTGCCTCCATAGACTCAACACTGCACCATAGACTCAATACTGCCCCATAGGCTCAACACTACCCCATAGACTCAACACTGCCCATAGACTCAACACTGCACCGTAGACTCAACACTGCACCGTAGACTCAACACTGCACCATAGACTCACCACTGCACCATAGACTCAACACTGCACCATAGACTCAACACTGCCCCATAGACTCAACACTGCCCCATAGACTCAAGACTGCACCATAGACTCAACACTGCACCATAGACTCACCACTGCACCATAGACTCACCACTGCACCATAGACTCAACACTGCCCCATAGACTCAACACTGCCCCATAGACTCAGCACTGCCCATATACTCAACACTGCACCGTAGACTCAACACTGCACCATAGACTCACCACTGCACCATAGACTCACCACTGCACCATAGACTCAACACTGCACCATAGACTCAACACTGCCCCATAGACTCAACACTGCCCCATAGACTCAAGACTGCACCATAGACTCAACACTGCACCATAGACTCACCACTGCACCATAGACTCACCACTGCACCATAGACTCAACACTGCCCCATAGACTCAACACTGCCCCATAGACTCAGCACTGCCCATAGACTCAACACTGCACCGTAGACTCACCACTGCTACCCATAGACCTAGTGGCCATTTGTGAACCCCAGGCGAGCGGGTCGTGACGAGCCTGACCTTGGCGAAGGTGCACGTGTCCGACAGGTTCCAGAAGTGGCAGCCCTCGTCACACAGGGGACACATGACAATGTCCGTCGCTTCGCACACCTCCTTGCTACAAAGACAGAGGCAAAGGTCCCCCGTGTAGGGGCAAGTGCATGTTGTTAGTAGCGAGTAGCAGCAGCAGCAGCATCTGTGAAGGCCACCGGCAGTGTGGCACACGAGGGGGTGGCTGGGTAGCCAGTAGCGCGCCCGCCTGCCCAGCCGCCTCCGTCTCCCCAGTGCTGGCGATGTTCACTACACACCGCACCGGGTACTCATTTGAGGCTGAGTCGACCTAGGGGAGGCCCAGGACCAGTTCAGATCATCGTCACCGGTGTTGGTGTCCGTGCGCGGGAATCGAACTCGGGGTGGCAGGTTCATGGCACAGTGCAGCGACAACCGCAGCGCCACCACTCCCCACACACACGGAGACAACAGACAAAGCTCCCCCAGGTAGCCCGGGCCTATACGAGTGGTGGACGATAACCTCGGTTGACTATACCGGTGGTGGACTATACATCTACACATGTGGTGGACTATATGAACGGTGGATGATATGAGTGGTGGATTCTACCTGACCATGTTGGAGTTGAAGGTGGCCACTCCGTAGAGGAACACCCCGAGTCCCACCAGGGTGGACACCAGCAGGATGTGGGTGTACCAGCCCAGCCACGCAAAGTACATGCACACCTGCTCTCCATAGTACGCCCTGCGCACACACACACACACAGACACACACACACAGCACACACACACAGCCACGCACACACACACAGCCACGCAAAGTACATGCACACCTGCTCTCCATCGTACGCCCTGCGCACACACACACACACACAGACACACACACACACAGCCACGCACACACACACAGCCACGCAAAGTACATGCACACCTGCTCTCCATAGTACGCCCTGCGTGCACACACAGACACGTGGACACACACAGACACGTGGACACACACACACAGACACGTGTACATACGTGTGCGTACACACGCACACACGTGAACACGCACACACACACACGATGATAATGATGATGATTTAATTTGTTGCTACTGATGATGCTGCTATTGATAGAGATGCAGCTGCTGCTGATGATGCTGCTGCTGCTGATGTGTTCACCTGACGAGGTTGAGGGGCTGCAGTTTGAACAGGGCACGGATGTGTCCCCAACGCTTCATCAGATTATCCCGGATTCGCTTCTGTCAACAAAAACAAACGACAGCAGCGAACAGCTCAACATAATGACATGAACATCGACCCGCGGCCCACAATGGCCACGTCGCCCAGGCGGGGTAGAGAGTGGGTAACTCGGGTGGCTGGGAGATGTTATCTGCCTCGCCCCGTACGCGGGAGGTCGTGGGTTCGATCCCGACCCACCACCCAAGCCAAGCGCCCGTCCGCCCGAAGCCCTTGAAGGTGCCGGGGCGAATTGACCGACGCTGGGCACCGACCAGTTGCAGGCAGCACCACCCACTGTTGTTACGGTAGAGGAGCAAGGCCTGACCTGACACTTGACTACACGACTATACACTACACTATATACTACACTACACTATACACTACACTACTATACACTACACACTACACTACACTATTATACACTACACTATTATACACTACACTATATACTACACTACACTATACACTACACGACTATACACTACACACTACACTACACTATACACTACACTATACACTACACTACTATACACCACACTACTATACACCACACTATACACCACACTACTATACACTACACTATACACTACACTATTATACACGACACTACTATACACCACACTATACACCACACTACTAGAGTGTAGTACATTATGCACTATACTATGCACTACACTACTATACACCACACTACTAGAGTGTAGTACACTATACACTACTCTATACACTACAGAACTATACACTACGCAACTATTTGGTACACTATTATACACTACATAATACACGACACTATACACTACACTACTATACACCACACTACTAGAGTGTAGTACACTATACACTACACTATACACCAGAGGTGGGACAAAGTCATTGTTATGCAAGTCCAAGTCGAGTCTGAAGTCATCAAATTCATGACTCGAGTCTGACTCGAGTCCAAGTCACATGACTCGAGTCCACACCTCTGCTATACACTACACTACTATACACCACACTACTAGAGTGTAGTACACTATACACTACAGTACACTACACTACAGTATACACTACACTATAAACGACACTCGTATTCTACGTAGGAGCCGCGTCTGTGCTGTAGCTGCTGACCTCGTGCAGAGGGAAGTGCGTCTTCACGTGCTGCTCAAGGTGCTCCAGCCACTGGAACTCTGGCGGAACCAGAGCAGCAACAACAACCACAACAACCACAGCAACCACATCAACAACAACCACAACAACCACAACAACCACAGCAACCACATCAACCACAACAACCACAACAACCACAGCAACCACATCAACAACAACCACAACAACCACAACAACCACAGCAACCACACCAACCACAACCACAACAACCACATCAACAACAACCACAACAACCACATCAACATCAACCACAGCAACCACAACAACCACAACAACATCAACCACATCAACAACAACCACAACAACCACAACAACCACAACAACCACATCAACAACAACCACATCAACAACCACAACAACCACAACAACCACATCAACAACAACAACCACATCAACAACAACCACATCAACCACAACAACCACAACAACAACCACATCAACAACCACAACCACAACAACCACAACAACCACAACTACCACCGGTCTGCGTGAGACTCTCCGCCCCAAGTCCCGGCGCCGTGAGTCCCACTCACGTCTCTCCGTGTTCTGCATCATGAAGTTCACAATCTTCCCGTTCATGGCTCCTCGCTTCGATGAATCTCTGCAACACATCACAATCAACATCACAATCAACATCACAATCAAGATCATAAGCATCATCATCAGCAGCAGCATCATCAGCAGCATCATCAGCAGCATCATCATCATCATCAGCAGCATCATCATCATCATCATCAGCAGCATCATCATCAGCATCATCATCATCATCATCAGTAGCATCATCATCAGCAGCATCATCATCAGCAGCATCATCAGCATCATCATCAGCAGCAGCAGCACCATCAGCAGCAGCAGCATGAGCAGCATTATCACCAATATGGACTCAACTGTCCTGCCGAGTTTGGCTGAAACTGAACCATGGAATCCAGAGTCACCGTGCCCCGTCACGCCGCACACATAGAGACACGGGGCTCATTCAGGGACCCGTCGGGGGATGTGGCTGATTGTGGCCGGGGTTGAGCCACCCAAAGGCACGCAGAGTTTGACTGAAATGGGACCGCCGTGTCCACAACTACCACGTCCCCCCGCTACACACGGACACAACTCGTTCAATAACGCGTTGGTCAATCTGGCTGATGTTCTCTGGGGTGCGTCTCCCATAGGGACTCAACTTCCCTGTAGAGTTTGGCTTGTCCAGAGGTATCGTGCCCGCCCCTCATTAGACACGGGTGCGTGAGTGTGTGTGACACTACCTGTCAGAAAGCATCCCAGCCTCTGGATTGATGTTGGGGTTGGTTTTGCAGCATTTGAGGTAAGAGGTAGTGCAGGTATCTTCAAACTCCTCACTGCTCTCACAGACAGAGAGAGAGACATGGACATCCAAAGAGATGTACATGGAGGAGAGCCATAGATATACATACAGATGCCCAGGTTCACAGAGACCCACACTCACCGCACAGAGACCCACAGACTCACCACACAGAGACCCACAGACTCACCGCACAGAGACCCACAGACTCACCGCACAGAGACCCACAGACTCACCGCACAGAGACCCACAGACTCACCACACAGAGACCCACAGACTCACCACACAGAGACCCACAGACTCACCACAACAGAGACCCACAGACTCACCACACAGAGACCCACAGACTCACACACAGAGACCCACAGACTCACTCACACAGAGACCCACAGACTCACCACACAGAGACCCACAGACTCACCACACAGAGACCCACAGACTCACCACACAGAGACCCACACTCACCACACAGAGACCCACAGACTCACCACACAGAGACCCACAGACTCACCACACAGAGACCCACAAACTCACCACACAGAGACCCACAGACTCACCACACAGAGACCCACAGACTCACCACACAGAGACCCACAGACTCACCACACAGAGACCCACAGACTCACCACACAGAGACCCATAGACTCACCACACAGAGACCCACAGACTCACCACACAGAGACCCACAGACTCACCACACAGAGACCCACAGACTCACCACACAGAGACCCACAGACTCACCACACAGAGACCCACAGACTCACCACACAGAGACCCACAGACTCACCACACAGAGACCCACAGACTCACCACACAGAGACCCACAGACTCACCACACAGAGACCCACAGACTCACCACACAGAGACCTACAGACTCACCACACAGAGGACCCTACAGACTCACCACACAGAGACCCACAGACTCACCACACAGAGACCCACAGACTCACCACACAGAGATCCCACAGACTCACCACACAGAGATCCACAGACTCACCACACAGAGACCCACAGACTCACACACAGAGACCCACAGACTCAAGACCACAAGCAAGAGACCCACAGACTCATCACACAGAGACCCACAGACTCACCACAGACCACACAGAGACCCACAGACTCACCACACAGAGACCCACAGACTCACCCACAGACTCACCACACAGAGACCCACAGACTCACCACAGACTCACCACAGACTCACCACACAGAGACCCACAGACTCACCACACAGAGACCCACAGACTCACCACAGACTCACCACACAGAGACCCACAGACTCACCACACAGAGACCCCACACTCACACACAGAGACCACAGACTCCACACAGAGACCCACAGACTCACCACACAGAGACCCACAGACTCACCACACAGAGACCCACAGACTCACCACACAGAGACCCACAGACTCACCACAGACTCACCACACAGAGACCCACACTCACCACACAGAGACCCACAGACTGACCACACAGAGACACTAGGAACCTCGCGACCTAAATTCGATTCGTGCTCACGGCCACCAACACCAGTGACGATTATCTGAACCGGTTCTGGGCCTCCCCTAGGTCGCCCCAGCCTAAAACGAGTACCCGGTGCGGTGTGCAGTAAACATCGTCACTAGGGAGACAAAGGCGGCCGGGTGGGCGAGGGTGGTGCAGGCCACCCATCCCCTCTGTGCTGCTGCTCGAGACTCAGAGCACTTGCCCCTACAGCCCTGTTGGAGGCTACCGGGGGGACCTTTGCCTGTGTGTGAGGGCCGGCCGCTGTTTACCACTCGCTGCTGCCTCCCGCCTCCTCCTCCAGCAGCTCGGAGGAGAATTCGCGAATGTAGCGCCGCCTCCTGCTCACCACGAGGGGAGGGGTGGGTGGTGAGAGGGGGGTGAGTGGGTGAGTGGGTTGGTGAGTGAGGAAGGTGAGTGGGGGAGGTGAGGTGAGTGGGTGCGTGGGTGGGTGAGTGAGTGGGTGGGTGCGTGGGTGGGTGAGTGAGTGGATGGGTGAGTAGATGGGTGGGTGACGTGAGTGGATGGGTGAGTGAGTGGATGGGTGGGTGAGTGAGTGAATGGGTGAGTGACTGGGTGGGTGGGTGAGTGAGTGAGTGGATGGGTGGGTGCGTGAGTGGATGGGTGAGTGAGTGAATGGGGGGTGAGTGAGGGATGAGGTGAGTGGGTGGGTGAGTGGGTGGGTGAGTGGGTGAGTGAGTGGATGGGGGGTGAGTGAGTGGGTGAGTGAGTGAGTGGGTGAGTGGGTGGGTGAGTGGGTGGATGGGTGGGTGAGTGAGTGGATGGGTGAGTGACTGGATGGGTGAGTGAGTGGATGGGGGGTGAGTGAGTGAGTGGGTGAGTGAGTGAGTGGATGAGTGGGTGAGTGAGGATGGGGGGTGAGTGAGTGGGTGAGTGAGTGAGTGGGTGGGTGAGTGGGTGAGTGGGTGGGTGAGTGGGTGGATGGGGGTTGAGTGAGTGAGTGGATGGGTGGGTGAGTGGGTGGGTGGGTGAATGGATGGGGGGTGAGTGAGTGGATGGGTGGGTGAGTGGGTGGGGGTGAGTAGGTGGATGGGTGGGTGAGTGGGTGGGTGGGTGAGTGGGTGGGTGAGTAGGTGGATGGGTGGTGCTGATGATTCCGATGTTGATGTCCTCACCCCAAAGCTGCTGATCCATTTACGATTTTCAGGTCTTTTTTTGAAAATATCTCACTGCAACAACCACACACAACCACACAACCACTCAACAACCACACAACAACCACACAACAACCACACAACAACCACACAACCACTCAACAACCACACAACAACCACACAACACCACACAACAACCACACAACAACCACACAACCACTCAACAACCACACAACAACCACAACAACCACACAACAACCACTCAACAACCACACAACAACCACAACAACCACTCAACACCACACAACAACCACACAACAACCACACAACAACCACACAACAACCACACAACAACCACACAACCACTCAACAACCACACAACAACCACACACAACCACACAACAACCACTCAACAACCACTCAACAACCACACAACAACCACTCAACAACCACACAACAACCACAACAACAACACAACAACCACTCAACAACCACACAACAACCACACAACAACCACTCAACAACCACACAACAACCACACAACAACCACACAACCACTCAACAACCACACAACAACCACACAACAACCACTCAACAACCACTCAACAACCACACAACAACCACTCAACAACCACACAACAACCACTCAACAACCACACAACAACCACACAACAACCACACAACAACCACTCAACAACCACACAACAACCACACAACACCACACAACCACTCAACAACCACACAACAACCACACAACAACCACTCAACAACCACTCAACAACCACACAACAACCACACAACAACCACTCAACAACCACTCAACAACCACACAACAACCACTCAACAACCACTCAACAACCACACAACAACACTCAACAACCACTCAACAACCACACAACAACCAACAACAACCACACAACAACCACACAACAACCACTCAACAACCACACAACAACCACTCAACAACCACACAACAACCACACAACAACCACACAACAACCACTCAACAACCACACAACAACCACACAACAACCACTCAACAACCACACAAAACCACTCAACAACCACTCAACAACCACTGAACAATAACAGGTCCCTGCGGGGTGGGCTGATAGGAACGAATAACCAAAGAATATAAACATAATGTATTATGACTTGTTTAGCCAGGAAAGCCCACTGAGTCTAAAGGTTTTTGTAGGGTCCTGCCAAGTGTTTGCAGTAGGGGGCGATGTTGCTACACATAATCGGACATCGGACGGATGGACGGACCGATAATAATCTATTGTAGGCTGGTTCACTTCGTTCCTACCAGTATAATGTGATTCTGTTGTGGTGGTTGTTGTGGTGCTTCTTGTTGCAGTTGTCGGTGGGTGGTGTTGGGTCGTTGTTGTAATTGTGTGGTGGTGGTCGTGGTTGTTGTTGTTGTTGTGTTTACCTCTCTGGGATTTTTGTCATCTGTTCGTAAACATCGAGAAATGGCGCCTTGACCACAATGCACGGCATGTCCTGGACCACAACCATGGCAACAATAACCATAGCACCAATAACCTTAGCAACAACATCAACCATAGCATCAACAACCATAGCAACAACAAACCATAGGAATAAAAACCATAGCAACAACATCAACCATAGCAACAACAACCACAGCATAACATCAACAACATCACAACAAAACCAATAGCAACAACATCAACCATAGCACAACAACCACAGCAGAACATCAACAACATCAACAACAACCATAGCAACAACAACATCAACAACAACGCCGCCGTGTGCCACAGTTCCTGCCTTCATAGGCGCTGCTGCCGCTACAGACAGAACTTGCCCCTCTACAGCCCTGCTAGAGGCTACACGGGGAGCTTTGTCTTTAGCTTTGTAGTGGGGGGCAGTGGTGGGGGGCAGTGGTGGGGGGGGCAGTGGTGGGGGTAGTAGTGGGGGGCAGTGGTGGGGGGGGCAGTGGTGGTGGGGGGCGGTGGTGGTGGTGGTGGTGGGGCACTGTGGTGGTGGTGGTGGTGGTAGTAGTGGTAGTAGTGGTGGTGGTGGTGTTGGTGGTAGTGGTGGTAGTAGTGGTGGTGGTGGTGGTTGTGGTGGTGGTGGGGGGGCTGCACCTGGTCTCTGTGTTGGGTGGTGGTGGTGGATAGTGGTGGTGTGGTGGTTGTGGGTAGTGGTGGTGGTGTTAGTAGTAGTGGTGGTGTTAGTAGTGGTGGTGTTGGTGTTGGGGGGCTGCACCTGGTCTCTGTGTTGGTGTGAGCTCAGTGTGAGCTCGGCGTGCGTCGCCCCCTGGGGCAGGTCGCGTCGGCCGCACAGCACCACAGCATAGCCCCCCTGCTCACAAACAACAACAACAACATCATCATCATCAACATCAACAACAGCATCACCATCAACAACAACATCACCATCAACACACAGCACCACAGCATAGCCCCCCTGCTCACAAACAACAACAACAACATCAACAACAACAATATCACCATCACCATCAACAAAACATCATCATCAACACACAGCACCACGGCGTAGCCCCCTGCTCACAGGCAACAACAACAAGAACAACAACATCAACAACAACATCAACATAAACAATATCAACAACAACATGAACAACATCATCATCACCATCAACACACAGCACCACGTCGTAGCCCCCCTGCTCACAGGCAACCACAACAACATCATCACACAACAACATCAACAACAACAACATCATCATCATCAACAACATCAACATCACCATCAACACACAGCACCACGGCGTAGCCCCCCTGCTCACAGGCAACCACAACAACATCACAACAACAACAACATCACCATCAACAACAACATCAACATCATTATCAACATCAACAACATCATCAGCATCAACATCATCAACATCAACAACATCACCACCATCAACACACAGCACCACAGCGTAGCCCCCCTGCTCACAGGCCACGACAAACACACAAACATCAACAACATCAACATCAACACCATCATCAACATCAACAACACCATTGGAACCTCATTTGCCAGTAAAAAATATGATCATTGTTTTTTTACCCTTTTATCTGGCAACAAAACTGACACCTTTTTTTACGAGGAGTCATGTTTGCATTGACCACAATACCTGCGGTCGGAATGCAAACAAAAAACACAACTCTGATAATGTATGCACTGTCACTTGAAGTTGATTAGTCCACACCCGAGACAGCTATTCTTAGAGCCCAGTCTCACATGGTGTTGGACCAGATGATGCCAAAAGGCGCACAACTCAATGACAATGCACCATCAGAGTATGCATATGACCGCAGGTATTGTGGTCAATGCAAACATGACTCCTTCTAAAAAAGGTGTCAGTTTTTTGCCAGATAAACGGGTAAAAAAACTATTATCAACATCACCACATCATCAACAACATCACCCAACAACAACATCACCATCAACATCATCACCATCAACAACATCACCATCAACAACATCACCATCAACAACATCACCATCAACAACATCATCACCATCAACATCACACCATCAACATCATCACCATCAACAACATCACCATCAACAACATCACCATCAACAACATCATCAACAACATCATCACCATCAACATCATCACCATCAACAACATCAACATCACCCTCAACAACATATTGGTGGTGGTGGTGATGGTGGTGGTTGTGGTGATGATGGTGATGGTGGTGATGATGATGGTGGTGGTGGTGATGATGGTGGTGGTGGTGGCGATGTGGTGGGGTGGTGGTGGTGGTGGTGATGATGGTGGTGGTGATGATGGTGGTGGTGGTGATGATGGTGGTGATGGTGGTGATGGTGATGATGGTGGTGGTGGTGGTGATGATGGTGGTGATGGTGGTGATGGTGGTGATGGTGATGTTTATCTCACCTCCAGGTCCTCCTCGTCTGACATCGCGTCTTCGTCTGAAACAACATCACCACCATCATCATCATCACCACCATCATCACCCCCAACACTCCACACAGACACTGCACACACACACTACACACACACTACCACACCACACACCCCCCTCCACACACACACCACA